>NC_049211.1:42953142-43260642 GCF_013347855.1 Anguilla anguilla | reverse complement strand
CCAGGCCCAATCACAGCCCTGCTGGTGCGTGTGGCCAGGCCCAGTGAGGCCCTGCTGGTGCGTGTGGCCAGGCCCAGTGAGGCCCCGCTGGTGTGTGGGCAGGTCCAGTCACAGCCCTGCTGGTGTGTGTGGCCAGGCCCAATCACAGCCCTGCTGGTGTGTGTGGCCAGGCCCAGTGAGGCCCTGCTGGTGCGTGTGGCCAGGCCCAATCACAGCCCTGCTGGTGTGTGTGGCCAGGCCCAGTCACAGCTGCAGGGCGGAGCCACTCAGGCCTCTTACACAGCCTGAGGGCCCCGGTGGCCCTTTATGGCAGAACAACATCTGCCCCCTTTTTCAGAGGGCTCCATAGAGGCAGGGGCGTCAGCGGAGGAGGCCAATGATTTAAAATAGGGAAATAGGGAGGGGACCTTTCTGCTGGGCGGCTGGGAAGATGGTACATGGCAGAGAGAGGTCGACAGGCTGGCAGCTGTGTTTCACGCGCAGTACAAACACAGCTGGGATTGCTGACCCAGTTCCAAGTGGCAGCGGCTTCATCCGAACACAGTGGGCACGATCTGAAGATGTTTCCCATCGAATGCAGGATCTGGAGTTATCCTGTTATCCGGGAATTCTGTACCCTTCCTGCCATTCGCTCATACAGCTGGGCCTTTCGGAAGTTCCCCTGGTGAAGGACGTTGCTAATGGACAAAGCAGTGGTGCCCTGGCAGCGTTGTAGGTCAGCCCTGTTTCAAGTAGGTCAATTCAGGAAATGAACTGAAATTCGCTTTGCTGATGGAAAAATCCTCACAGAGCAGTATGAGCGTTTTTCCAGTTTGTCATTTGAATTTCAGTTAATTTCCTGAACTGAACTGAGTGAAAGGAGCTGGATGCATCAGCTGCAGAAGAATATAATTGTGACGGCTGTGGTTGTGCGAATTCACCCATTTAGGTAGTGGAATATACTACAAATATAATTCATTTCCAGAAGTATGTGGACACCTGAACATCACACCCATATGTACTTGTTAAACATCTCATTTCAAAATCAGGGGCATTAATATGGAGTTGGACCACCCTTTGCTGCTGTAACAGCCTCCCCTCTTCTGGGAAGGGTTTCCAGTAGATTTAGGAACATCGGGCACCGGGATTTGCTTCAATTCAGCCACAAGAGCATTAGTGAGGTTGGGCACTGATGTTCGGCTATCTGGCCTGGCTTTCAGCTGTCATTCCAATTCATCACAATGGTGTTTGATGGGGTTGAGGTCAGGGCTCTGTGCAGGCCAGAAAAGTTATTCCCCACCAAACTCAGCAAACCATTTCTTTATGGACCGCACTTTGTGCATGGGGGCATTGTCATTCTGAAACAGGAAGGGCCTTCCCCACACTGTTGCCAAAGTTGGAAGCGCACAATTCTCTAAAATGTAATTTTATGCTGTAGCATTAACATTTTCCTTCACTGCAACTAAGGGGCCTAGACCAAACCATGAAAAACAGTGCCACACCATTATTCCTCTTTCACCAAACTTTACTAGTTGGTACTCCTTGGGCCAGTACAGTTGATACTATGCATTCCACCAAACCCAGATTCATCCATCAGATTATCAGATAGTGAAGCGTGACTCATCACCCCATAGAATGCGTTTCAATTGCTCCACAGCCCAAAGGCGGTGTGCTTTATACCACTCCAGCCGATGCTTGGCATGGTGCATGGGGATCTTAGGCTTGTGTACGGCCATGGAAACCCATTTTATGAAGCTCTTGAAGAACAGTTCTTGTGATGATGTTGCTTCTAGAGGTAGTTTGGAACTGTGTAGTGAGCGTTGGAAACCAGGACTTCTATGTGCTACACGCTTCAGCGCTCGGCGGTCCCGTTCTGTGAGCTTGTGTGGCCTACCGCTTCACGGCTGAGCTGTTGTTGCTCCTGTACGTCTCCACTTCACAATAACAGCACTTACAGATGACTGGGGCAGCTCTAGCAGGGCAGAAATTTGATGAACTGATTTGTTCGAAAGGTGGCATCCTGTAACAGTGCCATGTTGAAAGTCACTGAGCTCTTCAGTGTGACCCATTCTACTGCCATTATTTTCATTGGAGATTGCATGGCTATATGCTTGAAACAATGCTGCACACTGCTGTGAAATATATTTATCATTATACAATACAAAAAATAAAAAATAAATTAAGCCAGAATAAAGATGAACAGAATGTCTCATATTTAGAATGCATTGCAGTATATTCCCTGTTTTCCTGGAGTGAAGAACTTTAACTGAAAATTTTAAGCAGCAGTTACAACCCAGAGCTCGAATTGCTATGCCAAGCGTTTCCCCAGAAAGCAGTATGAATAATTTGAAACAATAGGAATCATGGGTATTATCTTTCAAAACACAGTATAAACAGTGACTTGGAGGCCCACAGTGAGAGGATGTGCATGTGTGTGTGGGAGGGTGAGTGTGTGTGCATGTGTCTGTGTGTGTCTGTGGGTGGGTGGGTGGGTATGCATATGTGTGTGTGTGCATACACACATACACACACGCACATACACACGCATGCACACTTACACACACACACACGCACATACACACGCATGCACACATACACATACACACACACACATGCACACATACACACACGCACATGCACACACACGCACACATACCCATACACACACACACACATGCACACTCATGCACACACACCCATACACACACACACACACACACACTCACTCACAAACATGAACCCCAGGGGGCTGCTTTCGGAGTTATCCTCTTGACCAAATCTCTGAATCAGCTTCTGCACACTGTACATCGGCCATATGCTGCCTAGCCATGTTTGGTGCGGTTGGACAGGGAACTGCATGAGCAACAAGTTAGCATCATTGTTTATGCAGGGTGGTGGGTGTTTAATGGAGATCTGGGAATGCCTTTCAAAAAGGAACACTGGGAAGGACCCCATCTGTGTGATGTGATGCGTGAACAAGGCAATACCAGAGTGATCCTTTATTAATGTTTGCATTATTGCTATTCTGTCAGCGCTGTGCTTCACCATTTGTCACACAGCTCCCCCAGCTGGTGTCATTATTCTTCAGCCTTTCCTTTATGGTGGGGTGTATAGGGTGGAAATTCAAATGCTTTGGGCAGATTTGTTAGTATGCCCTCCTGTGCCCCATTTGCCCATAGTAGTCTTATCATTCTGAGTACTGCTACAGTGATTGTATGTTGTAGAATGGTGCTGTATACTGTGTTGTTCATGGTCTAGCATTTTACCATATAGGCTAATAAATTTATTAAAGTATCCCTGCAGTATCTCTTGTTGTTAACGACTGCTGTTAGCAGTAGTCGTTACACTTGGCGGTTTTAAAGTCACTGTTAACTAGAAACACATATAAAACTTTGGATAGATGACTCTGTGGTCAGTTGCCTGTACACAATGCCATCACAAAACATACAAATGTACCCTTTGCAGCCGAAGCATGGCCAAACGCAGATAAGTGGGGTTCATGAGTACTAACGAGTAGATGGAATTAAAAATATCCATCTGTTCAACGAACCTCCAAAGCCGGAACCATCGGTAAATTCCCAACAAGCGATCACTGGATTGGTGCCGGCTGACTGTCTGCGATTGGGAAGACAGCATTCCGCTAGCGGGAGGACCGTTCACCGAATATTTTGACTTCTTTTATCCACTGGTAATCGTCCTGACCATCGGTGGGCTGCTAGCGTCCGCTGTATATTTTCTATGTAGGTTTGGGCTAACCGCACAGACTAAACGTTATATGTGAGTTTTAGCGTCATTTGCATGGTGACAGTTACAATGCTTTCATCGCAGTCAGCTGCGATTCAGTCCTTCATTGAGGATTACAGCACGTCATGTCATATCAAACTGCCATTACCCCAGAACAACTGGAGCCTAATTGGAATTAGACGGGTAATTACAATTATTTATGGGCGCTGCTGAGCTGCTTTTTCAACGGCATCCATAATCTCTTATCAGGAATATTCACAGCTCTCGTCGAGCGCAGAGAGAAAACAGATTTGCGCATATAGAGCTTATTAATGACTGTACGTGTTCCATCCCACATATTTTTACTTATTTGTTGCAAGCTGCAGTACTTTTGAGCAGTCGTTCGCACAATAGCGCAATGACCATGAAGCATTTTTATGACGAGTGCTTTCCACGCGCCACAGGAGAGTTTTACACAATGTGAAATGGGTTTCTGAAACAGACTCTGATATTTCATCATTATCCACGAGCCGCAGCACGCACGGCGTTCGCTGAAGGAGGCCGTGTTCACAAAGCTGCCACTTCCTGACACGTCTCTGACAGATTGGCAGAGCCCTGCCCTGAGTACTCACAGACACCTGTCAAAGCATGTAAATGCCACGTCTCAGAGGGCGCTGTGGCACAACGGGGGAGGAGAATGCAGTGTTTGATTTGGAGAAAAGAGAGGCCGCCAGGGCACCTCTGATAGGTTGATCCTGGGCGGATTTCTCAATCCAAACAGAGAGGATTGGACCACCAGTAAGAGCAGGAAGCGCAACACGTGATTGAATGGAGGTGAACTGGCTGGTGGACTAGCAGGTGAACTGGCTGGCGAACTGGCTGGTGGACTTGCAGGTGAACTGGCAGGTGAACTAGCAGGTGAACTCACAGGTGAATGCACAGGTGAACTCTCAGGTGAACTCAAAGGTGAACTTGCAGGTGAACCCGCAGGTAAACTCCCAGGTGAACCCGCAGGTGAACTCCCAGGTGAACCCGCAGGTGAACTCACAGGTGAACGCACAGGTGAACTCACAGGTGAACGCACAGGTTAACTCACAGGTGAACTCGCAGGTGAACTCACAGGTGAACTGGCTGGTGAACTCTCAGGTGAACTCACAGGCTAGCCGGACTGGAGAGCATCAGAGTCCCCCCTTTCTGCGGTCATCATACGCACGCACCATAACGCTGACATCATGCCATACTAAGCCTGATATAACACTAATCAAGCTGCTGTTTATTTCATTTTCCTTTCTTGTTCAGTGCAAAATTTTAAAGCACTTTGCACTGTAGTCCATGTATGAAAGCGACATTATAAAGAAAATGTATTATAATATAATAATAAGCAAGTGTGCAGTGTGCTTGTCCAAACACCTTCCTCTGGGAACTAAATCATGTGCTAATATGAGAGCTAAATCATGTGCTAATATGAGAGCTAAATCATGTGCTAATATGAGAGCTAAATCATATGCTTACATGTGTGCTAAATCATGCCACTTATATCATCATAACACTTACGTGTTCATGTCTACCTATTGAGGCCTGGCGGAGTTAAAAACATATCTTGTCCTACCATATTAAACAGGCAGGATGCTAACATCATATAGCTTAAATGAAAAACTTCCAGAGGAAAAATATGTCTATAAGTATAACTTTATTGGATTTGATTTAGTTGGTTGGTGAAATGAATGAATTCTTAGTATTTTCAAATATTATATTTATTCATGCAGCACAAAGATATGAAACTTTTATTTCGGCAGTTTGTATTATAAATTATGCATGTCCATCAAACACAGTTACTGCTTCAACAAAATAAATCAATCACCTGTCCTCTACCCCACACAATTTGTTTATAATATGCATTCAGAGAAGATGCTGATGCAGATGCAATGCTTGACTCAGCTGTACGATGACATGCTGAAAGAGGGAAGAACAAACATGGTTTGATTCCTGGTTCTGCGTGCAGTTTGGACTGAAAGATTTTTTAATTTTAAAAAAAATTAACTTTTATTTACCCAAGGTAGGTTCACTGAGCACGGATGCTCTTTTGCAGCAATGCCCTGCTTCACACTCATACACATTCACACTGGGAGCTGCCCAGTACAACCACAATCCTCTATTGTTGGCCACTGAGCAGCTCCACTGGAAGGAGATAACATTTTTTTTAGCCAATTAAATCAGGGGATGATTAGGTGGCAAGTTTTTATGAGAGCCAGATCTGGGGTTTTAAGCCAGGACACCGGGGAACCCCCTACTCTTTGCGAATAGTGTCATGGGATCTTTAATGACCACAGTGAGTCAGGACCTCGGTTTAACGTCTCATCCAAAAGACGGCATCTCCTACAGCACAGTGTCCCCGTCACTGCACTGGGGCATTGGGGTTTATTTGACCAGAGGGAAGATTGCCCCCTGCTGGCCCACTTCCAGCAGCAACTCAGTATTCCCTGGTGGTCTCCCATTCAAGTATTAACTAAGCCCACACTTGCTTAGCTTCAGCCAGTCGGCAGGAGCAGAGTGCATTGTGGTATGGCTGCTGGCTTAAAAGATGGTTTTAAACTTACAAGAATGAAGTGATTTGAGATTCTCCTTACTTAAGGCTAATTAAAATCAGAAGTAATGGTTCCTTTGCTGGTCTCAGTTACATCCCGCAGAGCTATATCACAACGTGACTAGTGCCCAGTCAGCTGCACTTTATTTGTGAATTCCAGTCATGCATCTTCGTATGCGTGTGTGTGTGCGTACGTGTGTGTGTGTAAGCCAGTGGCTTCATGAATATTAATTCACTAAACAAAGTATATGTACTATGACATACATTGGTGTCTATTTAGTTATTTAGCACTCAGAAAAGTCCTACACAGCAGAACATGCAGTATTAATAATAATAATAATAATTTTTCTCTGACCCCTAATAGGCTCATCTAACCTGTAAGAGTTGAAATGACGATGAACATTTTACTCCGTGGAATGATTTCCTCTTGCAGGGACACTCGGTGTCTCGTTCATCTGAAAAGCCCGTTCTTCGCTGCAGCGCCGCGGAGCATTCTCTCTGCGATGTTCCTTCGCGTGAACCCGAGGACCCCGGAAAGCGAGCGCGAACGTCCCACGTATTTCAATCAAAGCGAATCTGAGCCGGGCTTAATCAAGTGGCGTAATTATTTACAGTAAAACACATGCAGGCACATCGGCGCACATCAATTACCGGGCTTTGAAAGCACGCCGACAGATGTACAAACACGGCAGAGCAGACCTGCACCGCGGGCGGTTTTAATTGAGGCTCTAATTATCTCTCTCCATCTTTTGAGTGGGGACAAGACAAATAATTACACTGCGATATTTATCCTGTCTCCCCGCCATCCATCGTTCCAGGCATCATTTCTGCTCGCCTTGCTGAAGGACTGTCTGAAGAAGACAAGGAAAAGGAACACAAATATTCAGCTGCTCCGTGGACTTTACCATTCCAGCTACATCAGTCCAGTCTGCTGAATTGGTTGTACTGCACCTTGCCACTGAAAATGTATCAATTCTTAACTATTATTATTACATTTTGAACAGCTCTTACACAGAAAGGCCACAAAATGAAAATCACTTAATGGTAGTCATTTACTGTACATACTTAAAGCAATTTTCTGTAATGCAATGATGATTTTTGAACCCAGCAAATGTTTTATATTGTGTTCATTTCTGTTATTGTAAATCGTTTCAGTTATTACAATAATTTAAGGCCAGCAGCACAGGCGCCGCCCGGCTCCATGGCACCCCAACCCAAACCAGCGATCAAGCTAAAGCCAACCTCCCCAGCCAGCCGTTTCATTCTGTTTTCCCAGGCTTACAATCTCTCAAGAAATGATTCTATCTTGTATATATTTTGTAATTTACGTTGTTTTATCTCAAAGGATAAAGTTTAAATCATTTGACTGCAGCTCCAAGCTCTTTGTCTCTTAGCTGAGATTTTTTTTAAGGAGCAGCTGCATTATATAAATTGATTGACTCAACAGATAAAACAAAAAGAATTAAAGAAAAATGAAAAAGTCTTCCACTTTTTTGAAAATTTGTTCTCCTTCACATTCTGAAGGCCCTATCTTCTTGTCTGATCCATTCCCACGCCCGGGGCTAGGTCTCTGGGATGCTATCATGTTAACTACAGTTAACTTATTGATAAATTAAAAATGAGATTTCGATTCACAGAGGGTGTCTATTCTACCATTTTGATCTAATCACAGACAGGACTGAAACATCATTCCGTGCTGCTGAGGATTGCATGCACTAATGTGATAAGGGAAGAAATGTAGCAACTTTAAAAGAAAACACCTTAAGGGAACTCTCATTGCATTTCTCTTCTGAAAAGATGCAGTGGCATCCTTGGTGCAGAGCTGAAGGAGCTTACTGAAAGTGTAATGGGCGTGGCTATCTCTGAAGCACAGCCAATACGGTGGCAGTTCATACTCTAATGCCTCAGGGCATGCCATTGGATAGGTGGTATGAGGCCGAATGAATTTAAATGGCTGCATTTTCAAGAGTGTTAATTGAGTGCTTGTTTAATGCCAGGATGGGTAGTTCCAGTTCTGTCTCTTTTAACTTTCTTTTTATTGTCAGTACTACTACTACTACTACTGCAGCTATTACTACTACTACTGCTGCTGCTGCTGCTGCTGCTGCTACTGCTGCTGCTACTGCTGCTGCTCCTACTACTACTACTACGACTACTACTACTGCTACTGCTGCTGCTACTACTACTACTACTGCTGCCACTACTACCACTACTCTACTACTACTGCTACTACTACTACTGATATTGCTACTACTACTACTACTAGAACTGCCACTACTACTACTATTAATAAAAATAATAATCATTTCAAACTCAATATTGCAAAGACAAATCCAGAGAACATTAAAGAATAACGGCAGACAGATATAATATAACTGAATCAAATCAAACGAACATGAAAGAGCCGTCTGAAAGGCTGCAAGCTCACACGCTCTCCTGATCAGTCTTTCCCTCCCCCAAACCACCGTTTGCTTTTAACAGGAAACTCTTCCCTGGAGGGAAAACACGTTCAATCAGAAGAGAGTGCATTGCAGAAGAGAAGATAAATGGCAATATGCAACAATAAATGAGGACTGAAGTGCGCCAACTCAGTTTCCATTTAGCGAGGTAATTATTGCTGCACTTGAACGCAGCACAACATTTTTAAAGAAACGCGCAGCAGCCATTTTACGGCTGACTCTGCTTCAGGGGCCGAGGGCTCTGTGCGGAGTCACTGCAGGGCTTTGTGACAGATGCTGTGCAAGAATCAATGGGTTTAATCCTACCGAATAACTCTGCCTTCTATCTAAAAACACCAACTCGTGTTGACCACCACCTTGTTCTGCATGCAGTTGTCTTTGGCTTTTACACTGAACTTTAACATCATAGCTTATTATTTTTAAACACTTACAGGTGCAATACGAAACCTTTCCACCATTAGGCCTTATAGAGAACGAGAGGAAAAGAGAGAATAGGGAGCAATCTCTCAGCGTGAAGTACAAAGCAGGCTCTTGTAATTTTTCACATCATTATACAAAATAAATGGAGGCAATTACACAGCAGCGTATTTAGGATCATATTATATTATATTCAGATTTGAGATACTCACACAAAGTCGATTGCATTCCAAAATTTTGCGTCTCGGCTGTTTCAGCAAATTCACAGTGGAGTGCTTAAATGGTGTACACGTGAAGGGGAGCCAGACAGAGTGCTTAAATGGTGTACACGTGAAGGGGAGCCAGACAGAGTGTGTTGGGCAGTTTGAGGATCTGTCCCATGTTAGATCAAGGTAAGTAGAATCAGATTTAAGTGAGGACTACATGAGTGTTCTTTCATTAATTAATTAGCCTTGCATTAAAAAATATATAAATTTAGCTTCGCCTCTTGTACATCTGAAGTAGATTTTGCTGCTGGGGCAGGTACTGGTCCTGGGTTCTAGGGTGCTGATTTCGCTTCTGGGGTAGGTGCTACCTGTGATGCCAGGAAGGGTGTGGCCTGGTGCTGTGTTCTGGGGTGCTGTCCATTCAGCACTGTGGGTCTTTCAGCACCCTGGGAGAGCTTCAGGACCACGGACAGCGCCCGCCCCTGTTATAGGCAATGGCTAGCAGCTGTGGCTTATTGTTAATCATGGCAGCTGCTATAAGAGAGGCCTAGCTTTTAGACCTAGGAAGGAGACCCATTGGGAACCCAACCACTTTGTGTTCTGCATAGCCAAACTCTGGGCTCTTTCTGGCACTTGCCTTGACACCGCCTTGTTAAATTGTGATTTTGTGGAGTTTCTTTTGTGAATTAAAGGAGCAAATACAAGGCAGTAAGCCGCCAGCGTTCCTGAATCTGGTTCAATCACCACCTCACTGAGTGACCCCGCCCAGCATTGTCTCACATAAAGCAAAGGGCAATTTGTTACACCATTATAAACCTGACAAATTATTTTGATCAAATGTTGATTTACACACAATCTAAGCTCACCTGACAATAATTTGTTGCCTATTTCACCCTTTTTGCGCATTCAGAATATAAAGTCGAGGGAGATAAGCATGCTTTCTGAGGTAGTCTGAGGCTTCATTATTTAAATAAATGATCAATTTGCCCCCCGTATCCATGGTGACGACCAGTAAAATGCACTCTTCTTACATTGATAAAAGAGAAACAAAATATAGGCAGTAAATCAATGCATAAATTGAATATTTTTAACAGGGTGGAGCTGCTTCTTGTTTTGATAGGCTATTGTTTCCAAAGGCTCACTAATGTAAAGTACATTCTATTGATCATTTTTTGATTGTGTTTTATTATTTTAAAATATTTTTCAGCTATAAGTTGCATATTTCTGCTGATATTTCACTGCAGATGTATAAAAACGAATGTCTTAGTTTTTCATAATTAAAGGGGCAGTTCACCCCAAAATAAAATAAAGCTATATTTCCACTTACCCAGGGTACTATCTATCCATCCAGATATTTTTGTTGAGAATTGATGAGTTTTCTGGATATCCACTGCAGCTCACGCTGGGAACATTGGGGACAATGTTTGTGGTGCTCAAAGCGACAAAAAGTTACATTGGAAAAGGTCACCGGCAACATCTCTTACCAAATATAATGACACGGTCACTCACATACACCCTTAGACTTTGCTGTGTGCGGTTTCATCAAACACTACTTTCTATCAAAGTACACCGACTATGTATGTCCAGGCACGGTCTCAACCGAAGCACGCCAGTATTCTGGGGCGCGGTGTGAACGTGACACTGATCAAAGCAATGCAGACACCGTACCGTAAGCGGATGTGCAGAAAACCTGCCAAATCTCCGCAAAATGATCTGTATGGACAGACAGCACTCTGGGTAAGTGTAAATATACTGTAGCTCACTTTTAATTTTGGTGAACTGCCCCTTTAAAGTCTCATCGATGTTTAGAGGAGATTCAGGAAATGTAGTGCAAGTGGAATTCCTGTGCTGGTATTTTTGCCAACCCATGGGTGTGTGCTTAACCAGAGCAAATGTATATTTTCCTGGGTGCGCAAGGAAGTGCATCCCATTATGAAAGATAAGCATTTGCGGTAGGCAAGCCTGAGTACCTGCTTAGAAAACATGCGCAACTTCAACTTAGATGCTGAATGGGCTAAACGAGAAGAAGCCTCTTTAGCAAGTGCGTAAATCTGCCATGCCCGCATACAGTCCTTAATGCGGAAAAGGCATTAGCGTGTTTACTGAAAATTCCCTCTCATTAAAGATATGCAATGCAATTTTTATCACTTCACCCCTGTTCTAGAGACAGCAGCTACCTCTGACACACAGGAACACACTCTTTATATTGGCACATCCATCCTGAATCCTGTTTCTGTGGAGCAAGTCTCTACCGGCATTTATGCCAGCTTGGCCTTTCGCTAATTTAATCAGTCAGAGAATTTTCCAGAATAGAAGAGAATTACATGCTTTGTCTTGACAGATTTGAGCTTGGCATGCTGTTGGGAATGGAGCTTATGACTCAGAGGTTGTTGGTTTAAATCCCAGATGAAGCACTGCCTTCGAGCAATACCTTACCTGCAGTTTGCGTAGAAATATCTGGCTGTGTAAATTGCCAGCATGTAAAAAAGTAGCCGCAGTGAGTCAGTCTGACTGAAGGGCAGCTACTATGCAAATAATGTTAGCTAACACTCTCTGACAAGGTTACATTTATTAACATAAACAAAGTATTAATGATGGCAAAATCTACCCTAATACTGTATGTAATAGCTGTAATAATCTTTGCTACTGGCTTTGGAAATAAATGTCAGTGGACATAATAAAGGGTAATTCACATTTTTTTTTTTAAAGAAAGCCGTTCCTTTCCTCCCCTCTGCCATGTGCAGCCTTGCAGGTCCAAAGGCAGAGGTTAAAACAGAGAGTACTGTACGGTATGTAAGCATGTGGACATGACATAGGCCATTTAACCTAAACAGTGACAGGGCTGGAGTATTTATGACCAGAAAACAAGAAACCTAAAAAGCAGCTACCCAGGACTGAGCGGGGAAGAGCCTTCATTGGGAGCAATGGAGCAAAAACAATGGCTCACCTGACTGCTGGTCTGACTGAGCGATGTGACTGCGCATCAGCCACTGTGTTTACAGCAACCGACTGCAACACCACTGCGTTTACTGCAACCGACTGCAACACCACTGCGTTTACTGCAACCGACTGCAACACCACTGCGTTTACTGCACCCGACTGCAACGCCACTGCGTTTACTGCAACCGACTGCAACGCCACTGCGTTTACTGCTCCCGACTGCAACGCCACTGCGTTTACTGCAACCGACTGCAACGCCACTGCGTTTACAGCAACCGACTGCAATGCCACTGCGTTTACTGCAACCGACTGCAACGCCACTGCGTTTACTGCAACTGACTGCAACGCAACTGCGTTTACAGCAACCGACTGCAACGCCACTGCGTTTACTGCAACCGACTGCAACGCCACTGCGTTTACTGCAACCGACTACAACACCACCGCGTTTACTGCAACCGACTGCAACACCGCTGCGTTTACTGCAACACCACTGCATTTACAGCAACCGACTGCAACACCACTGCGTTTACTGCAACCTACTGCAACACCACTGCGTTTACTGCACCCGACTGCAACACCACTGCGTTTACTGCAACCCACTGCAGCACCACTGCGTTTACTGCAACCGACTGCAACGCCACTGCATCTACTGCAACTGACTGCAACGCCACTGCGTTTACTGCAACACCACTGCGTTTACTGCAACTGACTGCAACGCCACTGCGTTTACTGCAACCGACTGCAACGCCACTGCGTTTACTGCAACCGACTGCAACACCACTGCGTTTACTGCAACACCACTGCATCTACTGCAACTGACTGCAACGCCACTGTGTTTACTGCAACCGACTGCAACACCACTGCGTTTACAGCAACCGACTGCAACACCACTGCGTTTACTGCAACCGACTGCAACACCACTGCGTTTACTGCACCCGACTGCAACACCACTGCGTTTACTGCAACCGACTGCAACACCACTGCGTTTACTGCAACCGACTGCAACGCCACTGCGTTTACTGCAACCGACTGCAACACCACTGCGTTTACTGCAACCGACTGCAACACCACTGCGTTTACTGCAACCGACTGCAACACCACTATGTTTACAGCAACCGACTGCAAAACCACTGCATTTACAGCAACCGACTGCAGCACCACTGCGTTTACTGCAACCGACTGCAATGCCACTGCGTTTACTGCAACCGACTGCAATGCCACTGCATTTACTGCAACCGACTGCAATGCCACTGCGCTTACTGCAACCGACTGCAAAACCACTGCGTTTTCTGCAACCGACTGTAACATCACTGCGTTTACTGCAACACCACTGTGTTTACTGCAACCGACTGCAACACCACTGTGTTTACTGCAACTGACTGCAACACCACTGCGTTTACAGCAACTGACTGCAACACCACTGCATTTACTGCAACCGACTGCAACGCCACTGTGTTTACTGCAACCGACTGCAATGCCACTGCGTTTACAGCAACCGAGTGCAACACCACTGTGTTTACTGCAACTGACTGCAACGCCACTGCGTTTACTGCAACCGACTGCAACACCACTGCGTTTACAGCAACCGACTGCAACACCACTGTGTTTACAGCAACCGACTGCAACGCTGACTCCCAGTCTATTGGCCTGAAGACTTTGCACAGAAACAATGGCCACATGTATTTAAATCTATTTCTGCTAGAATGCACCCTACATTACAGTTATGAAAATAACTAAATAGATGTGTTGGAAGCCTTACATGGAGAGAATGATTTTTTTCTGCGCACTGGATATTTCTTTGCCTCATTATACCATCTTTCATCCATAATTCAAAGCCTGTTTTATGAATAATAACCTGCAATGTCCAAGTCAATTTGAATTTGCTGCTGTTTCCAAATCAAGTCTAGCTGAACTGAATACATGATGACTATGTTTACTATTCAGTTTCACGTCAAAGATTGTGATCTGTAATGCGGGTCAGGCCAAAATAAGGAATTGTTGCATAAGTGCCTGTTTTATATTCATTCAAAATCATTTGAAAAAAGTAGCTAACATCATTGAAAGCCTACTGCCTTTTGAGTTTAAGTGTATCAATAAGATGGAACAAAAATCAAAAATCAAAAACAACTTGAGCAATGAATCAGATTGGAATAAACAAAAGGTGGCATCAAAAGGGGACTTAATTGCTCTGGAAAGTTTACAAGGGAGATGATATTGCCAAGCTACATTCATTAGCTGAACTACCTTAGAATATGTGTTATATAACACACTTGGTACGTTTCTCAATACAGGGTGATGGTTTGTATACATGGTGTTTATAAGAGGAAAAAGTTAAAGTGAAGGTAATGAATCATTCTTGCCTGAAACATCTCAAATGGAAGTGTTTGTGTATTTAGGCTATAATGGTAGTCTACAACAGTAATGAGGTTTAGGTAGTAACCACAGTTAAATGGCTGAATGTATGTAGTATGAAAGTACAGTACATATGGCACCACACCACTGGCATGAATATGCTTTGCTATGGCCTAAATGCAAACACATACCCTAAAAATAATTTGCGTCCATTTCAGAGCTTTGAGCTTTGCTTTTGTCCTGAAACAAACATAATTTATTCCAGCATTTAGTTATTATGTCAATCTTACTCAACTGCGGGTGGTAGTACCGTGCAATTAACGCTCAGAGCCTATAGGGCCAACCTGCTGGTTTTTCTTCCAACCTAAACCGCGATTCCTAAAGTATAAAAAGCTGTTAATGATTTTTCATTAGATACTTTAAATGTCTAATGAGGGATGACGTATCCTCTTTTGTCAGTAATAGATACTGATGTTACAAAGATGGAATATTCCATATTCATTTGAGGACTGATCATTCAGGTCAATTCTTGGACAACTGATGGTTTGATTTTCTGTAATGTACCGGGGAAAATTATTGATTTTGTTCTGCTGAAAGCGCAAACACCTGGTCATTGAATCTAACGCATTTGTAGAAAATGAAAAGTTCAAAGTAAATAGTAATCAAAGCTGCAACGTGCTGAAATAAGCACACTACTATAGAACTTAACTGTGTTAACGATCTTAATTTAACAATTAAGAGAAAATTTGAAATCTAGAAAAAGGCATGGCCCACCAGGAACAGCCTAAAAAGATTTTGTCTAAACATGAACAGTTAATTAGATTTTGTGGAAAGCGATTTCAGGACTGTAGCAGATCTGTTATCAGGGGCATCGGGGAAGGTGCTGAACCATGCGCCGTTTATCATTCACCCGTTGTGCTACCACCTTGATCTGAAGCAGCGGTTAAATTGCGCCGTTTTAATAGCCTTCTGAAAGTGGCCAATAACCGTGTCACTTCGCATTACGCCCTTTATTTGTTTAGCAGATGCCTGTATCCCGGGTGACTTACTGTGCGTATCCGCGACCTGGAGGAGAACGGTTGGTAGAAACGTGCTGCCGCAAATCACACTGAGTGCAAGTGGTTATCGCCAGTATTGTTTCTTCACTGTCCGCCTGTGTAGAGCACCTACTGTGCACTATTTGTCTCGCACAGCACTGCATTACAATAAACAGATGGGATATTTGTTTCACCTTACATGAGTAGCATGTATCTTTTTATATAGTTTATGCCTTTTTGCCTCTTCTCAAAGCAACAAACATTCTCCACCACCTAGACTGCATTTCCTCGCTATGTTTTAAATAATCAATTTACACAGTTGGATATTTACCAAGGCAAATTGAACTGTACCAAAGTAGTATTTTCCTATGCTGTCTAGAAACCTCATTCTCTTTTTGGTGACACTACTAACTCCATTCCATTGTCATATTATTTCTGTACAGTGGAATAATGCAAACTGCAAACTTGACTGAACTGTTATTTTGATAATTAACTGAAATGATCAAAAACGGTTAAGACGGTTAATGGTGACTTTTAATCTGTAGCCTAATAGTGCCGTATAGTGTTTAGTTTATAGTAATGCATACAATGCTGAAAACTTCCACATTTATGATGCTTTGTCTCTGGTATATTTGAGTGATCTTTCTTCATATATTGAACATGAACCATTCCGGAATTTTTCATCCTGTAAAATTGCGGATTCAATTATTTTGAACAAATAAACATGCAAACCTTTATCAACCTTATTCACTTTATTTGGTTCAGCAGATATGATGACCATAACCACAATAAACAGACGTTACACACTTCTACAAATGATAATTGTCAACAAAACCGAAGGCATTTTCCCATTAACTACGCTACTCCACAATAAAACAAGAAACCAAAAGATCAATAGAGACTGGAAAATAAAAATGAAATATTTTCTGATAACGTAGGTAAGTGCTCTTTAGTCACGAAAAACACAACATTATGGCGCAATTAAATGACAGTGTGACAACTTGAACTATGCCTCTGTTCTTCAGGGACAGTCAAGCACCCTACCTACACCCGAAACCCAGGAGAAAAGTCACAGATACCCACTATTCCGGCCTGGAAGTCAGCCAAGGAACTGCCGATACCGGAATCAGAATGAGCTACCTGCTGGCTGACTTTAAATAGCCAGCCATACATAATGCAGAGAAAAGGATCCGACTGATTATGCTAACCGGTTTCTAGCAACCGAGGGGGTATATACATCATACTGATAAAGAATATTTTATGAATCCCCAGAGTAGAGCCGCAAACACAACTGATTTAGGCATAGTGTTTTTACGACTACCGGTTCCACTCTAGCCCCATTCACTTTCCAGTTGCACTTGAAATTCATATCTGCCACTAGAGGGCAGCAGAAGGATGCGTGGGTGGAACCAATAATTTAATGGGTCCCAATAGGCCAAGAGTCTGAAATCACCACGAAATCAACCTGAAAAGCCATTGTCTAGTAAATACTTTACGATTTACTTAATTTCATTGTCCAATGATGTAGAAAAATGGTAATGTTATACCGGCAGCCTTAGTTTCCTCATACGACAGGATTTAGTGGCTCCCTGGCGCTGTCTGGCTGAGCAAGGTCATGAAGATACTGCATGTGGCATATTGCGGCAGAACGTCGTAGTTATAACAACCCTGTCACCACCGCATTGTAAATGAAGATTAAAAAACAAACAAACAAACAAAAAACAACAACAACGTGTTTTACTTGTCCTTGATGGGTGTAACATTAGCATGTAGAGAAAAGTGAATGGTACAAGAGAGGTTTGTTCGCCCTTTTCTCTCTCCAACATTATGGAGCTGGATAACATCAGTATTTTAGAGTTCTCCTGAAAAACAACTGCTCGTGGAAAGCTCTTACCTTCATCCCATGTAATGAATTACATTGACTGAATTTATTGGACAGCAAATATGGCGTCTAAAATGCCACATTAAAACCCACTCTCAAGTCTAGTCATATCGAGCCATTGATTATGTTTGTCATGCTGGTATAACGACTAATGATGCCAGCAAACAGAGAGACGGTGCTGTAAAACAAGTTTGAATTTGGCATTGTCATAGAGAAATCTACATACACTTGACGCAAAAGGCCCGATAATAAATTAATTTGAGTAATATATTTGCATAAAATACAAACTTCAAGGTTTTTGACCAAACCGCACTTTGTTTAAAAAAAAAAATATATATATTCTTCGTTAATAGTATTCGAAAATAAGCCACAATATCATCCCGCAGCTTGTAACAATTTGGCACGTTTTTGGCTGGACCGCAACAGCCGGGCTAGCCCTACAAGCGTGAATGTCTGTGACTGAGTAACTGAGTGACTGAGTGATGAAGTTACACCATTGGTCGGCCGGATCACGTGTGTTAGGTCCAACCATATACTAGGTTTTAACCTGGTCTTGTCAGTGAATTGCTTCACTAAGTTCTATTCATTTGCCTGCCCTCTGGTGGTAGAAAATTCAAAACAGGTTGTTCTCATTAAAGATTATTTGATTGGCACAGTAACACTTCGTTATTGCTATTTCTCTGGTACATGACGCACCTTCCTCTCCCTAGGAGGGCTTAAAGTGAGGGAAACGCACAGTCAGAAGAGAAGATTAAAAAGCTGCAGTAGTAGCAGCAGTTCAGATTTATATTATATTGTGGAAAAGTCGTCCAATGATTCGGAGTGATTCTGCTAATTGCTCATTGGAGGTTTGCCGGTCCTCCCCTTCCTCGTGCGCACATTGTTTTGCCTCCTGCTCCCCCTTCGCGAAACATAAAACTCAGCTAAACGGAGAAAGACGCTTTCAGTCTGACCGCCAGGTATCGGATGGAGCTGGTCACGCTTTTGTGCCTACACACCTTGGAAACGGTCACCGCGTTCCTGCAGGAAAGCAGGTATGAGGGACTCCTGTGCTGGCCTGCTGTTTAGTTTTTCTTTCTTTTGTAGTTTCAATTTTTTTTAAATGCATCATTTTCGTCGCACAACATACAACAGGTGATTTCTAGCTGTAGGGAAATGCTGCAGGTTAGGAGTCAATATCCGAGGTGAGCCACGTTTAGTCAATAGGCCTATGTGACGATTGGGTATGCGGCAATATAAACCATCCTATTGTATTTTGAGATTACTTTGTTTTCTATTACCTTGGGTCATTTGCTTCGCCTTACAGTAAAATGTCAAGGTAAAATAATTCCTAACGCATGCAAAATAAAAATTGGCACGCACACGTATGTAACAGATGGTGACGTCACCACCTGGAGTTTGAATAAGAGTGCGATTAAAAGCCTTTGGCTGGGGCACGCGGTCTTTGAGTGAATCCCTTGCAGTTCTCTGCAGACCGCGGGGGCTACGGTCTGAAAACCCGCGGTTACACTCGAAGGTGACACAATACAAATTTCTCCAAATTATTCACACAAAATGACAACGCCCTGCCCCTGCAGTGGGTTATGTCTCTGCGTCTCCCGACGCTTTTGTTTGAGCCGCGTAGTTGGACAGTGCCAGCTGGTCAGCCCGGTCGGAGACGTGAAGTCTGCCCCCATGCAAAGCTCATTTGCAGCACGTCATAACGATCGCTATAAGACCACTTTATCAAAGAGCAGGACAAGAAAGGACACTCCTCTTTCTGTAAGGTCAGCCACGGTATTATTACTGTGCTGGACCTCAAATGTCATGCTTACGAAGCTAATATGTACAATGTATTTAACTCCATGCCCCTGACTCGGGTGTACTTTCCAGCAGTTAGACAAAAATACTTTATACATTTTCTTTGTTTCCTCACCTTGAGGCCTTTGGTCGGTGCCTTATCACAAGAAAGCGAGGGAGAAGAGAGGAGGTGAGGAAAGGAGGAAGGTGCTCCTAAGAATTCGGACATTCTTATGCACTTCAGTATTTTGAGATGAAATTGTTCATGAGTACTGAGTGACTTTGAAACCACTGGCACAGATTTTAATGACATACTGCTTTGTGACAGTTCTTTCATGTAAACCAATCTTATTAATATTTGTATATTCTAGTTTACAGATATAATTTGAATGACAGATGTGAAAGTTGCCAGCAGGGTTTGATATGCTGTCAGGTCATCAGAGGATCTGGATTTCCTCCACTTCCTCTCTGCAGCCTGCAGTGATGTTCTGCTGGAGCGTAGTGACTCAGTCAGCCATGGGCAGGGGGTGATGATTGTGCTGGTTTGTAGACAAGAGGACAAAGTGAGTCAAGGGACTGGGAGATGCATGAGTTGAAGGTGGAGGTAGCAAGGTCAACTGGCAGGCTAGATAAAGAAGCAGGAGGAGGAAGTGCAGAGAGAGCAGTGGAGATGAGGGAGGAGTGTTCAGAAAAAAGAGCTGTTCCGGGTTTTATCCGTGCAGTTATCCAGCTAGTGCTGGCCATAAACTAGATGAGTTCTAAACAACGATAGTCTGACACTCTCTCACATTTAACAACAGTCATGAGTTTTTAGTCCTAGAGGTGCACACATCTTAAGATTGCGCAAAGACTGTAAATCATGCAGCTTCACAGACCATAAGACTCCAAAAGCATTGCTTTTTTAGCTTAGCCCTTCTCTGGTGTGCTGATGTCAGACAGTGCACCTGTTTGCTGTTGGCAGAGTAGGATCACAAATCTTTTGAGCCAAGACTAAAGACTTACGATAAATATTAAACGTGTTTGATTTTATCGGAACGCTCAAGATGAGAAAATGACTCAAACTCAGTAGGAGCCATATTAATACACACGAGTCGTGATGGGGGCACACATCGACTGAGGTAAGACTATGACTTCCAAGCCTGTGAAATCACTTGAAACATTGACAAGTATGAGGCCAGCATAACTCTGTAATCTTGTTTCATGAAATACCCCGCCCCCCCCCCTTATTTTCTGTAATGACCGATCAGCAGTCATTACCTGCACACCAGGCTCTCAGTGTGTGCCCCAGTCTGTCCCAGCTGTAAGCACTTGAGTAATCAGCGCTTAATCACAGGTGAGGGTCTGCTGGCGTTTAGCCTGCTCGTTGGCTGTTTGGCACACATCATTTCCTGGGGAGCCTTCTGATTGGTCATTCTGTTTCTCGAAAGGGAGCCAGAGGAAAATTTCCAGGTAAAGTTTGATTGTTGTTGACTTATGGGATGGAACTGCTGGCTCCATCTCCCAATAATTGTGACTTTTCTTTATAAAAAAAAAAAACAAAAAAACAAAAACAAAACGCAGCTCTATTTTAAAATGGGGGTGAATACGAAAGCTTGCTGTCCCGTGTAAACTGAACGCAGTCTACCTGCATAAGGCAGTCTACCAGCTCCCTTGCGTCCAGCCATTTCGTTTGAGTGTTTAACCTTTTAAAAATCATTGCTATCCTGCTTTGGCTTTCAGACCAGTTTCCATTACTGCAGACAGCCTGGCATCTTGCTAGTTTTACTTACATTTCAGTAAAAGTATCTGATTTGTTTCCCAGCTGAATTTGCTAATGGAGCCAGCGCAACACTGGCTAATATGGCTTATTTGGATGGTAGATGTCACATTGGTTTAGGATTAAACCTTTTTTTCTGGCAACCCATTTTGCTCCTCCAGGTTTCCCTTCTCATTGTTTTCCGTATATGTTGTTTCAACAAATAAAAATGACAAAATACTTCCCACAAGAGACTCGGCATTCATGTCATAGCTTGAAGAACAAGTTGGGCTTTATTTTTTCAGAGAACTGTGATATGGTAGGCTAAATGTGTGTTGGAGCCAAGAATGGGTCCTCCTACACCCAACCGTGAATCACAGGTCAGTTTTACCAGTCGTTATTTCCACCAAACCACTAGGGCAGGGCTGTCTAACCGTGTTCCTGGAGTGTTACAGGACATTAGATCTCCAGGAGCTGGATTGGGTAGCCCTGCTCTATGGTAAAGACTCAGTTATGTATCATACTTTCTGCACAAACTCCCTTATGTTTCTCAGTGTATTCAACCTCAGAACAAGAGCAAGTAAGGAGAACAGCTTTATTACTGCCTCTCCTTATGTGTTTAGGTTCTTCATACTGCACTTATTTTTTTTTCCGAATTTGTATTTCACCATATCCTCCCTGCTGTGATAGAAAAATTATTTAAATTTCTTTTCTTTTTGGTCTCAAAAAACAAAAACAAAAACAAAAATAACACCACAGGGCTGTCAAGACTCCCATTTTTTAGTTTAGTCTTAATTTTACGCATATTTATATTTCAGTGGTTTGGATTTAGTTCTTTGTTGACAGTTACACAAAAATTTATCTTTAAGGTTGAGGATAATATTGACTAAGGCTCTGCTTTACTGATGATAAATTAAAATGTTGAAAAAGGTGTTCACCACAAGTACAGGCTGAAAGCCAGTTCAGGTAAAATAAATCAGCTGACAGGGTGGTTTTGGAAGATTTTCTTCAGTGCAGTCTGCCAAGTTTAAGTTTGTTAAGCTTATGGCCACTGCAGGCATCAATTTTTAACTCGTCAAATCTTGCTGTACTATGCTCAGCACTAGCTCTCCTGTAGCTGCTCCCCAGGCCTACAGGTTGCTGTACTATGATCAGCGCTAGCTCTCCTGTAGCTGCTCCCCAGGCCCTACAGGTTGCTGTACTATGATCAGCGCTATCTCTCCTGTAGCTGCTCCCCAGGCCCTACAGGTTGCTGTACTGTGATCAGCACTATCTCTCCTGTAGCTGCTCCCCAGGCCTACAGGTTGCTGTACTATGATCAGCACTATCTCTCCTGTAGCTGCTCCCCAGGCCCTACAGGTTGCTGTACTGTGATCAGCACTAGCTCTCCTGTATCTGCTCCCCAGGCCCTACAGGTTGCTGTACTATGATCAGCGCTAGCTCTCCTGTAGCTGCTCCCCAGGCCCTACAGGTTGCTGTACTATGATCAGCACTATCTCTCCTGTAGCTGCTCCCCAGGCCCTACAGGTTGCTGTACTATGATCAGCGCTAGCTCTCCTGTATCTGCTCCCCAGGCCCTACAGGTTGCTGTACTGTGATCAGCGCTAGCTCTCCTGTAGCTGATGGCTTGTAGCAGGGAATCTGGCTCCTGGGTGAGCTCATGTGTGCATGTTGGTGGCAGAGCGGTGGAATTAAAAGCATGCTGTGATTGGTCATCTCACAATGGACACAGTGCTGCAGTAACCACTGATAAACGGGCCAGTAATGTCTTGGTGCAATACGGCAAGTTCTGCATTAGGCAAAATGCTTAGAATCTATAACAATGGGCACAAGAGAAGAGACAGGCATATGTCTGAATGATGTGCAGGCCTCTTTTCCCCTTTATGTTCAATGCACCACAATGCAGTTATTCTGAAGCAACGCAAACTGCTGTGTGTGGGGTTCACCCTCATGTTGTTTTCTGTGTAAAAAATGACCCAATCCTGAGTTTGACTGCAGTGAAAACCACCAAAATATGCATGCAATTTGATTACCTTTTCCTGGAGTGATCTTACCATTAGAAAAAGTAAAACATTTCCCTTTTTTATATTTTTATAAAAGTAGTACACCATCAGGGTGCAAAGATTGACTTATGAGTCTTTTTTAAGACTGCAGTTATGAAATCAGAAGTCATAATCACAGTTAAGTCCCACATATCAATTACAGAAAAAAATAAATTATGATGTGTGTTTTGTTTTTTTGTAAAAACAGGTGGTGTAGACTGAGAAAATGCAGTCTCTTTGTAATTTGTCAATTTCTTGATGCGTGACAGGTTGTTTATACATGAAAAATATTGACTTAGGGTTTAAAATTCAATGAAGAGGCTTTATCGCAGGGGGTCTGTTGAGGGTGAGTCATTTTTGTCCCTGTGGACACAGGCTGCATGGATAATTCTCACTATTCTGTAAAGCACTTTGAATTGCGTTCAATTGTATGAATATGTGCTATATAAAATAAACTTGACTTGACTTGAAGCTTGATAATGTGAAGACAACACGAGAGTTGGGCTTTTTTTGTGCATCTCTACATGTATTGCATATACAACCAGTGGCTTAAGCTACAAGGCAACTTACACTTTCTACCCAATTGCTCTACCTCTGTCTGTCCACATCGGAGACGCACAGTAGCTCTATTTTACCACAAGTATGAAAGGCAGTAAGCTACTGTTTGGTCCATGGTGTAATTGCTTGATTTTGTAATGCTTTCAGGTTTTGGTCTATTACTTTGAAAACTGTACTGGCTTACAAAGGAATGCTGTGTACGTTGAACCCCCTTGTACCGAAAAGCTGAGCTTCCCAAGTTCTTCTATGTTTTCTAAACCATCTCTGCTTTCTTATCTGATTAAATGTTTTTGATGCAGTTGGATCAGTTTATGTAAACGGTTGATCAAGTGTATGTGGATTGAACTTTGAATGTTATGTGATCTTTGAGTGAGGATTTGATCAGTTTAACAGTGTAAATAATGGAGTAAAGCAACAGAAGTTTAGTTTTCAGATGGGAGTCTGCCTGCCTGCAGAAAGCAGGTTTTCTTTCTCCGAAGCGGTTAGCAGTGGAGGGTACGGTGTGAGATACTGATCTGCAGTGCCTCTGTTCTCAGGGCAAAGGATCACTAGCTAGATATTCTGTGTCAGCTGTCAACTTTGTTTACAAAGATGACGCTATGGGCCGTTGCCAAGCAACTGCAAGCTGATCAGCTGTCGTGCAGCCACTAGTAACGGTCATGAAGAACAACCGCGTTTAAAAGACAAGTGGTCCCTCGATTTATCACGTCACTTGTGGTGAGTAGCTAGGTCAACGGACCTGTGTCTAAGGAATGTGAACTATCCCTTTTAGTATGTCAGCAGAATTCAAGTACATAAAAAGATGATTTCCATAAAATGTCATTTTAAACGCCAGGTACGTAAAACCCAGAATTAATCGTTTCAGGGGCGTTGTTGTCAGAGCTCTGATCACTCCCACTGAGTGCTGCCGTTGTGTTTACACCTGGCTCCACTCAATGAAGTGAAGTTGTTGCTCCCGGAAACGCTACATTAATATTCATGAGTGTTTATTAACTTTGGAGAACATGCTTGTTCTTTATCGCTTAGGGCCTCATGAATAATTCATGCGTGTGGGTGGGGTAATCTATGCCGGAAAAAGAAACGCAATGTGTACTCTTGCGAGATGACCGGACACTTTGTGACAAAGTGGAGGGGTGTATCAAGTTTAATGAGAGGGAGTGAAATGGTACGGCTAAACACCACCTCTTTTTAATCAACAAAAGGAGAGCCAAAAGTAGGGGCTCTGTTGCAGTTTTCTAAGCAACCATGTCAAATGTTTGCCAGTCGAGGGTTATTAACTTTTCCTCAATGCTCCTAAAATTTATGCTGCAAATTTATCATCTTCGGGCACTGTGCCAATAGAACGCTTTCCTCAGCATGAATGCACAGATAATCCTCAGTGCAACTAAGTGGAAAAACAGGCTTTGATCTGAGATATTATGTCTCCTGTGTGTTGATGGATTATTTCTCAGAAGTGCAAACAAATGCCGTAATCTTTTTTGGTTGAATGTCTTCAGTTGTTTGGTGTGTGTGCGTGTGTGCACGCGTGTGTGTGTTAGACAACCTTTGTCACATCTAATATTTGTACTTTCAAATATTCATATTCTCGAGAACATTGTTATTTTTGAGCGTCTAAGATTATTGACCCAAGAGTAACACGATATTTGAGGGTCATTTAACAGTACAGAAAAAAAGAGAATTATCAGATCCCCTTTCTGTTTCATCTTTCATCTCCTGTCACACGTCCTGTCTCCCAAAGCCTGGAAGGCCTTCAGGCCCTTGGACAGTACCAGTCCCACCCATATCAAAGATGGTGAATAAATAACAAGATGGTAATGTAAGGTTGCAAGCCAGTGGGGAATGGAATATGAACTTGCTGCACATGTGTTGAAATCGAGCAATCTAGGCATTTAAATATTAACATGAATATTCAGGAAGCACAAATGCATTAAGCAAAACTGTGATCTTGAGAGCTTGCTTCAAAACTACCAAAGAAATGTGACAGCATGAGAAAATTAATTAAGTGATTTAATCTGGCAAGGTAACTTCCTGAAAAATGTCAAACCAACTTCATAAATATGCACAAGGAAGAACAGCTCTAATGTCAGATTAAATTAATTTTTTTTAAGAATTACTTATTGTCATATTTGCATTTTCATCAGAATATGCCCTTGGCCACCTAAGTATTTCTAATACATTATTTCTTTTAAAATCATATTTACTTTGTGAGTAAAATAGCTACCTTATGACAGTCTTGGGGAGGAAAACAAATCGCATTTATTCCCAGAGCAGAATGCTCCGTCCTGTGCGTAATTCTGTAGTCCTGTTTGGCACACGCACCTGGGTAGTGCTCTTGCTTGGAGTCTTTCTCTCGGCCTACGGAACAGGCACTCGCACCAGGGTCTGACTGACTCAGCTCGTGTGTGGCTTCTCGTCTCCTTCAGACCTGGGGATGTTTTGGAAGAGCGCTGAGCTACTTTTACTAGCCCTGCCAACCGTTCAACCCAGAAGGCAGGACAGGTTGTCTTTCTCCTGAATCTGTTTCATATTGCTTTCTTTACTCCCGCCCCCCTCCCCCCTCCCCCCCTCCCCCCCTCCCCCCCTCCCTTCAGGAACAGACTAAAGCTGTTCACTGCAGCTTCTCTGTCTGATCTGTCCTCTTACCACCAGACCCACTGGCCACACCTGACACCATGTCACAATGTCCTCAGGAAGTAGAGCCCTTCTGGCGGGGAAGCTGTGGATTAAATCATATTCGGTATGTGAATTCATGCTTGGTATGAACTGCACGCATTTATATCTCAGCAAGCTGATTTTTGCTCTTTTTGTTCACAAAGTATGTCCCCCTTATTTTAAGAATATGAATTAAAAAAATATTCTCCAGCAGAGGGAGCTCACACTAAAGAAATGAGAATTGAGTCCTGTCTGCGTAATTAGTTTTTACTGGAGAAATTGTGGTTGCTCTAACTATTTAGGTTGTCGAAATCACAAGATTATCTTTTTAGGAAATATTATTGAGCAAAAAACATTGAAAAATATTTGTACACTTTCCTTGCTTTAGATCGTTTGTGAATCAGATGAATCGGAGGTTTAGACCCTGTGCATCTATTGAATGACTTAAAATGTCTTCAGATATGCAATCTGTATTAAACAGGCTTCATACGTACTTTAACCCTGGGGATGTGTTTTTGAATGTGAAGACTCTGCCTTTGGTAGCGAAGATCTCATCCACTGCACGATATTGCTCATGTGCGGGACCCAATCATAGAGGCCTGCTCATGTGCGGGACCCAATCATAGAGACCCGCTCATGTGTGGGATCCAACCATAAGGGCCCGCTCATGTGCAGGACCCAATCATAGAGCACCACTAATGTGCAGGACCCAATCATAGAACCCCGCCCATGTGCTAGACCCAATCATAGAGCCCCGCTCGTGGCTTTTTCCTGTTTCACATTTAGCCGTGTAGCGGGAGTTGAGTACGCCAAGGTTGTACTGCCACAGGGCTGTGTTTTATTGGGCAGGCAGTCTGGGGGTTTCTGCAGCGTAAACTGGAGTTTGTGAAGAGAACAGAAAACACTGGAAAAAAAAAAAAGCTCAGCTGGGACCCGGGGGTGATCTGAAACGAGCGGCTGTTCGTCTGGACGGACGGATAGGTGGGGGGGGGGGGGGGTGGGGGGGGGGTTCTAGTGGAAGACGCCCGGCAGTTTGTCCGGCAGAACCTTCCAGAAAGGAGTCCGGTGGAGAGCGGCGACTGCGGAGCAGCTGTCCGGGGCAGCGGGCTCCTCTCGGCGTCTGGCGGAGTCCGCCTGGCCCGAGGCCTGGTCAGCAGGCCCGTTATGATGGAGGGATGCCGCACAGCTGCCGCCATTACCACGGTTACCAGGCCCGTTTCAAAACCCGCAGCTGAAATGACATCATCCATCTGCCCAAGAAGCCACAACCTCAGCAGCCACACAGCTAAAATAAAAGCACTCCTGCTATTATTGGAGAAGCCAAAGGACAAGTGTATTCATTCATAGTCTACATGCCTAGCCACATTGGCTTTATTCACTTATTATAATCAAGAATTTTAAATGGATAAATATTTTGGGGGAACAATTTTAGTTTTTAACAAACCAAGTAATGCTCCTCAGATGGTACACCTAGTGTTGTGCTAGGCGGTGCTGTGTGGGAAAGGTGAGCCAGCAAACCGGGTTCAGAACCACGTACAGAGCCATTAGAGGAGACCAGACCTGAGGGGAGGGACTGCAGGTCCAAAACTGTGCTTACGAAAAACCAGTTGCTATTTCAGCTTGGATCTTGTATTCACCTTTGCTTTTACACTATCATGTCTTTTAAAAAAAACAGCATCTGTGTTCAGACTTGAATTTGGTTTACTTAAAGACACCATGTGCAAGCTTGCGTTAAGCGAATGAGAACTTCCTGTCCAAAGTGGAAGGAAACTTTCAGTGTTACACACACGAGATGTCTTGCTCATCTCCTGTAGCAGTTGCTTTTTTCGTCCTATGAAGATTACAAATCCCGAATGTGCGTGTTATAATTAATATTTTTATTGATGGGAAATAGTCACACAGCACATGCTTCGTAGGCTTAAAAGCATGAGAGAGAGGTGCCCTACCTGGCTTGATTTTAAGAAACCTACTCTGAAAAATGTAGCTGGAGGCGTCTGTTCTACTGTTGCTAAGCAACCACACTCCACTCCTGTCCATCACTTTAATGGCATTAGCTCACTAACTTCACCTGAGAATAATTTACTATCCACATTGGTCATGCGGTCATGCTCTGGACTGCTTATTTTTGTCATGGTATTCATACTTTGTGAAAACGTAAGGATCTTCTCATTCCTTTTTCTTTGTTTGCAGTGGAAGCTAACGGCAGGATCAGGGGCCCGCCTCTATTTTCATGCGATTGGACAACTGTGAAATGAATGACAGTGACGTAGGAGTGCATCATGTCCATGCACACCTTAAAAACAAACAGGTACATGCAGCGAATTAACGTGAGATGCCTGGTATGCAAAAGCAGAGTAGAAAATGCTTCAAACTCATAAAAATTATATTCTAAAAGCATTCCCCCCCCCCCCCCCCCCCCAGCTGTTAAATGCGCATCCTATATGATCGCAACCTAATGCTCCATTTTGCTTCCAGCATTTTTCTCAGAGTCTTAGCACATCAGAATTTAAAGATCCTTTGTCTTTTGCAATGCAGATTTACTTGTAAATATACAGAATATTTTGTTTAGGCATATGCCATGTTGCAAAGTCATCTGTTTTAAAGGGGCTGGGGGGGGGGGGGGGGCATCTTTTTACTGCAGCTTGTGTCGATCCGTATTTTGAATCACAGGAGTGACAGTCGGACAAGCTGACAGGGAAATACAACCAGGGTGAATAGATTTACCAGTTCACCAAATGGAATGTATAACATTGTAAACTAATAGAAAGTCATTCTGGGTTGTGAGAACCACGCTTCATGAACTAATGAGATCAACAGCTGATTTTTACAGGGTCTTGCAAACTAATTAATTCTAGAGTACATTTTGGGGGAAAGGAATATTTGCTGCATTGATTTTTGTTGTTTTCAATTTTGGAAATGGAAAAATAGGCAGATAAAAATCTGTTCCTTTCCGTGTCGAAACAGCGCTCATGGTATGTAATAAGGCAAGCTCAGACACCCATTGCATCACTTGAGAAAAACACAATCGCTCCCTGCATCCTGATCTGGATTCTCTTCATGCACAATGCTCCTGCATCCTGGTCTGGATTCTCTTCAATCACAATGCTCCTGTGTCCTTATCTGGATTCTCTTCGTGTCCTGATGTGGATTCTCTTCATGCACAATGCTCCTGCATCCTGATCTGGATTCTCTTCAATCACAATGTTTCTGTGTCCTTATCTGGATTCTCTTCATGCACAATGCTCCTGTGGCCTGATCCGGATTCTCTTCTTGTCCTGATCTGGATTCTCTTCATGCACAATGCTCCTGTGTCCTTATCTGGATTCTCTTCATGCACAATGCTCCTGCATCCTGGTCTGGATTCTCTTCAATCACAATGCTCCTGTGTCCTTATCTGGATTCTCTTCGTGTCCTGATCTGGATTCTCTTCATGCACATTGCTCCTGTGGCCTGATCTGGATTCTCTTCATGCACATTGCTCCTGTGGCCTGATCTGGATTCTCTTCGTGCACAATGCTCCTGTGGCCTGATCCGGATTCTCTTCATGCACAATGCTCCTGTGTCCTTATCTGGATTCTCTTCATGCACAATGCTCCTGTGTCCTTCAAATGCAGCTGTTCGTCGGGATCATTAGGCACTGTTCAGTTATCTGCCCTGTAATTTCCTCCAATAGCACTAGAAACCAATATTGTTCTGGGTAACATATGGGCGATGTTACCTTCAAACGGACAACGATGTAGAAATGGAATTTGTCGGTCACGTCCCACCGAACGCACGAGCAGCTGCGTTAATCATCACTGATGGCTGGAGGTGTTGAGTGCCGCCCGGGTGAATGTTAAACGCCGCGGCAGTTCCACTCTCAGGCTCTCACCGCGACATTCTGGAGAGGCCGCAGCGCGTTAGTCCCCGACAGCCACTTTTGGATGACGCCATCTTGATTTTTCCGCTTCAAAGATGGGCTGTAATTATTTCCCCATCAACGAGACAGGCGTACAATTAGTCGCATTACTGTGGAATCCCTCAATTAATTAAACCAATTTCTGTTTCACTTTCCACCCACACACATTTTTATATTAGCATGCAAAGGTATGTCAGTTGTGATCCGCAAATTCTTTTTATTTTTGTAATATGTCCATCTTGTGGAATTATGATCAATTTGAATATGCGTGGATTGGACTTCAGGTTCTGACATTGCCGTCGATGCTGCGTCTTACAGTACATCGCTCTCCTCTTTCTTCTGTCTTATATACCGAGTGGTGAATGGTGTGGTAGTTACATTACCAATTTACTTCAACGGCTGTCTTCAGCTTTTGATCTTCCAAGTTGGATTCCCCCTTCACAAAAGGTAGAATCCCACTTTCATCAGCAGAGCAATAATTTTTGCTCATGCAAATTCTGGTTTTTTTGTGCCCGTGTATGAATAATCACGATGTGCGGAATAAGAGATGAAAGAAAAGGAGGTGGGGGAAAAAGTGACTTCTTCAGCATCTCCTCTGATGCTTCCTCAGAGCAATCGAGGACACTGCTGAGCTCGTGAAAAGAGAATGTGCTGCCTTTTCATGTCTGTGCCAGAAACCTTTAATCCAGATTATGCACAATGAACTTCACTGCTGTTTGGGTGGTCAGCCATGTCCCAGATTCCTTTACCGTAACCAATGGGGAAGCTTCACAGCACTGTAAGCCCAGAGACACGCCCACTCGCACACTCACTGACTCATTCACTCACTCGCTGACTCCAGAGACACACTCGCTGACTCATTCACTCACTCACTGACTCCAGAGACTCACACACTGACTCATTCACTCACTCACTGACTCCAGAGACTCACTCACTGAATCATTCACTCACTCGCTGACTCACGAGACAAACCCACTGACTCATTCACTCATTCACTGACCCCAGAGACACACTCACTGACTCCTTCACTCACTCACTGACTCTAGAGACTCACTCACTGACTCCTTCACACACTCACTGACTCATTCACTGACTTCAGAGACACTATCACACATCACTCACTCACTCGCTGACTCCAGTGACACGTTCACTCACTCTCTCACTGACTGCAGTAACACACTCACAGCTGTCACTCACTGATTCACTGGCTTATTGGCTCACTCACTCACTGACTCCAGAGACTCACTCACTCACTGATTCACTGGCGTATTGGCTCACTCACTCACTGACTCCAGAGACTCACTCACTCACTGAATGCAGAGACTTGCTCACTCACTGATTCACTGGCTTATTGGCTCACTCACTGACTCCAGAGACTCACTCACTCACTGATTCACTGGTTTATTGGCTCACTCACTCACTGACTCCAGAGACTCACTCACTCACTGAATGCAGAGACTCACTCACTCACTGAATGCAGAGACTCACCCACTCACTGAATGCAGAGACTCACTCACTCACTGAATGCAGAGACTCGCTCACTCACTGCTAAATTGTATAATTTCCAGATTCAGTCTCACTATTTCAGCATTCTATATATGGAAAACAGTATAAAAGTTTATTTAGCCAGTCTGTGGGGAAGAGACATGAGAGGCAGCTGTAAGTTTGGCTGAGGTGGGTAAAGGTGCTGTAGACCCATGAATCGGCAGCCTCCTTTCAGGCTCATGACTTCACACCACTGTGATCCTGACCAGACTGCTGTGAGGACTCAAACCCAACCTTCAGAGATGGGCTTTTCTGGTAAACCAGCGGTCTGTTACTGCTTCTGACTGATCGTGTTCTTGTGTTCGGCAAGGCAGTTACAGACGGTGCGGATTCTAGCCGAATCAGCATCTGACCAGTAGCATGACCGCGGTCATTCACAAGAGAACCAACCACGTTCGTGGAAGTCAATGTCATAACTATGTAACTTCCCTTTCGAGATGCTCCACAGAGAGAGTGTCGAGCCAAGGCAGTGTACGTTGCTGATGTATGTGGTGGGTAACTCCCATCACTGTGAGAACTTCTGAGTGAAAGGCGTGTTACAAAGTTGAGTCATTAGGTCTAGTGCAGCTGGATGCCCATTCAAAACTCTTATATCAGTTAAATGACTTTAATTGACATTAAATGACTTTACCCGACAGGTACGGGTTTGGCAAAAATGTTGTGGTTTATTATTATACATCAAGTAACGGGTGATTACAATTACTGATGATTAGAATTACTGTACTATTACTGTAATTAGCGATTACAGTTCTTCATCACAGGCGGTCCCTAAAAAAACAGTATTTAACAGTACAATCCACATTAGCGTACGTGAAAACATGGAGATAGACATTCTCCAAATTAACAAATAAAGCAGTGTAATGCATAATAAGTAATCTCTACCTGCTGTATTTATAGAAATGTTCTGCTTGTTTGTGTGGGTAAATTCAGTGGGAATAGCGTGTGGTAGCGTGACAGTGACTCCCCAGTGGTATCTGATCCCCCTTCGTGAGGGAGGAGGTGTCATTCTCTTTTAGGGGCGTGTGGAGGCTGTGGAGTGCAGCCATTCGTTGTCTTTGATGGAAACATAAAAAATGATTTCTGTTGTTGGGTGGTATCTTTCAGAGCAAGACCTCATTTTTATATCTGGTGTACTTCGAGGGAAGCAACGTAGATTCTTCACGAGCCCTGGAAGCAGTTGGTTGCTGCAGCCTAAACGTAATGCTTTTTTATGTTCTCCGTTCTTTTTGATATGCAAAATTGGTACTGAGCTTACCCTGTGAAATTTCATCGGTACATCCTAGCCCCTTTCATGGTAGAAGTGTGTGCTTTGAATCCAGGTAGAAAAATGACTTCTCGGAGATGAATGAGGATCATTTCTGACTTGTTTGTGGGTGTGATGGGTCTCGTGTCAGAGACGTCCCCCCCGGGTGTATTTCTCATGCCTGCCATGGGAAAACAGTGGTTGGTGGCTTGGTTCCTGTCAGCCAGTCATTCGATTCGTCATGGCTCGGTTTGAACTGTTTGGCGTTCGTTGATCTTGTTCGGGTAAAGCAGACCTGTCGGGGCGAATGAAGTGACACATCTTGCGCTCTCCGGTGCTGCAGATCTGATCATTTGTTATACACCCCGCCACGTTCCTCTTCGTTTTGAAATATTCCCACTGTCTGAAATCATGACTAAAATTTCAAATGCACAGGCAAACAGTGGCTGTCTTGAAATACAGAATCAGGAGAATCGGGTGTGCGCTTCTCTTCCTTGAAAACAAAGCTGATTAGTCCGGTTCATTTCATGGCAACCGATGATTCCGAAACTGAATCTTTTTTGTGGAACTTGGGTGCAAAAAGGGTTGAACTCTGTGGAAACAAGTTTTTGACCCCGTTAAAGTCAAATGGATGTTTTTCCAGCCTCTTAATGAACGGAGAGGATTCTGAATCACTCACTAATTGGCTCACTCCTTTGATGGAAGTACTCGCTAATTTTGTAGAAATAATAGAAAAAACAATGATTTAGGATCTGGATGTTCCTCTAATGTTGGGGGTGCTCAGCAAGGGTAGGTTATTTCATTAGTTGTATGCACTTGACGTTTTAAAAAGCCTGAGCTATAGCTGAAGGCTGCACTGAAAGCCGAAAGCATTTCCCTGTAATCCAATATGGCAGTGAACCGGCATTGCCCGCACAGTTTTTTTAAGAGGATGAATTCGGGGTCAGTTGAAATTGTTCGGGTCAAAAACCAGAATATGGGCCAGCCCTTCAAGACGAGTGCACCTTTATTGTAAGCTGAGGTTTCTTCTGCACTGATATCAGTATTTTAAAAAAATTGTTTTTGTACACAGAGATAAATTGGATAGAGCTGATGCCAGGCTGTGTAGTAGAGACAGAGACTCACACAGGTAAACTCCAGGGATAGAACGCATAGAGCAGATGCCAGGCTGTGTAGTAGAGACAGAGACTCACGCAGGTAAAGTCCAGGGATAGAATGCACAGAGCAGATGCCAGGCTGTGTAGTCGAGACGGAGACTCACGCAGGTAAAGTCCAGACGCAGTGCTCAAGCCCAGTAGTGCAAACATTTTGTGCATTTACTGCATTTACTACATTTGAAGAAGAATATGAAGAAGCAGAAGAAGAAGAAACTATAGGCGAATAGTAATTGACTAATAATGATGACTTTTTTGTTCATGTAGCGAATTGCATTGAAATTCAAATTTTGCTGTACATCGATGAACATCAGAACAGCTTTGTCTTCCATAGCGAAGACCCGGTCTGTACACTGCTGCTCCTGACTGTAGGTGAGTGATGAGTCACGCGTTTCATGTTCCCATGTTTTTAAGTTTTTATCGATTCTGTTACTACGCGCAGCCAGTTTGCGCCCTTCACAACGATTTGTCTTCTCAAATGATTTGCAGACTGCAGAGAACATGTCCATTGCGCCAGCTCCCCGCACCCCTTTCAGACGGGTTACCTCACAGCTGTGGGTGGGGTCAGTGATGCGTAGCGGGTGTTGGGCGGGGTCAGTGATGCGTAGCGGGTGTTGGGCGGGGTCAGTGATGCGTAGTGGGTGTTGGGCGGGGTCAGTGATGCGTAGTGGGTGTTGGGCGGGGTCAGTGATGCGTAGCGGGTGTTGGGCGGGGTCAGTGATGCGTAGCGGGTGTTGGGCGGGGTCAGTGATGCGTAGCGGGTGTTGGGCGGGGTCAGTGATGCGTAGCGGGTGTTGGGCGGGGTCAGTGATGCGTAGCGGGTGTTGGGCGGGGTCAGTGATGCGTAGTGGGTGTTGGGCGGGGTCAGTGATGCGTAGTGGGTGTTGGGCGGGGTCAGTGATGCGTAGCGGGTGTTGGGCGGGGTCAGTGATGCGTAGCGGGTGTTGGGCGGGGTCAGTGATGCGTAGAGGGGGGTCAGTGATGCGTAGCTGGTGTTGGGCGGGTCAGTGATGCGTAGCGGGCGGTCAGTGATGCGTAGCGGGTGTTGGGCGGGTCAGTGATGCGTAGCGGGTGTTGGGCGGGGTCAGTGATGCGTAGCGGGTGTTGGGCGGGTCAGTGATGCGTAGCGGGTGTTGGGCGGGGTCAGTGATGCGTAGCGGGTGTTGGGCGGGTCAGTGATGCGTAGCGGGTGTTGGAAGCGGAGATGGACATATGCAGGTGATGTGGCCGGGTTTCTTCCTCCAGCTGAAAGCTGAAAGCCAGGGGGGTTATGGGAAGTGGCGCTGGCGGTGCTTTTCCCACTGTGGGGAGCCGGCCAATCCGAGCGCTCCGGCCCAGATGGAGGCGGGGCAGAGAATCAGCATTTCAATGGGAAGGAATCAAAAGCAACTTACCCGCTTGATTATAATTACACAGTAAATACAGCGGTAGTACCTATAATGATTGTGTATATGCCCCTTTCCTGCATAGTACTTAAAGCTATAAAACCTGTGGGCGGATGTCCAAAAGCCTTTATTCTACGGAGAAAATCCTTACAGTCACAACATTCGGTATTCAAATGTTAAAATGGTGTAAAATATTTTTAATGGGACAAGGAAAGCAATGTGAAATGGGTCAATTTCGGTTAATTTGTACTCAGGCGAAAGGCAGCAATGGCGGCACACCCATTTCAGGTTGTTTTCTGTGTGACTGATGCGTGGGTTTCCAAATTCGCCTTTTTTTTTTTTTGAGGCACTTCTTCATGTGGCAAACTCCACAGCGCCTTTTCCTCTAAACCTGCTTTTGGTTCCTGGTGCACTTCCTGCCTCTCCAGTGGCTCATTATTCCCAGCACACAGGGAGAGGCCCCAGCTCGGATGGGCTCTATGAACGAGGGGCTGCAGGAGCACGCTTATCCCAAACCACGGCCGCCTGGGGTCACTGTGTCCCCCTGGGCCCCTGGGTGGGGCCCGAGGTGGGGCTTGGGCGGGGTGGGGGGGAGTGGTGGTGCCTGGGGTGGGGCTCAGGGGCGGGGTTGGGGGAGTGGTGGGGCCTGGGGTGGGTCTCAGGGGCAGGGTTGGGGGGGAGTGGTGGGGCTCAGCGGTGGGGTTGGGGGAGTGGTGGGCCTTGGGGTGGGGCTGGTATTGGACACTAGCCTTTAACTATGAACACTAAACTTGCTTTCTCTTTAACATTGAATAAATTGTAATAATAAAAAACAAACATGCAAAAGAGTACGCTCAAAGACACTGCTTGGGGAGTGCTGGGACCTCACTGAAGCTGCCTCAAACCGTGTCCAGACCATTGCCTTTTTGAACACTGACAGCAGTCAGCTCAGGGAACGATGTGACAGCCCGCTGTTGTCTATTTTAAGCTCGCCGTCATTTTTAAAATGTGCTCAGAAGTTTGTTATTTGTTGTTTTTTGGACGGATGGGATGAGGCTGGATCGCAGGCCCTGCAGTGTGGCGTGCTGTAGAGCTTCATGTGTGTCCAGTGGAGCCTCAGTCACATACAGCAGCTCTTCAGATGCACTGCATACGAGCAGTTCATTGGTAAATGGCAAATGGACTGCATTTATATGGCGCTTTTATCCAAAGCGCTTTACAATTGATGCCTCTCATTCGCCAGAGCAATTAGGGGTTAGGTGTCTTGCTCAGGGACACTTCGACACGCCCAGAGCAGGGATCGAACCGGCAACCCTCCGACTGCCAGACAACCGCTCTTACCTCCTGAGCTATGTCGCCCCCCATTCACCCTCATTCATAAAGGGCTCAGAAATACCTCTGATAGTCTGTAATAAAAGTGCATAGCTAGGAATAATAAATTAATATATATAGAGAATAGTGCATTAAAACTGCATATATGATGCAGTTTTAAGTGCAACTTCTATCATGGAGCTTAAATAAATAATAAATATATCCAATAATTAATTGCAGTATAACTGTATAAATAGAAGTAGTAATAATCATGTAATAAACACAGACACACATAGAAACTAGAATATCTTTTACTTTAATGTACTAAAGCTGCAGTTTATTATTGCTATATTACAGAATACAATGGAACTGCAAATATAAAAATATAAAAATATATTTCAAAAAAACTGTTGATCACTGATAATCTAATGCAAAGTTTAGGTTTATATGTTTGAGCAGCGATCTCAAACTCTAAATTGTTTTGTGGTTTGCTTTCAATCGGCAGCTAAATTAGGCCTGGTAAACGAGGCGTGTGAACCCTTAGCCAATCAGCGACCTAAACGAAACACAGCGGAAGCCCAGGAAGCCGTGGCCCTCCTGTGCCGGAGTTTGCGATTCCCGCAGTGGAGGTTTCCCCGGTAACGTGTCCCGTGGTCAGTGCCGTTCTGCGGGGGCTTCCCTCGCTGGCCTCAGGTACGGCCGTCTCCGCCGTTTCCTGCAAGCGCCGGAAACCCAGCACCGCGGGCAGCGGGCAGATCGATGGGCACCTCTCTGTGGTCCTCTCTCCGTCCGGGAGCGTTCCCCGGTGGGACCGGTCCAAAGCTTTCTGCGCTACGGGCCCTTATTCATATACAGGCCTAGGGCATCAATGCCTGCACTCACAAATGCCGTAAAATCTCACAGACCTCATCAGCTCTCGTGGAGCGCCTCTGTTTCATTGCTGCTGGTTTTAAAGTTTTCAAACGCATCTGCCAATAAAATCTCCAGAAAGTGAGGCTAATTCATGTAACCGTATTCATACGAAGCCAGCCATTTCCCTAAAATGTGCTTCTACACCCATCTGTGTGCTGGAGTGCATTTTGCCAGGTTCATGTGGAGTGCATCCACGAAGCATACATAATGCCTCATTGAGATGCCATAAGATATTTATGAATCATTCCTAAGCGAACGCAGTCATCTGTAGGACACGTGTTGTGTTAGAAAATTATTACAAAATCGAGCGTAGCACGACGCTCCAAAACTCCGACACAACAACATTTATGAATGATTCATAATGATGTTACGCTGTGGTAAGGAGCGTCATGCTAGCTTCCTGAAGTTTGTAAGGAGCGTCGGCTTCATGTAGAACGTGGCGCTGGATTCGGAGCCTGTGTTTAATTCAGGACGAGGCCGAAGGTCTCCTGTCCCATTAAAGGTTGAAGTCTGCGCAGCTGTCAAACATTTGCTATTAGCAGACAATGTTTCCACACAATGTTGTAAAACATTGGAGCCAAGAGAACCGAGTATATACCGTGGGCTTTTAAGGGTTGGCTCTACAGAACTCAATTACCTCGTATGTACCAGCACAAGCACATGCACTCGGCTGGAGATGGAGCTTAATTAAGCATGAAATTGCGGTACTTAATGCCTCTTTGTACGGCGGAGAAGGCTGGCTTTTCAATCGACTTTTTTTTCCGTTTTTAATCTTGGCAGTCTCTACGAAAAATATGATGAAATTTCACCGAAGCGCTTCGATCCGGCAGGAGAACAACGCAAACCGCCCCGACGCGGGCTCAAACGCAGGCCCCGTTTCAATCCCCTGGCAAAGCCCGACGTGCCCCCACTCCAATTTGCAATGGTTCCTAAAAATAACGTTTTCAAAGGGGTTAAAGGATAAAAAGAATGTCAGCAGTTTGCCTTCCCGCATAGTAATATTTTGGCACTGCAGTCAAAGAGGGATTTACTGTAACGTCTGAAGTGAGGTCCCTTGTATATTACTCATTATTATTTATTATGAGGTTTGCATTGAGTCAAGTAGGACAGGAGTAAATTGGTCAGTACCCTGTTATAATCCCTTTCTTGTTGAAGTACAGGTATAGAGAATACCTAAAATTTTATGTGAACTATCTGCTGAAAGCATAATTAAAAACACTTGGCGCACAGCCCAAAAATGAAGGGCTTGTGAAAGGGTGCGGTTATAGTGAAATCCCGCTCCTCCTGAGTGAAATCCAGCTCCTCCTCAGCCCACCTGTAGCTTCCTGCCACGCCGTCTCGCTGATTGATGGAGCGGATGATGCGTACAGGCCCTGCTTCGCTCCAGAGAGCTGCTGCTATTGGGCGCTGGCGCGTTTGGCTCATCTGCATATTCCGCTCGGCACGTGATGTAACCACGCGCAACCCAGGGCCTCTGCGTCTCCGAATCGATGGCGCCTTTTCGCCTTCTTCCAAACGCGATCCTTTGTCTGCGGATTAAGTTTCCCTGAACCTGTGTGGCGCAGCTAGGCACATGCGGGGGGTGGGAGTGGGCGGGGGCTGTTGTCAAAGAGCACTTGAGAGAGAGAGGACCCCCCCCCCCCCTCCCCGGCTTTGATAATCTTCCTCCCCAGAAATCTTTCATCTTACAACCGCCCTGCCAGAATCGCGCGTTCCTACAGAGATGCTTAGAAGGATTTACGAAACGATAGAATGAGCAAAAACACAACAATGCCTAAAATGACTGCGTTTGTTTAAGCAATTGTTACAGCTGTCCTCGAAATGGAGTGTTCATTATTTATCATGTCCTCGTGTGCATGGAAGCACCGGTTCCACTGCAGGCCCTGGTGAAGCACGACTGCGTTCCTGTCGCCTGCAGCAGAGCGGGACTCTCCTCCACACACGGGGTTCTTGGAGCGGAGACTCCCCGCCTCCATGTTTCTTTGGGGTCGGCGCCTCTGGGAGAGGAAGGTCCCGGTACGAGACGCCGTCGATGCTCTTCAGCTCCGCCTTAAATCAACAGCAGCGTTCCTTCTCTCCTTCGAAGGCTTTAAATAGCGCTGTTGCTATTGGCCAGCCAGTTCCTCAAATGATAAAACTGCTGTTTTTTTGTTTCTCGTTGTTTTGGTCGCTGAGATTTGAGTGCGGCCCGTCCCCCTGCCAAGCGTCCGTCCGTCCCTTATCTGTACGGAAAATGGCTCGTAAACAAGATGCTCGGCGCCGAATTAAATGTCATGTGGGCTTTCACAGTCGACGAGAGCTAATTTTCGCGTGTAAAGCCGGGGCAAAAACGAGAAAAAAACACGCCCCAGCTGGGCGCTTTCATATGAAAATGATAATATTTGTGGCTGCCAGCGTGCCCGAGCGGGGCTGGCTCGCTGCTCTGAGCCGCTCTTTGTGTGGTGACAGGATTGCCTTCCACCGGAGAAAACCCGTGTTTCACGTCAAAGGAGATGAGTCACTGCGACGTCGAAACCGCTCGGAGAAAAAGAGGAATCCAGGGGAAGGGTTCCTAAGCCGGCCCCGTGAAGACTGTCGACTGGCCGCGTTCGCGCCGAACGGCTTCATCACGTTAACCCCTGATTCCTCCTCTTTCCCAGATCAGTTTAATGGACGTTTGAGGTGTGGAGGAAGGATCCTTGTCAGATGAAATGTAATTTCTTTACAGTTGCGGTACTCGAGGTGGCCTTTAATAGCCTGAGTTATTTCCACCGAATGCATTCAGACTGTTCAACATTCTAAACCGGATGGCGTATTTAATCTGATTGGACACGGTGTTTTATGATGGATGGCCTTGAATGGATGCATAGCGTCATAGCCCTGATGAAATTTTACTGAAACTGACCAGGTTGGGAAAATCACCCTAAATGTGAGAATGAATTTGCTTAGCAGGCCCCTAATCCAGCTCTGTTTATACAGGTGGCAGCTTTACTGAAGCTCAAGGCTACAAGAGCAGTTCAGCACTTGGGATTTGAACGTGCAACCCCTATGTTACAAGCCCAGTCTCCAAGCCATTGTTCTCCACAGCCATCATAGAGTATTATGAGTATTATTGTTTTATTGATCATTCAGCGATATTACAGGTTGTTCAGATAGGAACCGTGAACTGCGTGAGTCAGTGACGCCCATGCTGTTCTCAGACGTCTTCATGAAGGGTGTGGTAACCAGTTTGGAAAACTATATTTGAACAGTTTCCTGGAACGGTCAAGGCAGAGGGGCAGAGTCGAGAGCAGCAGAGGAAGGTTCCACCAGCCCTTCCCCCCAACCCTACCGTGCTATTGGTCCAGGGACTGGGCATTCCAGCCGGGTCTGCTCAGCCCCTGCCTCCCATTGGATGTGGGTTCTCCGGTGATACACACACACAATGAACCGCATAACAAGAATCCCATGTGACAAACAATACACACGGTGACAGACCTATTTTTTTTTTAATGAATTCATTTTTTTGTACTACTTAGAAAGCGCAGTGAGACAGGGCTGACTGCCTGTACCCAGCATGCCCTGCTAGCTGCTGCAGTCACGCTGACGCGCATTCAGATCACGCAGGTGGAGAGAGGCCGCATTCATTTGCCCTTCTGTAATCTGCTTAACAATTAAGCAGCCGCCCCCTCCCCCCCTTCCCCATCACCCTCCCCCCTTCCCCCCGAGCTCAGTCCCCTGGGGATAAAACTCACTATTTCATTCCAGCAAAAGGCCATTTCACTTTTTTTCCCCCAGGCCAATATATATTAAATTGGCTCTTATCATCAGGAGGGGCCTTTTGAGTTATTCTCCGTCAGCCGGACATGCAATTAAAGCCCTCCAAAGCAGCCAGCCTCTCAGCAAGCCTAGAGATGGATGCCCACAATGCAATGGTGTGTGTGTGTGTGTGTGTGTGTGTGTTATAAGTGTGCGGTGTGTGTGTGATATGTGTGTGGTGTGATATGTGTGTGATAAGTGTGCGGTGTGTGTGATAAGTGTGCGGTGTGTGTATGTGATATGTGTGTGGTGTGTGTGTGTCTGTGTGTGTACGCGCGTGCGTGTGTGTTCGTGTGTGATGTGTGTGTGTATGTTTGAGTGTGTGTGTGCGTGTGTGTGTGCATGTGTGTGAAGTGTGATATGTGTGTGTATGTGTGTGTATGTAATATGTGTGCGTGTGTGTGATATGTGTGTGTATGTGCATGTGTGTGTATGTGTGTGGTGTGTGTGTGTGTGTGATATGTGTGTGTGTGTGTGATGTGTGTGCGTGTGTGTGATATGTGTATGGTGTGTGTGTTTGTGATGTGTGTGTGTGTGTGTGTGATACGTGTGTGTGTGATGTGTGTGCGTGTGATATGTGTGTGGTGCGTGTGTATGTGATGTGTGTGTGTGTGATATGTGTGTGGTGCGTGTGTATGTGATATGTGTGTGTGTGTGTGTGTGTGTGTGTGATATGTGTGTGGTGTGTGTGTGTGTGTGCGTGTGTGTGATATGTGTGTGGTGCGTGTGTATGTGATGTGTGTGTGTGATATGTGTGTGGTGTGTGGGTGTGTGTGTGATATGTGTGTGGTGTGGGTGTGTGTGTGTGTGTGTGTGTCTGTGTGATATGTGTGTGGGTGTGTGATGTGTGTGGTGTGTGTGTGTGTGTGTGTGTGATGTGTGTGATATGTGTGTGGTGTGTGTGTATGTGATATGTGTGTGTGTGTGTGAAATGTGTGCGTGTGAGATTGAGGGCAAAGGTTACAGCATTATGACGAGAATAATTCGATGGATAACAATATACTGCAAACCTGCAGGCAAAGCGCTCAGTGCAGCACATCTAATTTAGGAGATTAGAGGAGGCGGAGAAATAAATATATAATTCTGAAATATGGCGTATTAATCTCGCTTACAAGGTTAATATGCCTTTTAGACATGAATATGGCTTGTATGTTCATTATGGGAAGATAACGGTGCCACTTCTGCACTTTCTAAACAATATGGGACATGCTTTTTAACGTGATACCAGCTCAATGAGCATCCCTCTCCAATCCCCAATGGATCATCAAGAAGAATACAATGAGGCTAGTGGTCCCAGCGGTGTTCTTCTACATCGTATATGTATTGCATGGGATAGTCATCAGCATTATGTCATCTTTGACTGCAGTAGAGACTGTCTAATGACCGCATTAATGACTGCATGATGTCATAAGAGACTGCATTAATGACTGCATGATGTCATAAGCGACTGCATTAATGACTGCATGAGGTCATAAGTGACTGCGTTAGTGACTGGGCTATGTCATTGGGGCAGGTGAGAAGAAAAGTCATTTTGTCATGAGGACTTGTCTGAAAGAACACAATCAACTACATTCTCTGTAAATTTACTGTCATGGTTGTGTGAGGCATTGCCAAAAACTGCTAAAATATAAAGCCACTCCTGGCTTTGTTCGGAATGACATGGACTTCTGCTGTCAGAAAAATGCACTCCTGTGCAATTTGGGGTGTGGACGGGGGAAGGAGGGAGAAAGATGGAGAGCGAGAAGCGAGGGAGCTAAAGGGTGTGGAGTGAAGGAGAGAAGGGAAAAGATTGAGAGAGTGGGAGAAGTAAATTTGACAAGGAGTGGAAGAATGGGAGTGGCGCTGCTGAGAGGGAGAGAGAGAACGAGTAAGAAGGAGAGGGGGAGAGGAAAAGATCAGTTATCTGAAGTCTTTGTCAAGGAAACAAATTCACCCGTCGGTCTCCGCGTTTCCAATATAATATACGACAGGTCCCGGGTCACACATTTGTACCCAGTGGATCAATCACGCCGACGTCCGAATATGGGACCATCTATCAAACCAGAGATTAAATCTTCAACTTTTACAGCGGCGAGGAGAAGTTTGGTGGCTCTTTATCCTGTGGGTGAAAAAAAAAACAAAAACAAAAAAATCTGCTGTTGAGAACAATCGCTCTTTTCAACTGGAGAGCATTTCTTTCTGTTTTTCCATTAAGAGGCTCGGGAGTAATCTCTCTGAGCCAGAGATGGGCCTGCAGATGAATGAATCGCATTACTTGCAGGTCCACACAAAGAACATGATCAGTGCTGATAACCCACCCATGTTGGGCCTGTTTTCAGGGGATCCAGGGACGAGATTGGTCTTTCCCAGACAGTTAAAAATTCACCGTACTTCCTTCAACCTGTACGCCGCCGCTTATGCTTGTGGTGGTTCTTCGAACCTCAGATCGTTTGTTTTCTTCAGTTTCTAAATCCTACCTTTTCAAAATTCCGTCACGCTCCAGAAGAAGCGGTCTTCCGCCTGGGTCTCGGAGTGCACTTCCCATCTCGCACTTTCACGGACATCAGACTTCACCATCCATGGGAGCCTGAGGCCTGGAAACAGGAACCGTCTTTCGACATCTCCGCGTTTCAGAAACCCGGAACATTCTGCTGACGCACCGGAGCGACAGGGCGGGACGAATACTTGCGAACGTGCTGACTGTCAGTTTTGAAATCTTGAGCATAATGACAAGCCATCCGGAGCACTGATTTTGATGTATGTACACATTTGGGTTCATTAGGAGCGAAGCTCTTCCTACCGAAGTCGTTGGGATTAATCTTTCTACGTGTTAGGAATGCCAAGAAGGGTCGTGTTCTTTGTGTTTTTTTTCTTCTTCTCCGTGTGCAAAAACTGGCTACAGAACACACACATGTGCATGCACGCAACCCATGCATATGCCATGCACACACGTACGCACAAACACACATGTACACACACACACACACGCACAAATTGTATCCAAAAGCTCTCTCTCTCTCTCTCTCTCACACACACACACACACACACTGTCATTTAGCTCAATTTATACCAATTTTGAACGTCCCTTTGATCTAAAAATATATCAGATACTTGGGTTGGGAATAGCTGCAATAGCTTTTGCTCAGACTTTCGGTCATTCTATTGAATCAGGAAATCAATTCGGGAAATGAGTGAGAATTTAATTGTAACAGGCAGCCAGGGTATTTAGATCAGATAGCTCATTTGGAGAGAGCGAGAAATTATTCTTCAGAATGTGCCACATATAATATGAAATCCTCAAATGAAAAATGATTTTCAAATCCCCCCTCACAATAGGCGCAGGTTCCCTGCCTGACAGTGAGAAATGAATTTCTTATTGCCATTCAAGGGGAAGCTGTCATTTGCTTGGAACCCTAGAAAAGTTTGATCCGACCCAGAATTAGTTAAACGACTCACTTTGGCAGGAGAAAGTGAAATAGCTGCTGTATATACTGCTATAGGTAACATTTACCTTAAAGCAGAAGTAGACATTGCTGTGCCCTCCTGCCTGCATGCTCACCATCTTTACACCTTAGGCTTCTGATTTAGCGTGTCATTCTGAAATGGTACTAAAGCAAATATTGCTCTTATTTGTTCAACAGTGATCTGTGGAAATCGGCATGATTATCATGTTGCATAAAGCCTTTAAGGGTATTTACAGTAGGGCAAGATTCATCCAGTACTTGATTAATTGCTATTTTCCCCTACAACCCTATTGATGTTCTTAAACAAAGGACAGATTGTCGGGAATTTTACCCATTCTGAAGAGCCATAGGGCTTTTTTTGTCACTATGAAACACAAGGCACAGGCGCTCACACAAATAACAAAGTAAGGACTACATCTTGCTCATCTACATCATGCTGACTTCATTCTGGTATGTAAATAAATGCTGTAGGATAGGCATGGATGAAATGGCTGTTTTGATGCTGGTAAAGTTTGGAAATAACTATTAAGATCTTTTCAACAAAACATGGTTTGTACTGAATATTGATGAAAGTAGGTTTTTCTTTTTTACATGATCAGTGATCTGCTTGAATGTCATTGGGGTCTACAGGGGAAAACCTTTAGAAATAATAGTTTGGGCCAGATCTGCTGTGCGATAGAGTGAGAGTGTACTACCTGATATCCTTCTAATTGGAAACCAGTCAGACTGAATCACGGGGTGTCTGTTAACTCATTTAGGACCTGATTTACTAAGACTGCAGTTTAGGATGTGAAAAACCTTTTAGCACACACAAAACTAATAACACAACCAGTGATTGGTGCAAAGCGAATGCCATGACCAATCATAGGTCGCGTTATTGGTTTTGCGTGTGCTAAAGGTCTCAGTAAATCAGGCCCGTAATGCCTGTCCCTCTGTGAGGGAAGCTGTAGACTGCTGGTAACAGCCGCCTCAGTCCGCAGCAATTTGGTGCCTGTGTCTGGCGTTCTATCCCCGGTGGTGCTGAGCAACGGTGGAATTCCCACAATGCAACGCTTCGCCCTTCCCTCGCCCCTGCTTTGGAAAGATGGCGTCGGGGGTGAGGCATTACACCGCTAAACCTTCCCCAACAAAAGGGCGATTATTCCCGAGCGTGCGTCCCCTCGCTCGCCCTGCTCGCCCGTAATCTCCTTACCGCCGAATCACGCGACGGGCATCGCAGCGCCCCGCCCACCCCTGCCCCCCTTCCCAGGATTCTCTGGTTCGGTGGAGTCTGCCTGAAAATGCGTGTGTCGGGGGTAAGGGCCCAATAACAGCTCCCTCAGGTGTGCGGAGCCGGGCGGGGTCCCTGAAATGGCCGCCCTGTTGCTCTGCTCAGAGCCCAGTCCCGGTGAAAGTCACTTACAGTGATTACGCTCCAGAGCCGCGGCGGCCATTTTAAAAGCCCTCCTTGTCTTTTGTATCAGTCTGTGCCAGTCTAATGGGATTTTCAGCTGCGCTTTTGAAAGGGTGATGGGGTGATGGGGTGGGGGGGCCTAATCTTTTCCCAACTTTTTGATTTGCTGATAGAAAGGGTTGGGGTGGGGCTGTGGGGGTGAGGGAAGGGGGGGGGGGGGGTGAGTGATGGCTTGATTCGATCCGTCTTTTGATCTCAGAGTAATTCTAAAAACCTTCCGGCTGACAGTTCTGCAACACTTTCCCCGGTGCCCTCAGCTCACTTATTTAAAATTGAGCCTTTTTTTTTTTCGGGCCAGCCCAAGACGAGCGCTCCGCGGATCCGGGCCCCTCCTCGGTCGGTCAGAGCTCGTTTTGGCTCGCTCCACGTCCGCCGAGGGTCAGATGCACAAAATGATGACTAGCGCAGAGGACGGGGTTTTGATGCAGACTCCGGAGCAGGAGAATACGCCTAACATGCGCTCAAGCGTTTTGGCCTCCCCCCCCCCCCCCCAGCCTTCCGGTGAGCTCCGGGGTCACGGCCAAACGAAATATGGCACTGCGAAACCCCCCCCCCCCCCCCTTTCTTACCCCTTAAATTTCCTTTAGTTTTTCTGCGGCCCGAAATGAAAGAGAGAGGAGCGGAGGATCAAAGTCGATAGACCTGTTGAATGGGAAGAGCATTAGCAGCAGCCGCCTCTGAATTATTGATGCTCAGCTGCCGCCCGGAGGCCATTATGGCTCCACTTTCTTTCTCTTTCTCTTTTTTTTTCTTCTTCCACTCGCCATTTTCTCGCTAACATCAGACTGTCTTCACCACGTCCCTTGTACAGGACGGAACGGGGGCACCGCCAGGGTGTGTGCGGTGTCTGTGTGTGAGGTTCGGCCCGCGCCTGGTATATTTAGCAGAGTCACGGTAATCGATAAGGCATTGCAAGCGGGGGAACCTTTGGCCTCTGTGTTCCCTCCCTGGGGGTGGAGGGGGGGGGGAGCAGGGGGGGGCTCTGTAAATTAGGTCAGGAGCGTGACGTATCGATCAGGGCGCAGGGGGAGAGCGGAGAGGAGTGTGCGGGAAAGTGCTGGAAGTGGGTGGGTGGGTGGGTGGGGGGGGGGGGTGTAGGGGGAGTGGGAGGGGGGAGGTCCATGACTTTGTGTAGCGCGTTTTCAGAAACGGCTCAGTTATTGAGCATTAGCATTGCTGAGAAAAGCATAACAAATAAACCTGTTTTGGGGGGGGGTGGTGGTGCACCCTCCTGAAGTGTGGGAGTTAAGGGCCTTGCGTGCTGAGTCAACCTTCCCTGTATAGATAAAGGTTAATCAATAATAATAAGTTTGGTGTAGCGACCGCAGCACATTAACACCTGTTGGGACTGCCAGAGGTCACGTTTTGTTGCCGCGGCGAACCACCGGAGGCAGGACCGTTTTTCAGCTGCCCTGCCCCCTTTTAACCCTTTAATGGGTAAGATCACAAATCTGTGATTAGAATGTTCTTCACTGAGCATTCTAATGCTGATGTCATAATCACTACTGGCAACTGAAAGCAGTGGAGTTCTAGAGCACTGACTGCACACAACATTCCAAAAAGCCCTTCTCTTCAAAGGGTTAACAGCTGTTCCTCATCCCGTCGGCCTGTCGGCTAGTGGAGCGCTGCAGGTTTTCAGAGTGCTGCTGGGCCAGCTGGGGGGGGGGGCAGCTAGAGGGGGGCTCACCGCATGCTTGCTAACCGGGACGTGACTCCAGTCCTGATTCATGCTGGACCGCGGAGGTCCAGGCCTGGTAGCGTAGTACAGGGGCTGGGGAGCTGGGCTTGAGCAGGGTAACTTAACCTGAACATCTTCAGTTAAAGGCCCCGCTGTATAAATGGATTGTGTGTAAAAAAACTGTGTAAGCTGCGTAACTCTCTTTGGGTCGGCTTGCTGGCTGAGTCCAATGAGTCGTGCTGGGAAGGGTATAATTGCCCATTATTTTGCTCTGGCAGGACAGGGGATTACAATTTTACTCACACAGCAGCACCTTTCTCTGGTGGCCTGGGTGCCAGCATTCTGCTAACGTTCTGCCAGCGTTCCCTCTGTGTTCTGCCTGCGTTCTGCATGTGTTCTGCCTGCGTTCTGCATGTGTTCTGCCTGTGTTCTGCCAGCGTTCCCTCTGTGTTCTGCCTGCGTTCTGCATGTGTTCTGCCTGCATTCTGCATGTGTTCTGCCAACATTCTGCTTGTGTTCTGCCTGCGTTCTGCATGTGTTCTGCCTGTGTTCTGCATGTGTTCTGCCAACGTTCTGCATGTGTTCTGCCTGCGTTCTGCCTGTGTTCTGCCTGTGTTCTGCTTGTGTTCTGCCTGCGTTCTGCATGTGTTCTGCCAATGTTCTGCCTGTGTTCTGCCTGTGTTCTCCCTGCGTTTCGCCTGCGCCAGGTGCGTATGTGAGACAGTCCACCTGCCTGACAGCTGGACAGCTCAGCTGGTGGGTCCTGATGTTAAAAGTATTTCTAATTTGAGTCCCAACATTAAAAAAAAAACATTTCTAATTTGGGCCCCAACATTAAAAAGCGTAAGAGCCAGTGCTATTGGGAATTCCAAACTGGGGAAAAAGGAAAGGAGAGTGAGGATGAAAACACATTCCTTCAGGAGACAGGGCTTGTGGCGATGCTGAGGCCGTTCTGCGGAGCCCTGGGGCATCGTGGGTAGTGTTCGGTGTATTTACGGCCGGTTCGGCGGTCACGCGCTCCTGGGGGTTTCTGGGCCCAGACGGAGAGGGCGTGGCCCCTGTCCCACACCCGGGCGGGAGCGTTTGAGCGCGTGTCCCGCCGCTGCTCCGGCTGTGATGGGAAAGTCGGGAAGCGTTGAAGCGGTGAAGCGTTGCCACAACGTTCCGCCGACGTTTTCAGGAGGTTTGCAGTACTCACCTACGGTGGGAACCAGCGCAACGGTGTGCCAGTGAGCGCCAACGCCGCGGTGCCGCGGCGATAACTCTGCAACAACGTTCCAGCAACGTTTTATGAATGTTCTGAGTTGAAATACATGATTTTCTGACAGGAAGTAGGGTTCGTTAAATGTTGACCAGGCTTAATTTTGTGCTTAATGCTTTCATTATCCAGTTTGAATAAAATCTTAAAATTATGAAAATGTAAGATTGCATTTTGTATTTGGGTTGGGCTATTTGAATATAGCCTAGCTGTATTTGTGATGTTGTGTTTTGTTGTGATCGGTGAGACTGGGGAAAGGGGTCTGAATGAACTTTATTAATTCGATATAAAATATGCTTCATTCTCTCTTTGTTTTCGAACTTTGGAAAGGCATCTTTGTATAAATAAAAGCAGTCACTTCACTCTACTCTGCCTAGCTATGACTGTCCCCATTGATCTGTAATATTATTATTATTATTATTATTAAGTGAGGAGGAAGATGATTAAGAGGAAGAAGGTAGAATAACATTGCCTTACATAAAATAAAAAACAACTGCAACAAACAGCTGTTGTAACTGCAGTGATTTAAATGAAGCAATAGGGCAGAGTGAATATATTATATGTGATGATGTAAAATTAGACTGAGCCTGCGGTTCATTCTCATTAAAATTGACAGACCTGTTAATTGTGCAAAGCCGTGTAAAACGGGCTCTGAATTATTGTCAAATAAAGATACGCTGTGCGTCTGCCCCTGCTTGTAGGTCACTGGATGGCACTCGTGAAATCTTATGGAGGTAGGAAGTGGGTACCGGCCAATCACAGCGGGGAATTTCATATCATTATACCCAGCAGGGTGCGTTTTTGCTTCAGTAAGCCGACCCAGGAGATCCGGGCGGGGAGGCTGATGGGGAGGTGGGCACGGATCACCGCTCCGTGTTATGAATCGTGTTCCCTCCTCGCTCGTTAGCGCGGGGGACACCTGCACACGCCACGGCGCAGCCAGGGCGCGGAGGGGTCACGCTGTGGGAAGACAGGGGGGCAGCGGGAAGGCTGGGAAGCATGGAGGCTGGGAAACTGAGGGAGACAGGAAAACTGGGAAAAAGGGGGATGCTGGAAACTCAAATGCTGGGAAATGGAGGAATGCTGGGAAATAATGGAATAATGGAATTCTGAGGAATGGGAGAATGCTGGGAAATAGTGTAATGCTGGAAAATGAGGGAATGCTGGGAAATGGGGAATTCTGGGAAATTGAGGAATGCTGGGAAATGGCGGAATGCCGGAAAATGAGGGAATGCTGGGAAATGGGGAATTCTTGGGAATGCTGGGAAATGGGGGAATGCTGGGAAATTGGGTGAAAAGGAAGCCTTCAAATGTAAAAACGAAGGCTTCAAAGAGTGAGTAGTGGAGAATCCCTTGTGTGCGTGAGAGAGAGATGCTGGGCGGGATGGGCGAATCCGTGAGGCCCGAGGAGCGTTTACGCGGCACGGATCCCGCGCTCCGGTTCAGGCTGCAGTGTCTGCAGGGCTTTCTGCCGCCGGTTGAGGCCCTGCAGGTAAGCCGTGGGAACTCTCCAGCCTGTCGCTGACTCTCTGCAGTTTGAGATCTGTCACGCACGGCCAGGTCTCAGTGAATTCAGCTGAGAGTGATGGCCAGGCTGCAGCAGACCCTGCGATTCACTGGCCTTGCCTGTGTGTGCAACCAGTGCAGAGACACTGGCCTTCAGCTGAACAAGTCCATGTGAGGGATTCGGAGGGACACTACCATCATCACCCAACCATCACCCGACGGGGTTTCTGGGACTGAACAGCACTAAAAACCACGCCTGGCACTTGGCCAGTGGATTGATCCACTTCAAAGAAATTATTGGAGGTTTAGTCCATCTCGCGGTCGGGATTAGGGGGTTAGTCCATCTTGCAGTTGTGATTGATGGGTCGGTCGATCAGCTTCATGATTGGCAGGCTGATTTTTACGCTTCCACATTGGCGGACGACTGTCTCTGGCACAAAGGGTAGCCAATGAGCTGTGCAGCGATGCCATTAACAACCAGCAAGACAAATTTTTGCTGTGATTCTTACACTGAGTGCGGTGTAGGTAATGTTGAATGCTTAGCCTCTTACCATTCACGTTCTTCCTAAAATAATAAAAATGCAATTTTAAAAAACTTTTTTCAAGGATGTTCAGTGGCTACATTCCTGAATACATTTGTCGATGGGAAATAGTAACACTCACGAAACTGAGACGTCAGTGTATTAGAGTAGGCCTGCCCTTCAGAAGAGGTGAGCTTATAGCAAAGTCCTATAAAGCCGTAAGGGTTTAACTCCTTAAAAAAGTGCGGAGAACTCCGCATCCACCGGAGAGGCTGATAGGCAGCATTACGAACCGCCGAGCGTATCAAATATCAGACGCTTTCAGCGAAATTACCAGTGCTGGCTAGCGCAATCTCCAGCGCGCGGCGCTTTCTGAGAAATAGACGCTTGCCTCGTTTACTTCCTCCCCTTCGGCCACCTCGTTAACATCTCACCCCTTAAACGGCTAGGTCCAGACCCGGTCCTGGGTGTACTAAATTAATTAGGCCTTTGAAAAACAGCTTTGTAACATTCCCAGGAACTCTAATTGGATTTATCCGGCTTTTTCATTTTCCATGGAGGAAAATTTATGCCGCTCAAAAACACTCAGAGAGAATTTGCTGGAGGCTTTTCCTTGTGATTTATGAGTTTGCGGTGTACAGTTTCCCACTCGTAGAGTGCCTTTATTTAATTGAAAATACAAAATAAATAAATAAATAAATATAAATAAAGCCCCGTGCTTACAGGAAGGCTGTTTGTGCTGTGCTTTTCTCTTGAGTAGGAATGAGATGGATTCTGAGTCGTTTAGGATTGTAAACTGACATCATGCGGTGTTTTCTTTGGCAGAACATCGGGGGGCGGCTGGCTCGAGTATAACAGTCTCATTAAATTCACGCGGGAAAAGCATCTGTTAATGGTTGGTTATGCGTTCCCATTGTGTCACTCCTCCGCTGGGCCCGCGTGCACAGGCTGAAAGGATAGGGTCAAACTGCGTGTTATAGCATGGATGTAAAGTTTTAACCATTTATGTTTTTTCTGTATTAAGATGGACACAATCTGCATGAAAATATTCATATAAATAAGTGACTGAATACGCATTTGAATTTGTAGCACGTTCACTGTAGTGTTCTTGGATATGTTTTTGGAGTCGATTCTGTTTACTTCGAAGTGCTAATTAGTCAATGTGTAATTAAAGATAAATAGGTTTCAAGAATCCACCAAATGTACGTTTTCAGCTTTCTCCACACCATCAAAGTAATGTCCGCTTTGAAGTCTGACAGCGTACACGAAGGGAGAAGATCTCCTATGGAATAACATCCATGCGCTGCTGTTAAATGAATCCATTCTTCAGTATTATGTCACCCAGAAACGTTCAAATGTCAACAGGCTTCAGTTTTAACATTTAAGATATTGATGTATTGCCACTTGCTTACATTACACGTGTCTGCTTGTTAAGTACTGTACAGAATTCGTCTGACACGCACACGTGAATGCACACGATGTAATTTATTTGAAATCATTCAAGCCTTTGGCCGCAAGGTGGCACTAAGTCACTGTGGAGTCCAGAATCCCCCTGAATGCCCCGGAGAACTGAACAGATGCAAGATATTGAACATCTTTGTGGTCCAGAACCTGCCTTTCGTTCCAACCACAGCGCATCGGACCATACAGCATCCCTTCCACGGCATCTCCAGAACCAGACTCAACGGACGAAAGTGGCTTTCAAACGCAGAGAAGAGGAATACAGAGAGGATTGAGATTTTTATTCTCACGCTGGGTATAATTTGTTACACGACATGGTAGTCGCTCGCTGATTACAAGTTTAAAACCTTTTTACGACGACGAAGTACTAAGAGAGAACTGCAGCGGGTAGGAACTTTGCGAGGCCCGTCCTCACTTCTCACCTGTGCGTCCGAAGTGGGAGTTTGGTCGCGCGGAAGAAAAAAGCCGCCGAATTTATTGCAGACTCCTCGGGATTCGAAGGTTGAATATTTTGGTTAATTTAAATTACATTCCGAGTTTCCAGGTGATGTGTGTCGCCGGAGCCTCTTCATGTAAGGGAAATGATACTTCTTGTCGCTTTATTTTCGACAATGGAGCGCTAATAAAAAGGGTATTTTCGTTGGATTAAGCTGCAAACACCGCACCAACAGGTACGTTTTCCAGACTGCCGTAAATTGAGCACCATGTTTTATGGACTTAAGCGTAGCTATACGTTGCAAATCTATGTTGAATGTATGTCTTTGGTATTTGATTTGCCTTCCACTTTAACAAAATGATTAAATTAATTTGAATTCATGCCTAATAACGGCGGCAACAGTCTGTATAAATACTATACTATATATATATATATATATATATATATATATATATATATATATATATATATGTGTGTGTGTGTGTGTGTAGAGTTTAAAATAAAAACTGTACTGTACTGTTTTAATTATCTATCCATCCATTATAGGACCATACCCACCGTTGAGACATGATTTTTTGGGAAACATTTATTTATTTATTTTTATTGGGTACTTCTAATAACTTCGGTATCATGAGTTTATTCGTTTCTATTCGCTATTCGCAAACATTTTAGGGTTGGTTACCAGAAAATAACGAGTTTCCAAAGGCATTGGATAGGCTCAAGAGACTCAAAATTGAGTTTAGTGCGCAGTGGACAGCGCAGCAGTGCTGCTGCACGAGCGCTGGGGATGTCGAATGTATAGCTTACTGTATACGACCGCTGCATGAATCAATAGGGTGCTAGCTAACGGGTTACTCTGCGAAGCCGAACAGGGAGTGCCTTCTCTGATGTTACAACCCCAACGTTCGCGTTAAAAGGCTTATTCTCCACAGAAAAACAGTTAGGACACAGGACAGGGCAGGTAAAATAACACTGTAAACGAGCTCCCGGTGAGAAATATGAGCAGAGATCACCGCTCTGCGTCAGACTAATTTTTTATTTTTAAATTTGGCCCAATAGCCTGTATGGGTAGAGTATATAGGTATATGACACCATTTCATATTCATTGTGAATTTGTTTTTGGGATGTATTTCTTAGTCGCGCAAAATGAATGGTTTGCGACGTTCTTGGTGAAAACAAGCAAACTTGGATTTTCCTTGGTAACATGTCAAATACTCGCCCGTCAGTCCATCATTGGAGTATTCCCCTAACGCTGAAATGGGTCTCCAGTGCATTATGGAATTTATATTTGAATGGCAGCACTGGCTGGGGTAATATTACGTATTTAGATTGTTTACGCGCTGGCAAGAATGCACAATATATGCCCTTTAATCAGAGCGCGAGACCAGAAACTACTGCTGAACGTTACAGTTTCGGCATCTTGTGCGCGCACACTCGCTCACACTCGAGGCTTTATTTATTTATTTATTTATTTATTTATTTATTTATACGTTTATGTGAGCTGTGGTCCACTTGCTTTTATGGTGCATAGACGGATTTTTAAAGTCTGAGCTCCATGAACGGATTTGAAGAGGCTGGTCGGGTGAATGTGCTGCAGCCTGCCGAACCGTTCTGAAAAGGGAGTGGTGTTGAGTGTCCTCGTTTATATTTGCACTTAATGAAAATTGAGTTTTGAACGTATGCATCCACTATAATCCAGCTAAACACAGTGGGAAGTGAAAAAATTTAAATCAATGGTTACAAAGCACAGAATCTCATGCGAGATCTGTGGTAAAATCTCCAGTTCTGATTTAGTGTCTATACTTAAAGATTTAACACAGTAGATGTAGCTCCAGAAATACTGGAGGGGAAAAATGGTTGGACTCTATAACTGTTAATCATGCTATAACAGTTTGCTACCACAGTTTATAATGGTCTGACATACATTTGAAGTCCTCGTCGTTCTCAAATGCTCATTTTCATTTAGAAAAAAGCATATTTTGAAACGACACTTACTATCCTAACTGCACACGGTGTCAAGCAAATGGCATTTCGTTTTTATTTGTGTAAACGCAGGCACTTTTGAAGGGGCAGAGCCTGTGCATTGTGATTAGGAATGAGCACAGAGACGCTGTGAAACGGTTTCTTGGATGTGGGGTAGTCTCAGGGGAGAGGGGACCGCAGTGTTACCCTGTAGAGACTCTCCACGAACGCTAACGGCCCTGTCCGCAGGTATGACATCATGTCCATGAAGACAGGAGCTGTGCATATGCATCTGCAGATTTGGATGGGGGGGGAGGGGGGGTGTTGGGGCAGGGTGACATCAACGGCACTAATTTGAGTCCATATTTTCTCATACGGTATTTAGGCCTGTGTCATTATTTTCCATTCAACTTCGTTGTATTAAAAAAAAAAAATTATGACGCACAGCCTTATATATTAAAAAGCCTGCAGACTCCTGTGTGTGTGTGTGAGGTGAGTGTGTGTGTGTGTGTGTGTGTGTGTGTGTGTGAGGTGAGTGTGGCTGTGTGTGTGTGTGTGTGGGCTTTATAATTCCAAATTGCGGGTGGGGTGGCATGCGTTCTAATCACAAATTACTATTGATTGCACACTTGTTTTGCTAAATGTCTGTAAGTAATCTAAGTTTGACTGTTACTTCAAGTGGCCTGATTCTAATTTTGCTAATGCATTTGGGGGGGGTGGTGGCTCTAATTAGGTTAATCATGGGGAAAACCAATGCGGCTGCAATGTTAAATTGTGAAAAATAACTTGATTACGAGCTTCATTTCCTCCAGATTTGAGTTTTTTTATTTTATTTCTGGAGTGTTTGGAAGCGTGGGGGGTGGGAGCGCGCGCGTGTAGCTAACGCGGTTCAGCGGCTATCCGCGCCGCGGCGCTTCCTCCACCGGGACGGCTCTTCCATCTCTCTGTGGCGAGCGGCGGCCGGCGCTCCGTCGCGGCGGCTCTCTGGCGAATGCGGCGGGTGGCCGGAGGCGCGGAGGGGCGGAGGCGCGGAGGGCGCTGATTTCGTTCGGGGGCGTGAATAGTAGGCCGCGTTTAGGGAGAGTCGCTGCTCTGCCGTCGTGACGACGGGGCCCTTCCTTACCGCGTCTCCTTTTCTCTCTCTCTCTCTCTCTCTCTCTCTCTCTCTCTCTCTCTCTCTCTCTCTCTCACTCTTCCCTCCGTCGTTCATCCGCCTCGCATTGCACGCCGCGGCGGTCGGCTTTTTATTTCTTTTTTTAATTTTTCGCAGTTAGCGCTATCGTGGCTTTCCGGCCTGACGAGTGGCGGCGCGGTGATGACCTCACGGTCGCCACAGCGCGGCCGCACGATCCCGCGGTGATCGATGGGAGTCTCCCGGGAGAGCGGGCGGACGGCTGTAGCTCTCCGTCCTCTCGCGGGCCTGACAACTGACCTATTATGTTGTTATATGGATGGCCGGCGGCGGCGGCGGCCCTCCCAGCCGCCTGTACACCCCCCCCCCCCCCACGCGCTGAGGGTTTTACTGCCACCCCGCCGTTATTTGTGGGCCCCGCCGGTGGCCGGGGGTGAGGGCCGGACTGGGATCGCTTCGGCGCGCGAGCCGCGTCCGTCCGCCGCCGCCGCGCCTCTCCTTCCAGCACGTTCCGCCAGCCCGGGGGCGTGGCCTGCAGTCGGGGAGGGGAAGCCGGGGTTAATCCCGCCGTCCGCCAACGGCGGCGCACACTCACGCCGCGCGATCGATACAGAGAGACGTGTTAACACTGTTTAAACCAACAATCATCTTCTTTTCTTTTTTAGATAAAGGCCGCAGATTTTCTCATTTTCCTCACGAAACATTTCTTGCCTTTGTCCCTCCCAGCGCACAGCGTTTATGTCCTGTGTTTCGGGTCGTTAGTGTCTTATAAATACCTTCGCCGCACGCCAGGAACGCTGGAGAAAAATGGGGCCCGTTCAGAAACGCTCTCTAAGCGCAACTCCCGTGAAAGTTCACGCGTTTGGGGATGGGTGGAGCTTCAGCACGCAGCTCGGCTAATCCTATGCAAATGTTATGCAGCACGATGAGTTCCTCTACGCAAGCTTTTGGGTCAAATGCAGATGCGTTGAAGCTAATTTATGTATGTTCTGCTTTTCTTTCAACATACCGAGAAGCAAATTCTTTTTGACTGAAAATGAGTCCTTCTTTAAGTGTAATGCTGTCTCTGCTGTCGGGGGTGTGTCGTATGCAGTTTGGAAAATGAAAATGATTTAGCAGTCAGGAAAATGGCACATTTGGCTGACTTATTATTTCTGCCTTGTTATTCGCCATTCCTAATCCTCCCAATATGCAGTGAAATGTGGCTTTATGTTGTTGAAATATGTACAGTGAACACAATGTTCTCAGAGATCCATTGGTCATGGAGAAAGAAGTGCATATATAAGGAATTCTGGCCTGTTTGTTTTTCCAAATAAGACCTGTTATGAAGCGAGCGAGAAGCAGTCCCTCTACCCACAGCATCACAGATTTAGAGGCTTTGGGCCTGTGCTGCCGAGCCTGAACACCCCACCCTCGTCCTCCAACACCGCCCTCCTCCTCCACCTCCTGCTTCTCCTCCTCCTCCTCCTCCTCCTCCCCCTCCTGTTCCTCCTCCTGTGTCTGTGGTTTCGGGTAATTGCTTTGAAAGCGGCTCGCCCGGGGATTTCCACTTTCCGCGTTCTGCTCGGCCTTGGCGCTGGTTTCTCTTCCTAATGCCCAGGCCACCTCCCTGGCCAGCTTTCCCCAGCCTCCCCCCCCCCCCCCACCCCGCAGACAGACCAGAGAGCTGACAACCCCCCCCATCACCCTCCCCCCCCCCCCCCCCCCGACTCCTCACTGTCATCCGCCCTCATTAGACAAGATGAAGCACCTCCATGCTGTGACCTCCTCAGTGGGGTGGGGACACTGTCTTCTGGGCCCCCCTAAACCCCCCCCCCACCCCCCCCACAATAAAAGACACCTCTACAATTAATGGGGAGTGATCTGGAGAGAGGACCTCTGCGTTGGTGAGGAGGAAGACGGCGTGAGGATGGATGGCTCTCACCTGTCTCACTCACCTGTCCTCTCCCGTACTCTCTGGACTCAGCAGAGTGGGGGGGAGGGAGGGAGGGGGCGGGGGGGGGGGGGGGGGGGGGGGGGGGGGGCAGGGGGTTTGCTTTTATTTCCGTTTTAAAAGAAGCAGAAGCTGGCGGGGGGCAGAGCGTGGAGCTTGGCACGTGGCTCCTTCACTGTCTCCAATTAACATTTTTGATTGTTTGATTGTTTGACTTGGCATAGGTTAGGTCAGAGAGTATGAGCTGGACTTAATGTGTTCATGGCTATGAATAACTGTTACAAAATGAGTATTGCACCTTATTGTACCTTACTGTACCTGTGTTTTGTAGTTGTTCCAATGACCTTCGGTATGCACTTACTGTACGTCGCTTTAGTTAAACGTGTCTGCCAAATGATTGTAATGTAATGTAATAAAGCCACATCAGTTACGGAAGTGGCAGATGTGGAAAGGGAATCCGCAGGTCGATCTTTTATACGTCACGTCTTTCCGAAAAAAAATACTTCTGCAAAGGATGCACTCGTGTTTCCTTCCTCAAGCATCCTCCGGGAGTCTCCTAGCTCCTCCAAGGGGCATTTAAAGGGTTGGAAGGTCCATGAAGATGACGGACCCTCTGAAACCCGGGACCTCAAACCCTCGCAGGTCGGACTCTGCCGAACCCGGGACCTCAACCCTTGCAGGTTGGACTCTGCGAAACCCGGGACCTCGGCATCGGGGGTTGTGTTGTTCGGATAAAGGTCCTGGTCGTTAAGGTCAGAGGGCATTCCCACACTGAAGGCGGTTCACGGGGGCCCATTAGACCTGCCTGTCTGACCTGTCAGCAGCGGGACGCCTTTGAGAGGCCAACGCAGTACGCTGCTTCCTCCTCGGTGAACTTCTCCCGCTAAATTGGCTGGTCTTTATTCGCCTTACCCACCTTCCTGAGCTTCATGGGCCTGCGATGTGACCGTGGGACGGGTCTGGCCTGGACCGATACCGGCACAGCGTAGGCTGACCGCCCATCCACCAGCGGCCAGGCAGGGACAGGGGCGTTAACGTTCCCGTTAAGAGGCCCAGTGTTGGGCTGGTGAGGGTGTGGTCGTCACATCATCTCTGGACTCACATTCGACTCGCTGCTTTTTGGAGTCCCTGCCGTGATAAGGTACTAGCTTAAGGACCAGAAATCAAACGTGCCGTGATCGTCTTACTGGTTCGGTGTCACTGCGACTCTAAGATCCTTCCAGGTATTGTATGGCAGGAGAGTCTTGTTCAGCTATATTTCAACTCTCAACAGGTGGCTGAAAGCCTAATGCGATTCACAGATAGGAACTGTCACACATCTGAAATTCATTGTTATGGCAGTGACCTGGGTTAAGGCGGAATTAGTTCTTAGACTTTAGATTTAGGCAAAGCAGCTGTTTTTGTTCTTCAGAAACAGTTTGCCTGATTCAGTAAATTGCTAAAGTGATCCTACAATACGTGTTTGGGGGAGGGGGGAATAAAAAAGAAACCCAACAGTACCGAGAGAAGGCGGATGTTAAAGGCGGCGTCTGGTCGCGGGGGCTGTCGGCGTGTCTCGTACACGCGCGCCCTACGGCGCTGAGGCAGCGGCGGGACCGTGATTGTTCGACCGCCGTTCGGGTTCCGTTTACAAATCTGAACCCGGAGGACACGGAATATCAGCGGCGGGTGGAAGGGCCCGAGCGGCAGCCGTCCGTGCAGCGGACACGTCGCGCTTTAGCGGACACCGGAGGCCGAGCCAGCGGCTGATATTTCAGACGCTCCCGCGCGGCGGCGGGCAGCGCCCGAGAGGGAGCTCGCGTTTCAGCGCACGGGGACGGGAGCGGCGTCGGGGCGAACCTACAGCGCCGCTCTCGCGAAACGACGACTTCTTCCGGGTTTCACACGGCCTTCGGGCCGCGCCTCGCCCCTCGGGCCCCGCCTCGCCCCTCGGGCGCCCCGGCCGAAGCGTTTCGGGAGCCCGCCGCTGAGACAGACGCGCTGCTTTACCGCCGCGTTTCTTTGTTGTTGTTGTTGTTGTCTTGCTGGGTGGAAGATTAAGTCTGTCCTCACAACAGTGGGTGGGGGAACTGACGGGGGGGGTGGGGGTATGGGGGGGGCGGTGGGGGGGTGGCGTGATGGAGACTGGCCTTCAGCCATACCTGGAGAAGACCTTGTGAAGTAGGTGCGTGCAGCGGGGCTGGCAGGGGAAGCCGGTGCACAGGGTTCAGCCATGCGCTGTTTATGGAGCCACGGGCAGAGGAACAGGCAGCTCAACTCCATTACCAGGGAGGGGAGGGGGGGGAGAGGAGGGGAGAAATACAAGGTGTTTCATTTTCAAGTGATGTGTGGAGAAGTGAATGACAATGACGATGTGTGCGTGCGTGTGTGTGTGTGTGTGCGTGCGTGTGTGCGTGTGTGTGCGTGTGTGCTTGTGTCTGTGTGTGTGTGTGCTTGTGTCTGTGTGTGTGCGTGCGTGTGTCTGTGTCTGTGTGTGTGTGCTTGTGTCTGTGTGTGTGTGTGCTTGTGTCTGTGTGTGTGCGCGTGCGTGTGTCTGTGTGTGTCTGTGTGTGTGCGTGTGTGTGTGCATGTGTGTGCGCGTGCGTGTGCGTGCATGTGTCTGTGTGTGTGCGTGTGCGCGTGCGTGCGTGTGTGTCTGTGTGTGTGCGTGTGTGTGTCTGTGTGTGTGCGTGCGTGTGTCTGTGTGTGTGCGTGTGCGTGCGTGTGTGTGCGTGTGTCTGTGTGTGTGTGTGCGTGTGTGTGTGCATGTGTGCGCGTGCGTGCGTGTGTCTGTGTGTGTACATGTCTTTCTGGTTGTGCGTGGTATGAGTGAGGCGTGTGCTTTGTGAGTGCACGTGTTGGTCTTTTCCCTGAGTGCAGAGTATATGCTGTATATATGTGGTGTGCTGTGGTGTGTGATTGAGAGCAGTTCTATAGAGAGAGCCCTGTCTGTTCTGCCTGGACACATTCTTACAAAGCCGGTGAGCTGGAGCATCACTGCATGACCGTGGCTGCGGAATCGTGTTTATACTGAAATAGGATTACCCTCTTCCCCACAGCCTTCGTGCAAATGAAATATATTACCATGATAATGCAACACGCACGTCAATATACCGGCAAACGTACGTGCGATTGCCTCATTTGCGCTATGTAAAATACTGCGGTGTATTTCTAAAAGATGCACCGCGGTGAAATATTTATCGCTATCGGTCGTGTGCGTTTGCGACGTATTGCAGTAAATTCCGCTTTCATGAGGGATTATCGAGTGACACCTCACCCGAGTCACCGGCTGTAATCTGGGTACGCGGACAAAAGGCGTCCGTTTAATCTGCCGAACTGCCGCGTGATCTGTTTTTAGATCCGAAGGAAACGTTCGGGTGCTCCGCGCTCTTGTTTCTGGCCCGTCTGATTAATTTCGGCGTGCGCAAGCCTCGTACGGTCGGGTAAAAGACATTACCTGCGGGTACTTAGCAGACCCTCTTTCCCAGAGCGGTTCTCACGCACAATATTTTTTTTTTACATCTAATCCATTTTTTACTTCTGGATATTTTTACTGGAGCAATTCCCGTTAAGCACTCCGCTCAAGGGTGCCACGGCAGCGCAGCAGCTAGGGATCGAACCTGCAACCTCTGAATTATGAGCACAGTTCTCTCGACATTACACCGCGCTGCTGCTACCGGCCAGCAAATCAAAGGAAAAGAATCTAATTTAATGACTGAACAGTAAAAGAAAAAATATCCGGTGTTAGAGTGGGTGGAAAATGCTGATTATTTAGGTGTTCGTGTCAAACCAACAACAAATACAGCTTTTAGCTATTTTCCTTACAGCAGCCCTGGGCATCGCTGTGTATGCTGGTTGTTGTTACAGCCAATCTGTTGCTCAATAAAGGTTGTTGAACAAGGGTGTTAAAGATCTTTCATCATTTATTCCTTAAACTTATTGACACACTGCAGGATTGGCTCATTATTATTTGCTCTGAATTTGAATTCTTCACTTTCTACCAAGTGGTTAGTTTTAGTGGTCATGTGTCCACACTTTCACAAATTAGAAGCCTATTGATTCATCTTTAATTTGATAGGTTCATTTTTTAGACCTGTTTTCATGTAATCATTTGCATATAGCACAAATAAGCATAATGTAAATATGGGCTTTTTTTTCTTCCTGGCATGCGTAGCTGTTTCTGACGTAGTGTGGCTTAAGAGGGTAAATAATCCCTCAGAACATGAAAATCGTAATTAAGAAAAATGAACAGCTTGTTAAAATTCTGGGATTGCAGTTGTGGTTGGAATGAAATCCAGCATACACAGGGGGGCCCCAGGACCTGGTTTCAGAAGCACTGCTTTAGAGAATTGGAAAATAATGAAACTATGGCGAAACAAAATACATTATCAAGATATTCCAAAGCTTAAATCTGCAGGGGACAATACATAAATTATTGCAACATATTGCAATGTATCACTCTGCTCCAAAATATGCCTTATTATATTTTCAAAAAAGCCCACATATGCAATACATTGTAGTATGTGGCTTTCCCTTAAGGGGGGGTGTGACCTTGTCTTGCATTAGCCACACTGTTGCGTGAAGAGGCTCGGCCTGAGAGTGGGCGGGGTTTCCCTGCGCATAATTAAAATCCGAGCCCTGCCGTTGGGTGGTTTGCGGACGACTGGGCTGGGGTCACGACGGAAGGGGGAAGTGTCCTACTTTAATTTCACGGGAGATTTGGTCTCAGCTGTCCCGTGCCTGTCCAGCCCCGGCTTTAGATCCTGATTAAGCGGCCTGGTCCGTGCCTAATTACAGGAGTGGAGCTCTCGTGTTGTCGTTGGGTCCGGTCCGAGCTGACAGAGCGAGAAATAGGTCTTGGCACGAGGTGTGGCGTGTCCAAACGGCTGGGCGGCTGGCTGCTCAAACGGCAGCACACAGAGTCTGTCTCTGAGTGGAGAAGGGCCCTGAGTGGAGAAGGGCTCTGAGTGGAGAAGGGCTCTGAGTGGAGAAGGACTCTGTGTGGAGAAGGACTCTGTGTGGAGAAAGGCCCTGTGTGGAGAAGGGCTCTGAGTGGAGAAGGGCTCTGTGTGGAGAAGGGCTCTGTGTGGAGAAGGTCTCTGAGTGGAGAAGGGCTCTGAGTGGAGAAGGGCTCTGAGTGGAGAAGGGCTCTGTGTGGAGAAGGTCTCTGAGTGGAGAAGGGCTCTGAGTGGAGAAGGGCTCTGTGTGGAGAAGGTCTCTGAGTGGAGAAGGGCTCTGAGTGGAGAAGGGCTCTGTGTGGAGAAGGACTCTGTGTGGAGAAGGACTCTGTGTGGAGAAGGACTCTGTGTGGAGAAGGGCTCTGTGTGGAAAAGGGCTCTGTGTGGAGACAGACTCTGTGTGGAGAAGGACTCTTGTGGAGAAGGACTCTGTGTGGAGACAGACTCTGTGGAGAAGGACTCTGTGTGGAGAAGGGCTCTGTGTGGAGAAGGACTCTGTGTGGAGAAGGCTCTGAGTGGAGAAGGACTCTGTGTGGAGATGGAGTCTGTGTGGAGAAGGGCCCTGAGTGGAGAAGGGCTCTGAGTGGAGAAGGACTCTGTGTGGAGAAGGGCTCTGAGTGGAGAAGGACTCTGAGTGGAGAAGGGCTCTGTGTGGAGAAGGGCTCTGTGTGGAGAAGGACTCTGTGTGGAGGAGGGCTCTGTGTGGAAAAGGGCTCTGTGTGGAGACAGACTCTGTGGAGAAGGACTCTGTGTGGAGACAGACTCTGTGGAGAAGGGCTCTGTGTGGAAAAGGGCTCTGTGTGGAGAAGGACTCTGTGTGGAGACAGACTCTGTGGAGAAGGACTCTGTGTGGAGACAGACTCCATGTGGAGAAGGACTCTTGTGGAGACAGACTCTGTGGAGAAGGACTCTGTGTGGAGACGGACTCTGTGGAGAAGGACTCTGTGTGGAGAGACTCCATGTGGAGATGGACTCTGTGTGGAGAAGGACTCTTTGTGGTGAAGGACTCTGTGTGGAAAAGGGCTCTGTGTGGAGAAGGACTCTGTGTGGAGACAGACTCTGTGGAGAAGGACTCTGTGTGGAGAAGGGCTCTGTGTGGAAAAGGGCTCTGTGTGGAGAAGGACTCTGTGTGGAGAAGGGCTCTGTGTGGAAAAGGGCTCTGTGTGGAGAAGGACTCTGTGTGGAGACAGACTCTGTGGAGAAGGACTCTGTGTGGAGACAGACTCCATGTGGAGAAGGACTCTTGTGGAGAAGGACTCTGTGTGGAGACAGACTCTGTGGAGAAGGACTCTGTGTGGAGACATACTCTGTGGAGAAGGACTCTGTGTGGAGACGGACTCTGTGGAGAAGGACTCTGTGTGGAGAGACTCCATGTGGAGATGGACTCTGTGTGGAGAAGGACTCTGTGTGGAGACAGACTCTGTGGAGAAGGACTCTGTGTGGAGAAGGGCTCTGTGTGGAAAAGGGCTCTGTGTGGAGAAGGACTCTGTGTGGAGAAGGGCTCTGTGTGGAAAAGGGCTCTGTGTGGAGAAGGACTCTGTGTGGAGACAGACTCTGTGGAGAAGGACTCTGTGTGGAGACAGACTCCATGTGGAGAAGGACTCTTGTGGAGAAGGACTCTGTGTGGAGACAGACTCTGTGGAGAAGGACTCTGTGTGGAGACATACTCTGTGGAGAAGGACTCTGTGTGGAGACGGACTCTGTGGAGAAGGACTCTGTGTGGAGAGACTCCATGTGGAGATGGACTCTGTGTGGAGAAGGACTCTTTGTGGTGAAGGACTCTGTGGTGAAGGACTCTGTGTGGAGATGGTCTCCATAGGACGTGCACCTTTCGGGCCCCACCTTCCATACGGCGTCCCGTTTCAGACTGATGTGCACAGCTGTGGACGAGCAGCCTTTAGGGAGTTTAGTACTGCAGGGCCTGGCACTGCTGTGAATGTTTCTGTGACATATCGGCCTCTCCAGGCTACCGTACACACTGCCTGTTTTATAAAAGAGCTCCGTGTGTGTGTGTGTGTGTGTGTGTGTGAACTGGGCTGTGTGGAGCTGGGCTGAACTGGGCTATGTGGAGCTGGGCTCCAGGCTCACTGCAGTGCAGTGCGGTTGGCGGGAGTGGTTAGCAGGCTCACTGCAGTGCGGTTGGCGGGAGTGGTTAGCAGGCTCACTGCAGTGCAGTGCGGTTGGCGGGAGCGGTTGGCGCTGGAGCCGCTGAGCGGGATGGCTGCCGGGCTGCTCCCCGCCACGCTGCGGCAGAACCGGCGCGGAGCCGCGGGGGTGCGTTCGTTACCGCGGCCGAGCCGCAATTGAAGAAGGTCACCGGCCGTCATGAGAGGCATCGCCCCGGAAACGGAGGGGCGGTCCTCTGCCCTCCCCCTCATTGCCCCCCCGGACCCCTGGCATTCCCCTTTCCCCCCAGTGCACAGGAGGAGTGTGGCCACCCTGCAGCCCGCAGCTTTGCTGGAGAGAGCGGGCGCCCTTTGGTGTTCACAGGGCGTAAGAAGAGGCCAGCGCCCTGGCAGAGCTTCTGAATACGTTATGCAGCAAGAGCACTACCAGCAGCCTCAGCTCGCCCTCCGTCTCACTCTCTCTCTCTCTGTCTCTCTCCCTCCCTCCGTCTCACTCTCTCTCTCTGTCTCTCTCCCTCCCTCTGTCTCTCTCTCACTCTCTCTCTCTGTCTCTCTCCCTCCCTCCGTCTCACTCTCTATCTCTGTCTCTCTCCCTCCCTCTGTCTCTCTGTCACGCTCTCTCTCTGTCTCTCTCCCTCCCTCTGTCTCTCTCTCTGTCTTTCTGTCTCTCTCTGTCCATCTCTCTGTCTCTCTCGTTGTCTGTCTATCTCCCTCCCTCTCTCTGTCTCTCTCTATCCCTCCCTCTCCCGACCTCTCTTTTCCTCTCCATTTTGTTTTCTCTGGAATTTGGGCATATCCACACACCCTCAATGCATTTAAAAAAATATTTTTTTCTCGTCTTTTCCAGAGTCTTATTTTCTCTGGTGATATGGGATACTGTACTTCAGCTTTCCGGAATGTCCGGACATTCAAAAGGCTGTAAAATTAAGGTTTAAGGGAGGCCTGTACTCAGACCCTCATTTTAGGTTCAGGGAACAATTCTTTCTTTCGTTTTCACATGCAGTTAGTTTCTCTACAGTTCTGTTCTTCTTTCTTTCTTTTTTGTGTTTATTCTCAAGCTCCACCTTATTGCTGTAATCATTGTGTTGCAGTTTGGTTTGAAATTTGCAATTCGAGAGCTGAAATAGTGCCTGTGATACTGTACTAGAAAGGCTTGTTATTCTTTGTTGGTAGAAAGGGGAAAACAAAAGCAACCCATAATTATACGTGAAGGGATAAAACGCAGTAATTAGGCCATTAATTGTATGTTTTCTCATCTGTTTGACGGAGAGGGACGGCTGACTGATTCGGGTTGAGGGCCGTGACTCTCCTTTCTCAAACGTTTCAGTTCCCAGCTGCTCCCTCAGGTTCAAACCTTCCTGTGACGTGACGTGTTTGATGTGATGGATCTGATGCGATGAATCAAATCCTGACGATGACATCTGTGTTCCTGTGATGTCACAAGTCAGGTGAAACACACCAGTATCTTTACTCATCACATGTCCTGTCGGGCCTATCGGAGAACACCACACCCCTTAGTGGGCGTGGCTGAGTCAGTCCTTATCTCACACAGCCACCTCATTAAAAGAAAATAAAAAAGAAGTACACAGGATTGATTTATCGTATTTGTTCGCTCCTGGCACTGATCGAGCTGACGGCTCATAACTCAATCCGGAGCGATAACTTCCAGGAGATTTCAATAAATCTATTCATTGGTTCCGAGTGTGTGTGCACAGTTTATCAGCTTTTAAATATTGACACCTCTTGTAATAAGGCTACGGTCTTTCCCTCAGTGCAGATGCAATATTTCATGGCTGTAATCTTCATAAATGCTCATGAAATCACCTTTATGACTCTTGAATGACTGGACTGATGTGTTAGAGAATGACACTGTGTCAACACTGACAAGAGGAGTACGAAAGTCAACATCTGATTACGTTCTCAGGGAAATTTAAAATGAGATGTTCAGTTCTGCTTATGTCTTCCGAACGTGAAATAGTTTAATCTTTAATAGCAGTAAAGAATGACACTGCAATGCTATGCAGAAGTATGCTGTGCTCGCTACGAATGTAAATGTAGGCTTACATAATTTATATCAAATATTATATAAGTATTCATTGCTTGAATTGCCGTTGTGTTAAATTCATCTGGTGTTTTTATTTTTGCTTATAAAAGGATCTATACAAGTAAATTTGAAGACGTTTTTGATATGATACCCCAAAATTTGCAGTGGTACAATCTCCCCACATTATTTTGAATAATATTGACTTTGTAGGTCTTGTTCAGCCATGTTCCTTTATGTCATGACTGGTTGTTTTATTGACCCGGTCCGTGCAAGAAATTTCCCTCTGGTATAAAAAAAGATTGCCTTGACTTTCCACAGGCAACTCCCTTCAAGCACAAATTCGGTATCATAATAGTTTTTGTCATCATAATTTTTAACATGAGAAGCAGCTGAGAACATGACACACAGCGTAACATAATGGACACCAGTTCCCAACGAGGGGAACGCTGAAGAAAGAAAAAACCGACTGGCTCGGTATGTTTGAGGTCACCGTCAGGTTTACGGTTGTCCTGGTTCACGGTTGTCCTGGTTTACGGTTGTCCTGGTTCACGGTTGTCGCGGTTCACGGTTGTCCTGGTTCATGTACGCGGTTTGACTGGAAGTGGTGACGGGCCTTCTTGTGGGCTTGCTGGCTTAAGCTCAGATGGTGTGTGAGCTTGTGGCAACTCATCTGCCACAAGCTCACACACCAGCTGAGCCCCCCCCCAAGAGCAGGGGCTCCACAGAGGCTCCTCCTTCCTGCTGAACACCCCCCCCCCCCGGCCCCTCCCTGCCCGCTGTCCTCCAGGCCCTTTGATCGAATGTCTGTCTGTTTTTTTCTCTTTCCCCCACAAACCTTGGATGGCTGGTTTTGACATACGGTCACATTCTGTAATCCAGGGTGGAATGAGACAAGCGGGGAGAGAGAGGTGTTCCCTTTTCGGTCCAGATGGCCCAGATGTTTTTGCCATACCCAGTCCAGAGGCGAGCCATTGTGCAGTCGAATCTCCACCTGCAGTCCAGGCTGAGATATACTGTAGTGTGCCCTGTCATGCAGCAGAAGTGTCCCCACGCCCACTAAGGGGTGTGGTGTTCTCCGATTGGCCCGACAGGACATGTGATGAGTAAGGCTATTGGCGCATTTCACCTGACTTGTGACATCACAGGAACACAGATCTCATCGTCAGGATTTGGTTCATCGCATCAGATCCATCACATCAAACACATCACGTCACAGGAAGGTTTGAGCCTGAGGGAGCAGCTGGGAACTGAAACGTTTGCTGTATGTGCTGTCTGTGTCGGCTCCTACATGGAAGGATTTCTGTCGTAGGCCCGAGCTGGCCTGCAGTTGGGCCAGATAGCTTGCCTTATTAACCGACCTGCAGATTAGACCTGTTTTAGGCCAGATTTGGGCCGTTTGCATCTAGATCTTGCCAAGAATCGGCCAGCTGGTGCCAGTACTTTGCCAGAGTCGTGCGCTATATGGGTCTGGCCATTACTGTGTGCTCATGGCACTGTAAAAATGTTTTTATTTCTTAAATTTTTTTTTTAACCTTTTACCAACCAATAGGCAGTCCTGAGATGTGGAGTCTTGCTCATGAGGGTAACTTAATGTACACAGAAAACGAAATAACAGACATCAGTGATACTATATGAACATGCCAAGAGTTGCGTGCTTCCGACAATGTTGCATTTGTTCGGTTTTAAATGTACTCTAGCAGTGTGCATTTCACTCTTTATGAGTGTGAGAGTGATCAAATGCGCCATATCGAGCTCTGTTGGAATGAAAGGAATGGTAGAGCGTTTCACTGTGGAGCCTGCTCGGAGTCTGGCTCAGTAAAAAGCCTGTCAGTTGAGCGCCGTTTAGTTCTGCGTTCAGAAGCACTGACACGGCGTTCCTTACCGCACACAGAAGCACTGACACGGCGTTCCTTACCGGGCACGGAAGCACTGACACGGCGTTCCTTACCGCACAAGGAAGCACGTTCCTTACCGCGCACGGAAGCACTGACACACTGTTCCTTACCGCACACAGAAGCACTGACACGCCGTTCCTTACCGCACACAGAAGCACTGACACGCCGTCCCTTACCGCACACAGAAGCACTGACACGCCGTTCCTTACCGCACACAGAAGCACTGACACGCCATTCCTTACCGCGCACGGAAGCACTGACACGCCGTTCCTTACCGCACACAGAAGCACTGACACGCCGTCCCTTACCACGCACAGAAGCACTGACACGCCGTTCCTTACCGCACACAGAAGCACTGACACGCCGTAACTTACCGCGCACACAAGCACTGACACGCCGTTCCTTACTGTGCACAGAAGCACTGACACGCCGTTCCTTACCGCACACAGAAGCACTGACACACCGTTCCTTACCGCACACAGAAGCACTGACACGCCGTCCCTTACCGCACACAGAAGCACTGACACGCCGTTCCTTAACGCGCACAGAAGCACTGACACGCCGTCCCTTACCGCACACAGAAGCACTGACACGCCATTTCTTACTGCGCACAGAAGCACTGACACGCAGTTCCTTACCGCAGACAGAAGCACTGACACGCAGTTCCTTACCGCGCACGGAAGCACTGACACGCCATTCCTTACCGCGCACAGAAGCACTGACACGCCATTCCTTACCGCGCACGGAAGCACTGACACACCATTCCTTACCGCGCACAGAAGCTCGCTCCTCCTGGAAGACATTCCGGTGCCGCGCGACTCCTGCTACTCTCTGACAAGCGCCAAAATTTAATCCTGTGTAATCGCTCAAGGATTACAGGACACTCTTTAGGAGTGTAAACTCATACTTAGCCTGTTTGCAAACACTTTCAGTGGAACCTTGTTTGTACTTTTTGATGTCATTTTGTTACTGTACTTTCTTTTTTGCTGCACTTTTAAAAATGTTTCCCACACCTACTGTGTATGATTATAATACTCTACCAAGGTTTTAAGCATCGGTTTCCAGTCTTGTCCGAAAATGGCTAATGCGGGTGCCAGTTTCTGTTTTAGCCCAAGACGTTGACAAGTAGAATCGGGTGTCTTAGTGTAGGGCTAAAACTAAAACCTGCACCCACACAGGCCCTTTTGGGATATGATTGGACCCCCCAGGTTTAAAGGCTCCCACCCCCCAGATCAATAGCTAGAGTAATCAGTCAGTGAGACTGGCTTTCCCGCCCAAACAAACCGCCATCATGTGCTGCAAACTCATAGATTTGGTACAGGGTTCCAAGCGGGGGCCTTGAAGTAACACGTTACCCAGCGAACGCCACCGACCGCCATCGCAGCCGCCCGTCAGCCCGACGGGATTCTGCACATCGGCACTGCGGCGGCCCGCTAGCGGCAGAGCCGCTCGCCAGCCGCTTCACCTGCTCCTGATAGCTGGGCCTCGTCGGGCCTCAGCCGACCGCCAGCAGAGTGATGTTGCGTCCCTGTGCGCGCTGACAGCTGTGTCCACAGGGGGGCGCTGTTGTGTCCCCATGCGCTCTCACAGCTGTGTCCACAGGGGGGCGCTGTTGTGTCCCCATGCGCTCTCACAGCTGTGTCCACAGGGAAGCGCTGTTGTGTCCCGTGCGCTCTGACAGCTGTGTCCACAGAGGGGCGATGTCGTGTCCCCGTGCGCTCTGACAGCTGTGTCCACAGGGGGGCGATGTCCTGTCCCCGTGCGCGGTGCTGGTGCTATCACAGCTGTGTCCACAGGGGGGCGCTGTTGTGTTTCCCGTGCTCTCTCACAGCTGTGTCCACAGGGGGGCGCTGTCGTGTCCCCGTGCGCTCTCACAGCCATGTCCACAGCGGGGCGCTGCTGGGTAAAGCCCATTCGCTGGCTGGGTCGGTTTCGGGGGAGGCTAACACCCTTAGACTTCCTAAAGCAGCGCTTGGCCTCAGTTCAAAGTCTATAAAAGCTGAAACGAATGAAAACCATTTGCAATAATTATTGTAGCGTGTTCCAGTCAGTATTGATGTCATGGGGAGCAGACATTTTCTCAGAGTTTTAACCTGGAAATAACCCACTGGGGGGACCCAAACCCAGCGTTACTCAAGGCTTTTCCGCGGCACACTAGGGCTGGGTACCCAGGAGACACTCGCTGGACTGCAGCTAGCAGCCGAACCATCGATCCATCGATGAGGAGGGTCACAGATTACAAGCAGACACAGTAATCACAGACAGTGTCTATTTGTCCCTTCAAATTCGATCAGTTAAAAAATAAAAGATGTGTGCGGCAATCATTTTCTTTATATGTAATGACAAACGATGCATTTACAGTGGACCTCAATACTCGTGTGTGTTTTCTTTTAGTGTTTGTAACAGTATTGAGTATTTCCACCAAATTTTAAATGGTTTGGATTGATCAGCGATCTGCTTGGCTGTTGGTGAGTATTGAGCAATTTGACCAACCGGTAAGAACAGTGATTTGGATGGTTAGAGGTTTGTTTTAGCGTTGGTCTGAACTGGGTAATCAGTGTTCATTATTGCGTTGTCCTTACAGCTCTTGCACCATTGCTGGTACGGAATACAAACACAGACGGGACCCTTGTGTTAGCTGGGCTGTGTGCTGAACGGGAGACGCCAAACGGAATTGGATTTCTTCTGTATGTTTTTATGTGCATATATCAGACCACTAAAGCGTGTGCGCTCAGCGCTAACGGACTATAATTAGCTGCATTATGGAGATATTTTAAGGGCAATCCATTGGGCTGCGTGTCTTGAACGACCCGCACGCGCGGTTCCTCGTTCATTTTAACTTTTCGAACGGGCAGCTGAATTATTAATGCCCCCCCCTCCCCCCCCCCCCCCGATAACGGGCAGAGAGTGTGTGGGCGGAGCCCCGGGCTCCCGTCTCATTAATTAATGCCGCCGGTCCTGGCTGAGAGCTTAATGCGTTTTCTCTTACTCGTGTCCTCCATTTTACCTCAAATTTCCGCTCAAAACACTCAAAAAAGGAATCCCCCCCCCCCCCCCCCCCCCAAGACAAGCGGCAGCTCGGACTCGGGAAAGGACGCTGCGTCAGAGGATCGCTCGACGGGATTGTAAAGTGCGTTTTCGCGGGGCCTCTGGAGAGGGAGAGGCTGCTTTTAAAAGGTCTGGGTGGAGGGGTGTGAGGGAAAAGGACAAGACAGCTTTTTTCTGCGTTTATATTTTTCCACCACAGGGTCCTCCTCCCCATCCACCATTCCGCAGTCAGACTCCAATCCCATTTTGCCACGTCTCCCCATTTTTGTTTAAAAGATGTTTGATATATGGGACCGCTAGGCCCAAAGACCAAAGAGACTAAGCTGTATATAGGTAACAGTTAAATTGAAGTTTCCGTGGAATGTGCCGGAGCCAATGGAAAGATTCCCTGTACATCCAGTCTTTGATAAACAAAGGCAGTGCGTCTAAGCAGGGCAGCAGAGAAGCAGCCCGAGCACAAAGACCTTCACGGCTGCTTTTTCTGAGGTCCTGAGCGCTCTGTGTGTCGCTCGACTGAAGAATCAATTCAGAAAATAGTGAGGCAATTATACCGTCTTACGAAATACAGGCCGACAAAATAAGTGCAAACTGAGCCAAGTGCGAATAATAAATAATGGAAGCCCGATGAATAACTATGCAGGGGTAACCTGCTTACGTGCGGTGCTTTTGGAAATCTTGGCCACTCCCGCGCGGGCGAAGCTCTCTAATTAATGGGCTGGGTGAGCTTATCTCCTCGTTAAAGCGGGCTCCGTTTCAGTGGCCTCAGTAGATACCGTGGCACTGATATATATTTTTCGCTTCAGAGGGGCTTTAAAATTTTCACGGGGACTATAAAAAAAAAAGTCGCGTTTTTAAAGACCGAGCCGTGTTGAGTGCGAACGCGCGATGAAAGATCGATTCGCCGACAGCGGCGAGCTGTCTGTTATTCAGCCATGGTGCCGGCGTCGCTGGGCAGGTGGTAAGGGTTCTACGCGTCAGACTCCCCCGAAGGCGGCGTTAAAAACGAACAGACGCCCTCGAACGGCGCCTCGACGCGCTGCGTTCCTCTGGGCTCCGGGTTAAGTTACTGGCCTCAGCTCGGCTGCCGGACAGGTTAAGGAGCAGGGGAAAGAATGTTGATGAATATCGGGTTCACCCCCCCCCCCCACCCCACCCCACCCCACCCCACCCCACCCCACCCCCCGTGTTAACAATAGATGGTTATTGATGTCAGGAAACACGTTTTTTTTTGTACGGGTGAAATCGTATCGCGTCGTTATCACTGTTTGAAAATGAAGGGGCGATTCATCACCTGAGACGAAATGGTGGACGATCTGGCCCTGCTCGTATCTTCAGCGCTGCTCTGCCCTGAGCCGGAGCGGCTGTCCTCTCGGTGAAACTCATTAGACATTAGTCCTCGTTCGTAGCGTCCTTCCCTGGAAACGATCTGCATGAAAGCATGAGGCCATTTCAAAGGCTTTCAACGAGCACTTAGTGCTCTGCATGCATTTGTGAGACTTCCAGTCACTGGTTAAGACTGTGCGCATTCATTCAAATTAGGGTTACAGATGTGTCCATGCTACGGCTAACCCTATCCATTCTGCACCAGGAAAAGAATAAACTTCATTTTTCCTTAATTTTTGAAAATTCTCCTCGTGAGAGGATCCGTCCATCCATTATCTATACCTGCTTATCCTGGGCAGGGTCGTGGGGGGGGGCTGGAGCCTATCCCAGCATGCATTGGGCGAGAGGTGGGAATACACACTGGACTGGCCGCCAATCTATTGCAGGGTCATGAAGGGATGATATTTCATATTGGAAAAAGTGAAGCATGAAATACATTGTTCAACAATAATTTTTGTAATAATTAAAAAAAAAATATGAGTGATATATTCCATATTTGAGTTTGTGTGCTGAAATGATCTCAGTGAAGGCACTGAAGTGGGAATGTGAAAGCTGGGGTACACAGAATCGTGATTGGACAGCCTTATGGGATATGCTTTGTGAGTGACAGGCAGACTTCAATGGACCGCCCCTTTGGGGCTAAGCGGCTCCTGACTTCTGACACGTGACACGTGACACGCCCCACCCCGATGCGCCCGCTCGGCCCCTCCCTCTGTGAGCGAGTCCCCCGCCAGGCCCCTCCCTCCGTGAGCGGGCCCCCCGCCGGCCCCCGCCAGGCCCAGGCCCAGGGGGGTTCGCTCCCATTTTGATCTCCGGTGACTCACCTGGAGGGGTTGGACATGGGTAGCTGAGCTCCCACAGTGTTTGGGAGCGGGGGGGGGGGGGGGGGGCTGTGGGAGACGGAGAGAGTCTGAGGTGGACGGCGTGCTGTCACACGCGTCTGAGGGCGTCTGGGGGACCTGGGAGAAGGGCGACCAGAACCCCCCCCCCCCCCACCCCCCCATGCATGAAAACCGGGGTCCACTGTTCTGCAGGATCACACACTCACACACACACACACTCTCACACGCACACGCACACGCACGCGCACACACACACACACACACTGAGGGCAACCTGCACCGCTGAAGGGTGAGATGCCCTTATCATTCACTCTCTCTTTCTCTCTCAGTCTCTCACTGTCTCTCTCTCTCTTTCAGTCTCTCACTGTCTCTGTCTCTCTCTCTCTTTATTTCAGGCTCTCACTGTCTCTCTGTCTCTCTCTCTCTCTTTCAGTCTCTCACTGTCTCTCTGTCTCTCACTCTCTCTCTCTCCTTATTTCAGTCTCTCTCTGTCTCTCTTTCAGTCTCTCTCTCCCTCATTGCAATATTGCATACGGCTCTGTTCATTTTAAACATAGACCTGGTTTAAACCATCATTAGCCCTTAATTAAGACTTTTTCACGTGTAGTTGGTATTGTCGCTAGTCTTTTCACACAAATGTTGGTCATGGCACAATTTGCCCAACTGTTTGTGAAGAAGAAATGCACTTGAGTCAATGCAAATTTAATGCGAAAGTTCATTGAATCCATTGTGATGATCTCATAAAATACCATGTCCAAACCTCATCCAAGTGCAGTGTTGCTAACCGAGACAATTTAGCTACCAGCAGCAAAACATTAACTAGGAGCAAAAATGGCAAAACGTGTTTTCATTTAATCGAGCTTCAGGCGATCCGTGCTGTTTATATACCACACCGATAATCACAGATTAATGGCGTAATGGACGTAGCGTTGGATTAGCAAATCCGCGCTCGCAAAGGAGCAGCCAGACGGGAAGCGCTGTTCTGCTCCAGATGGAGCGAGGTCACATGACGAAGCTGCGATCCAATCAAGTGAGTCTAATGGCAAGCAGTGGCCACCAGCGTTCGAGCATACATGCGTGGTGCGGAGTGTGAGTGTGAGAGGGAACCGAGGGTTAGTCTTTCCACCAAGCGGAAGAACCGGATCAGGGGGGAGGGAGGAAATGTATAAGCGCTTGGAGAAGAGGGAACTCACCCGGCAAGCACACAGGTGCTACTGCCTCAGTCATACTGGGGGGGGGGCGTTGACAGATCTCTCCAGCCTTGAGAATTCCACCAACCCCCCCTCCCCACCTCATGAACTGTTCCTCGTTTTCAGGGTGATGGCGGAACGCCTCATTGGCTGGCCGAGGGAGGCGGGGCCAGGCGAGCGGATGGATTGATTTGCCACTCTGTCGGAGCGCTCGTTAAACCTGCCATTTGTCTGTGCCCCGCCTCTTCCCAACCGCCCCTCAGAAACAAGCGTGTTTGGGATATGGGGGGGGGGGGGGGACTCTCCTTAGCAAAGAGCTGGCCTGTGACTGTATAAATGTTACTGTGAGCCTCGCAGTAAGAGCTCAGATAGCAGCTCCCCTCCAGTCGGTTGGAAGCCTTTCTGTCGAGAGCCAGCTGCAGAAAGATGGGCTGACCTTTGACCCTTTGAAGGGTTTTTTTGCAAAGTATTTTCAAAATTCCAAGTCGGTGTTCTAGAACTCCATTGCTCTCAGTTACCGGCAGCGATTGTGACATCAGCATTAGAATGTTCAGCTGAGAGCATTCTAATCACATTCTTACGCCGTAAAGGGTTATTGGAGTGCCAGAGGTTCAGCGCTTCTCTCTGTGGCCCATGGCGCCAGGGCGATGGGGGTCAGGTGGCGTCTCCTCCGCGCAGGCTTCAGAAGCCTCTCGGCCGCCCCGGCTGGGACTTCTCGGGACCCGGACCAGGAACACAGCCCCGGCTGCAGGCGGAATTCGTTTCTTAATGAATGTGCTTGAGTAAAGCGTGTCTTGAATTTAATAATGCCGGCCAAGAGAGTTCCTGGAAAAAAGCACTTTTTATAAAAAGTGTTCTTACTGGCTTTATTGCAGTTTTTTAAGATTGTGCAACATATGCGCATATAGGATGAAGGCTTTGGAGGGGTAATAATTCACAGGAAAGGCAGCCTGGGGCTTTTTAACGGCGCTGGTAGTCGCAATAGGCGGGGGTTAAGAAAGAAAACAGAAAGGTGAAAGCCGTGACCGGCTCGCTCAGCGCGATTGGCTGAAACGAGGCCATTTGTTTTCGGGGGAGCCGCGGATGAGCGATGGAGGACCCGTCACCCGCTCCCTCCATCAGAGAGGAGCCTGGGAAGGGAAGCGAGCCCATCGGGCCCTGGCATTCAGCTGGGGGATTGAGATAAACGACAGCGGCGCGCGGAGACGCGAGCGAGGGGGGGGGGGGCGGGGCGGCGGCGTTGCGAGACGCGGGGGGGGGGGGGCAGTCACCACGGGAGCTCAGCCGCGCCTACCGCTGTGACCCCCCCGGGCCGGCCTCGCCCCCACGGCCCGGCCGCTCTGACCTTCGCTTTCCGGAGTGGGGGCGGCGCTCGGGGGGGCAGTGGCGGGAGTCTGTCTCAGATTAAGGCCGGCCGCGTGCCCGTATGGCTCCTGCCGGTGCCAAGCCCCGCCCCCGCCCCAGAGGTGGACTGACTCACGGTACACTTACAGTACACCTCCCCCCCCCCATCCCTGAGTCACATGACCAGGCACGTGTGCTGGTCCCAGCTTTACATCATTTAGATCAAGCGCTGAACACACTGCTGGGACACTGTACAGTTCTGCTGCTGCTTAATAAAAGCAATCAAAGTAAATATTGTTTACAATAAAAATATTGCTTTTGAAGGTTTTATATCAGTTTACAAAAATACTGCTACCGCAGCTTCTAATTGTACTACTACTAATAAGAATAACAATAATAATAATGTAAATAAAAACATAGATACAAGATACAAAACATACAAGATACAAAACACAGATAGGAATAAATACGAAGTGCATGAATCAGCAGTGTGGTCAGTGTAGTAATGACGGCACTGGATCGGACATCATAAGCAGATGCTCAGGTTGGGGTGCGGGGAGGTGCTTCGCCTTCTGTTGCTGTGCGGTGCGTTTGGTATCCAGCGGCTCTCTAAGTCTCCGAGGGGTCATAAGCCATCCGAGACGACGGGGCGACGTCCCATCAGGAGTGACGTATTCGTATGAAATGCACAGCACGGTGAGCGCTTTGAACTGACACTTTGAACTAGTGTGCATTCCTTGAGCGAGAGACTCTCTGGTCACCTGGAAAATTCATAGAGCCAGCTAGCGGCTCAGGGTCGTGCTAACAGAGGACCCACCCAGCTAACACACAGAGCCAGCTAGCGGCCCGGGTCGTGCTAACGGAGAACCCACCCAGCTAACACGCAGAGCCAGCTAGCGTCCCAGGGTCGTGCTAACAGAGAACCCACCCAGCTAACACGCAGAGCCAGCTAGCGGCCCGGGGTCTTGCTAACAGAGGACCCACCCAGCTAACACGCAGGGCCAGCTAGCGGCCCGGGGTCGTGCTAACAGAGGACCCACCCAGCTAACACACAGAGCCAGCTAGCGGCCCAGGGGTCGTGCTATCAGAGGACCCACCCAGCTAACACACAGAGCCAGCTAGCGGCCCGGGGTCGTGCTATCAGAGGACCCACCCAGCTAACACGCAGAGCCAGCTAGCGGCCCAGGTCGTGCTAACACAGGACCCACCCAGCTAACACAGAGAGCCAGCTAGCGGCCCGGGGTCGTGCTAACAGAGGACCCACCCAGCTAACACACAGAGCCAGCTAGCGGCCCAGGTCGTGCTATCAGAGGACCCACCCAGCAAAGACACAGAGCCAGCTAGCGGCCCGGGGTCGTGCTAACAGAGAACTCACCCAGCTAACACACAGAGCCAGCTAGCGGCCCGGGTCGTGCTAACGGAGGACCCACCCAGCTAACACACAGAGCCAGCTAGCGGCCCAGGGGTCGTGCTATCAGAGGACCCACCCAGCTAACACACAGAGCCAGCTAGCGGCCCGGGGTCGTGCTATCAGAGGACCCACCCAGCTAACACGCAGAGCCAGCTAGCGGCCCAGGTCGTGCTAACACAGGACCCACCCAGCTAACACAGAGAGCCAGCTAGCGGCCCGGGGTCGTGCTAACAGAGGACCCACCCAGCTAACACACAGAGCCAGCTAGCGGCCCAGGTCGTGCTATCAGAGGACCCACCCAGCAAAGACACAGAGCCAGCTAGCGGCCCGGGGTCGTGCTAACAGAGAACTCACCCAGCTAACACACAGAGCCAGCTAGCGGCCCGGGTCGTGCTAACGGAGGACCCACCCAGCTAACACGCAGGGCCAGCTAGCGTCCCGGGGTCGTGCTATCAGAGGACCCACCCAGCTAACACGCAGAGCCAGCTAGCGTCCCGGGGTCGTGCTATCAGAGGACCCACCCAGCTAACACGCAGAGCCAGCTAGCAGCTCGGGGTCCTGCTAACAGAGAACTCACCCAGCCAACACACAGAGCCAGCTAGCGGCCCGGGTCGTGCTAACACAGGACCCACCCAGCTAACACACAGAGCCAGCTAGCGGCCCGGGTCGTGCTAACACAGGACCCACCCAGCTAACACACAGAGCCAGTTAGCGGCCCGGGTAGTGCTAATACAGGACCCACCCAGCTAACACAGAGAGCCAGCTATCGGCCCGGGGTCGTGCTAACAGAGGACCCACCCAGCTAACACACAGAGCCAGCTAGCGGCCCAGGTCGTGCTATCAGAGGACCCACCCAGCAAAGACACAGAGCCAGCTAGCGGCCCGGGTCGTGCTAACAGAGGACCCACCCAGCTAACACACAGAGCCAGCTAGCGTCCCAGGGTCGTGCTAACAGAGGACCCACCCGGCTAACACACAGAGCCAGCTAGCGTCCCAGGGTCGTGCTAACAGAGGACCCACCCAGCTAACACGCAGAGCCAGCTAGCAGCCCGGGGTCGTGCTAACAGAGGACCCATCGCCGGCCTGCTGCAGTTGCGCAGTGGGCCGCTACAGCAGTGCGCCAGCAGACTGTCGAGGCGGAGAAGTGAAGGTGAGGCTCAGCCGCCGAAAGAATGCGGAGTGGCGGGCGAGCGGCCCACAGATGGCGGGCTGCGGCTGTCCCGATCGGCGAAGCGCTGGCAGGCCGACAGCTGTCCCGACAGCCGTCCTGCAGGAGCGCCTTGCTGGGGAATTGCTTTTAGTGACACAGAATGCAGATGTAGTATTATGGTGGGTTAATTGCGCATTAGTTATCCTTCTGCATCCACCCCGCATATCTGCATCCTGTGATATCGGCTCGGAAGGTGATCGGCAGAACTGAGAAGAGAAAGAAATCCGGTCCCTGAACTATGAACACAAACGACTTGACTCGACGTCAATATGTGTCCTTATCTTTTACTCGCAATTACAAGCAATTAGCTGAGTAGCAAGTTTTTTTTTTTCCCTTTGTGAACATTCGCGCATTCGTTTTGGACAAACATTTTTGGAATCCTGGCCATTGTTTCGCAATGCTTAATCTAAAAGTAATCAAATGAAACAACCGGCAGAATTGTTTGTTCACCCTAGCACCTTTTCTTCATGCAATTTTTCCAGTATGTGAGCTCGGATAAAATCACGTCTTCGTGATGAAGACTGACGTGTCTGTTTTTCCAGCGTGCGATGAAAGTCACCGGATTTGCGTTACCGCGGCGCTGCGAAGTTCAGTCCTCCAGGCACAGCGGCTTCTTTTCCGCCGCGCGATCTATAAATAACATCGCGAGCGGAAGAGGAGAGACGCGCGTGACGTCGGACCCCAATCCCCGCCACCTTGAACCTGCGCTTGCAAGCAGCGGGCGTCGGAATAGCGGGTTGTTTACGAGGCCGTTTCCTTCGGTGTTTACGGGAAACGTGGGTTATTTGTTCCATTACATTACATTACATTACAGGCATTTAGCAGACGCTCTTATCTAGAGCGACTTACACAACTTTTTACATAGCATTTTACATTGTATCCATTTATACAGCTGGATATATACTGAAGCAATGCAGGTTAAGTACCTTGCTCAAGTACAACGGCAGTGTCCTTACCCGGGAATCGAACCTGCGACCTTTCGGTTACAAGCCCAGTTCCTTACCCACTGTGCTACACTACGTCCTAAATTCTCCGTTCCCTCAATTAACGCGCAGTGACCAGTTGTCATTTGGCAACGTGTGATTAAGGATTAATTAGATGGTAACTGATTTAGTAATGATTGTGTTGTACCCCTGCGGGGCAGGGGGCGTTACCCCCCGCGTCCTGTAGTCTACCCAGTTTGAACTCCTCCGCTGCACCAACTGAGCCGATTTGCGTCCTCAGTGCCCCCGAGGAGCCGATTCGTGAATGCGCTGAGGCACCAACTGTGCGTTTTTTTTCCCCCCTCTCTCTCCTTTGTGTGGAATCGTAAGCCCTGCCGAAATCAGGGCCTCGCGCCTCTCGCACTTTGTTATTCACTCGCGCTTTTTCCCGCGCGTGCGATTACGTCTGGCCGCGGCGAGCGTGCTTCTCGTCCGGTCCCGTATCGCTTTTGCGCGGGCGGAGAGGGCTCCAGCTGTAGTAATGCGCCGCCCGCGTCGCGGTGCAGAGCGGGAAGCCTTCGCGTCTCTGCCCCCCTCTCCTCTCTCGTGAGCTGGAGTGGCCGGGCAGGGCTTCGCGTACGCCAGCAATTTCCAAAATGTCACACGTCCACTCCGCTCCCGGAGTCCTCCTGCTCCTACCCCATCTCCCTGAAAGGGAGGAACGTCGGTGACCAAAACCATGGTCACATGATCCGCTTCGCGTGACCACAGCTTTGGGGAGACCGCTTGAGGCTTATCTGGGGGTGAAGGTCAGATGGATAGAAGGTTAGTTGCATCTACAGTATGTTTTTGAGGGTTAGCAGTTAGCAAACCTTAGCCCAATAACAACCTGCAACCCCACCCCCCTCCTCCTCCTCCTTAATTATTCTTCATCAGCTCATTCACTGCCACCTTGTGGATCCCAGCAATGAAACTCCACTCCCTTGTTTATTTTTTATTTATGTATTTATTTATTTATTTATTTGGAAATGAGCCTTGCTAATTTAATTAGCAGGGGCTGCTGACTCAGGCATCTCCATCGGTTAATTTTGGTGTCAGCAGGAGTTGCTGATCCTTGCCTCCTTGCAGTGTCCACTCACAGTACCCTTACCCACAGTTCCATAGTTCCACAGTTCCTGCCGCATAAGCTATGATATTTAAAAAAATACTTTGCTGTGAAGCTGTCGATGAAAACTCCATTCTGTGCTCGGCCGAGCCTGACAAGGCCACGGAGCTCTGTGGTTCCGATTTGGGGCTGGGTTCTTTCTGTGGTTCCGGTTTGGGGCTGGGTCCTTTCTGTGGTTCCGGTTTGGGGCCGGGTCCTTTCTGTGGTTCCGGTTTGGGGCCGGGTCCTTTCCGTGGTTCCGGTTTGGGGCCGGGTCCTTTCCGCGGTTCCAGTTTGGGGCTGAGTCCGTTCTGTGGTTCCGGTTTGGGGCTGAGTCCTTTCCGCGGTTCCAGTTTGGGGCCGCGTCCTTTCCGTGGTTCCAGTTTGGGGCTGAGTCCGTTCTGTGGATCCGGTTTGGGGCCGGGTCCTTTCCGCGGTTCCGGTTTGGGGCTGAGTCCTTTCCGCGGTTCCAGTTTGGGGCTGAGTCCTTTCCGCGGTTCCAGTTTGGGGCCGGGTCCTTTCTGTGGTTCCGATTTGGGGCCGGGTCCATTCTGTGGTTCCGGTTTGGGGCCGGGTCCTTTCTGTGGTTCCGGTTTGGGGCCGGGTCCTTTCCGTGGGTCCGGTCTGGGGCTGGGTCCATTCTGTGGTTCCGGTCTGGGGCTGAGTCCGTGCCTCTGGAGCCCCCCCCTGGAGTGCGGCCTCATGGGAAGTCTTGGGGGGGATGGGGGGCGGGGGGGGGGGGGGTAGGATTGTCGTGGGCCAGAGTGTGGTCAGCAGCGGTCCGTTCCTGGCGGAGGAGGACCGGTACTGAAAATGAAGACTGCAGCAGCAGCAGCATCCGCCCAGGCAACCTGGACTCTGCACTCGTACTGTCCCCACAGTGCTTTCTCTTCAAAACAAAACTTTAAAAATCGTATTGCGTTGCGTACATTCAGACCAAACATCAGTCCCTCACCCATAGAAGATCTTGTTTCTCTCTTCTTCTTCTTTTAAGAAAATTATGAAGTTTACTAGAAATTAAACATTTTCACACTGTGTCTGAAGTCCTGCAACTTAAAAAATACATGTTTAAAAAGTTTTATTCCATTGCATCATTTCAAGTCAAACAGTCTCTTCCCCAGAGGCGGGGAAAGAGGGCATTGTCTGTATCTGGTTTCCATGCCAACTTCTGCCATTAATCACTTAATTATCCATAAAATTTACACCATCCGACATTTTTGCTACATTTCTTTATAAGGACATGAATGAAAACCAAAGACTGTTCTTGTGTCTCTATATGAAGTATTTTACTGTGATCTAATCTGCGTGCTAGTGTACATAGCCCATTAGCTAATTTAGCCAGGGTAATAAATGCACTGTAAACAGGAAGCCTGCGTACACACCGGCCCCCCCAGGCCGAGAACTGGCCACCCCTGCTCTTAACCACAGATTATCCTATTTCTATCTACTACTGGCGTTGTTATGTATTTGGCGTATTCATTGTAAGTGGAGGCATCTTCATTTTAAGTGGAGAAAATTAAGTGAGTAAAAGGTTGTGCGGGACTCCACCGCTGCTTCGTATCGTCGCTGCTGTGGCTCTGAGAGCGATTCCGGAGGTTGCGTCTTATGGCGGTGTTTCTTTGAAGAGTGGTTGCCAGGTTACTGCAAAAGAGGGCAGTTTACCCTGCGGATTCATGTATATATCACGTTGACAAAAATAGGCTTTTTTTATTTTGAAGATGTTGCTTTGTGACATGTGACGTAAAGGAGAACAGGAGAGGATCTAAATGACCAAGGCCAATATTAGCGGATGAACTATTGCATGAAAGCGTGCCTTGCCCACCCTTTTAAGGGGTCCTGGAGCGGTGAATGTCATTAGGAAAGACCGGCCTGTTTATGATCCATTTTTCCAAACTGCATTATGTTATCCAGCCTGCTTGTTCATCCAGCTCTGTTAATCCAATGAGTCCGTTGAATACACGTGCAGACAGGTGTCTGCTGGAAGCAGAATCTCGCATTTTAAAACTGGGTAGAAGTTAAAAAACCTCAAAGGTTATGCAAATCCACGCCGTGCAAGACGAGCGGCCCAAAAAACCGCGAAAGCTGATCAAACCGGCGTGACTTTCGAAGTCGCCGTCGAAACGCTTTCAGAGAAATTACCTGCGCCAGGCGGTGACACCACAACAAAAGAAAATGGATGACGCTTTGCCTCCCACGGCAGTCTCTGTGAGGGATAAACCTTTTCCAGTCATTATTTTCTTTTGTTTTCCCCCCCCCTTCTTCTCTCCCTCTCTCCTCTTGTGCCGATGCAGATCGCGCCACGGCGGCGAAATCCATTTTCTCTGTTCTTCCCGGGGAGGTCTGGAGGCCCCTCCACGGTAACGAATACACCTCGGATAATTAGCTGTAAAAGCCGGAGAGCGGGATCCTGCGGAAAGAATAATGAGCGGGGGAAAGGGAGAGGGGGAGGACAGGAAGGCGGGGCTCCTGGTGTGAAGGGCAGGTGGTGAAGGGCTCCTTCGTTTGGCTGTTTTTTTTCCTCCTGTCCATTAGCAGACTTTGAGACTTTGGTGAGTTTTTTTTTGTCATAAATTGCGCGCGTATGCTCTGCGTGGGTCCTCTCCGCCATCTTGGGCGAAGTGCCCAAACTGTTCTGTTTGCTTCTGCCCGTCGTCCTACCTCGGGGGTGCCATGCTGAGTACCGCACGCACCCCTCAGCCCGTTTTGAGTCCGTAGCCCACCAGCCAGTCAGTATGCATATTCTCAGACCTGGAATCTATTAGAATTTGTCTCACAGTTCAAAAAGTTCCAGCACATTTCTTGTTAAAAAAAAAAACATAGAAAATATATTATGAACATATTGCAAGGATTCACTATGTATGCTAAATTAGCCAATATACTGGACTTTTTTGCTGTGAAATATATTTATATACAACATTTTTGGCAGTTTATTCCATTGCATCATGGGAATCCTTTGCATTAATGAGTCAGTGTTGGAGGAATATTGATTGAGTGCAGTGTGACCATGTTCCAGTGTGTTTATCTCTCAAGGCAACAGGACATGGTCCCATAAAGTTACTCACATCTCATGTAGTTCTGTAGTTTTTAAAAATATTTCTCTGCCAGCTTTTTTCCTGGCCAGTTTGGGATTCTCGTCCGCACTCTCTGAAAAGGCACTACTCAGGTCACCCAGCAGCCCTGCAGACACAGCGTGAGGCTGCAGCGGGACTCGGTCCAACCCGAAAACCTTTCGGTCCAGAGCCTGAGCCTCAGAGGGGAGTCACCAGGGGTGCGTTTGGGCTGGGGCGGGTGTTAGTTATGTCCCTACGAGGGGCTGTAATTCATGGCCGAACGCATGAATCCTCTGCACCGCTCAGATCCCCAGAACAGACGGCCCGAACGTGATTGTTGTCTTGCCGGATGCGCCGGGACCAGGCCAGCCGCCAGGTCTGTGTCTGTGTCTGCCGGCGTTTCTGTGCCAGGTGTTGGGTTGCACTCTTTTTATCCCCGTGTCAAGGCCGCTCAACTGGGAGCGGCGCAGATCTGCGCATCGCTGAATACGACACCCCCTGAATACGAACACGCCTCTGAGACTCCAGTCACGAGCCGGGAAAGTGAGAACACAGATTACCCGGGAACGTCACCCCCCCAGCTCAAGATGAAACAAGAAAGAAAATATGATTCGCGTCTCTGCCCAACTCCTGGGTGGCTGGTGTTAACTGCATTTGCTCACTGTTTCCTATGTAGCTGGGTGAAACTGAGTTTTTTTTTTTTTTTTTTTTTTAAAGCAGAGATGCTCTGATTTTGGGCCCCAAAACTTTATCACATAATTCTTTTTTCCGCTTGGAAATCAAATCTGTCAGAACGACTCTTGCAGCACCATTGTTCATTTTCAATTTTATACCCCAGCAATTGTTTTATTCCTCTCAGGGCAAAATTTCTTTTTGGATTTGACTACGACTTTAAAGCAAGAGCTTTTATATATTCATAAGCCATCCATGCTTTGCAAAGAAGGCTCTAAATTGCCCTGCTGTCGGCCATTCGCGTATTAGCATTTGGTAAGATGTTGAAGATTAAATTGTGTTGAAAGAAAGAATCAGCAAAACCCTCGAACCTCAGAAGAAGATCTCTTCTGTTTCCAGAGAAAAGCGCTCTCTGATCGCAGTGTGGATAAGCAGAATAGCAAATCTAAAGCAAAACAAGCCGGCGCTGTGCACGAGCTGCAACCAAGAGATGCGCATTGAATTTGAACCTCCACGTGAGATCCGCTTCGTTTTATCTCGCCTTGACGTTCCTCGATTTGCACCGTTGAACATTTTCAAAAAAAAAAAAAAAAAAATGTAACGGCTTTTGAAATGCGGTTTGAATATCTCCTTCGCATCTATAGCCTATCAATGACTGGTCACTCGATTCGTTTTAATGTTTCGGTAGGCAACCGCTGACCGTGTAGGGAGGATTCAAAATGAGATGAAAAATGTAAGGTCGGTCACGCAATGTTCCGTGTTGATTTTTCCGCTTCCTCCTTGAAAAAAAGCAAAGAGAAACGGAGTTATTCCTCTCAGCAAGATGTCTTGGTGAGATTGATAAGAAAGCAAACAGACCAAAGTAAATCAGAGAACCCAAGTTTTTTATTCCAGAGTTGCTGATGTGGCCTGCGATGTCAGACAAGTTCAGAGCGATTTCACACGCGCTGCACAAATCGGATGTCTACTTTATTAACCTGCTTGCCAAGATTGGAATATTGCATTCGAAACAGTAATGCAAAAATGGACCGTGTATGAAATGCGCGCACGAGCGAAGTGACTTTTCCGATAAGATGTCTAAGAACAACAATCTTTTATTCCATGTGTTGAATCTTTAATAGCTTGGCATGTCTTGAAGGAAGGAATTTGATGCTTCCATTCAGTAAATATTTATATGCTAATATCCATTTTGCATTTTACCTTGGTAAGAGAACAAAATGCAATGTACAAAATATTATGTTTATTCCAATTCTTGCTAAATGTTACATATTATTTTTATAATTATATGAAAAGAGTTTTGTCATGTAGCTAATGTCAGTCTTCAACGTACAGTACAGTATAGATATGATAAATGTAATTAAATAACCGATTTAGTCCTGTGATTAGGAGATTAGCCTTTCTATGCACATAAGGATTTTAGTTAATGAAAAATCTCAGGTGGTATTAAAATGACTGGAATTACCTACTGTTCATTGTCATGTATTAATTTGTCAGCTAATCCCTTCATAAAGTAATTGATCCTAACTACATCCTGCTAAATGGCTTAACTGCATCCCCGTTTTGGAGTTGAATACTCTGAATATTATGCAATACCATATTGCTGTTTATTTTGAGATGCATGCAAGGGCTTAGCGAGTCAGTGAGAAATTTGACCTTGAAACGTTAGTTTTGACCTACAAGGTTTTATAGGCTAGTTTTCCCCTCGCAGTGTATAAAGAGGATTAGTTTACTTGTGGACACAAGTGGCAATTTATGCAAATGCATGCAAATGAGCAAGAACAGAATATGGATGGGATCAATCCCAAAGCAGATTGTTTTATAAAGAAGAAAAGCCTGAAGACAAGGAAAATTGAGATGGAATGTTCTAGTATGTTTTAATGATTCAAATATCACAGTTAAGTTCTCAGTTAAGTTCTCGAGTTAAGTCTTTACATTTTTATTTTTTAGGAAATTATTATCGTCCTAAACTCCAGAGTAAGAGTAAGAGTATCTGTGATGTACTGGGATGTACGTTTACATTATACACAAAACCGCTTACTGGAACAAGCGGCACTCATGTGGAAGGGGCATGTATGGGAAAACAACGATACAATGTGATCATCTACGCAGTCTGTCGAAGCAATGTGGAATTTTGCCCTATACCGTATATCACAACTGCACAGTTAAATCTTTAGTGCTGAGTCATCTCTAATAGAGTACACCTGGAGGACATCTGTCAGAGTTGAGTTGATATGAAATATTTTACTGAAAAGTGGAAAAGGTCGATTGACCTGCTTTTCGAGTCCTTTGTAAAGTTATTACTTTGTCTGTTATATTGTATTATTTATTTGCGGTGGGTGTTAGATTTCGGCCGTTATTTGGATACTCAGCCCATGTGGAGGTGATGGTAAATGGCTACCCTGCACAGTCGAGGGCCGTCTCTACATGCCATGCCATGTTATATCCCCCCGCCCCCCCCCCCTCGCTCTCTCTCTCACACACACACACCTCACACACACACAGCTTACTCAGGTTGGATAGCGATAATATAAACCTCTAACTCTCACACTCTCTCTTCCTCGCTCTGTCTCTCTCTTGCTCTTGCTCTCGCTCTCCCTGTCTCTCTTCCTCTCTCTGTCTCTCTCTTGCTCTTGCTCTCGCTCTCCCTGTCTCTCTTCCTCTCTCAGTTTGCTTTATTGGCAGGACAACTACAGTCATATTGCCAAAGCAACACATGTAAGACACAGAAACATGGAAACCACATAAACAACATGACCCACAACACTATAATAATAATAATAATAATAATAATATTCACATAGTGTAAAAAATAAATAAATAACATTAAGGTGTGAAGAACATCACAAAATAAAAAAAAAATAAAAAAAACTATATTACAGACATATGAATAGTACAGGTTAAAATAATAATAATAATAATAATAAAAAGACTAGTTACATTTTTCTAAAATGTATTTGCTAAATATATATACTCGATGCAGAGAGTGTTCTCTTTTTATGTCCCTCATCTTATGGCAAGTGACTACATATCTGGCTGCTTCTCCTAATATTGCTGATAATTAGTCATTGACCCTCATATTTGGGTTGTTGGGGAAAGTAGAGTTTATATATTTTTTCTCTCTATTTCACTGTCCCTTGCTCTCTCTTTCCCTCTCCCTCTCTCACACTCTCCTGCTGTCTCCCTCTCTCTTTCCCGATCTCTTTCTCCCTCTTCCTCTCTCCCTCTCTCTCGCTCTCTCTTTCCCAATGTCTTTCTCCCTCTCTCTCGCTCTCTCTCTTTCCCAATCTCTTTCTCCCTCTCTCTCTCGCTCTATCTTTCCCCCTCTCCCTCTCTCTCTCTCTCAGACCTCCGGCTGGCCCCTCGCTCTTGCTCTGGCCAGCACAGCTGTCCTCCGGGCTGCCTCATTGGCTCTCTCTCTCTCTGCAGCCATGTCTAATTCAGCACCAAAACAAACAGCGGGCTTAAAATAATCCACAGCACTGACTCCACTACCACCGCCCATTCCTCAACAAGGACGGGTTTTAATTATATCTGCCCCAGCGGATACTATCTGCAAGGATACATGTTAACCTCCTGAGTGTTTCTGTAACTGAGAAAGGGAAAAGCTCATCTGAGTTTCCATGGTATTTCTGTTCTGTTCTGCAAAAAAAGAAATGATGATAATAATAATAATGATAATAATAATAATAATAATAATAATAATACTAATATTAATAATAATAATAATAATAATAATAATAATAATAATAATAATAATAATAATGGAACATGAACATGGAAGACAGCCTGTTGGCACTGTACAGAAATAAATGTTAATCGACCATTGATCCCCACTGGGGAAAATCTCCTTACCACTAGATTACACATAAATACCGAAAATACAAATCACATGCTTATGTTACAAGATGATCGTCATAGTCTGTAAAAAAAGCGCAAACCCCATAAGATGAATAACTAAGTAGCTATGCAGTAAATCATTTTAATTGTAGCCATCTGATCTAAGGCTAAAGCTTTCTGAAATACTTTTTAATATTTAACTTTTCTTGTTAAATATCTGTGCAAGTTAAAATACATGATTACGGTTGATTAAAAAAAAATCTAATTCTAAAAAAACTTCTCAGTATAGCCTTCGGGTGTACTGAAGGGTCAATTAATTTTTTCCTGAATTTTGAGGTTGTCACTGATCTTGTAGTATACTGTATATTAGGTTTGCTTTCTTGGTACACTGTGTAGTGGTCTTTTCAGGAAGGAGGGCATTATTGAAATTAAGAACTTGGCAGGCTAAATTTTGGAAATATTTTCAGTGGGATGAAAGTTTGATTAGAGTATTATAAAATATTTATGAACTAGCTGCTAATTCTTTATTTTGCTCTGTGAAATACCCCCATGTCTAGGGCCGTGACAATACTAACAGCAGTAATAACTATTCTTATTAATGGTAGCCTAGACAAATATATCACAGCTTTTAAGATACCTGTACTTGACAATGCAGCCTTCTGGAATATCACCAAGAACATAATGCATTGTCTACCTAAAATAAGGTGATATAACTTTTGTAACAAATTCTTTTCTACTGCATATTATTTTAAAAATTCCCCTGCATGGATGCTAATTCAGCTGTCCTTCTTGAATATTGTATCTGTGTACTGGTTGGTTAAATGCCTCAAAAATGCAAGACAGGTATTTACCAAGACAGTGATGAATAAAATATATTGAAATATGGAACATTGTTATTTCAGAGTAAGTAATTTTTCTTGAATGGCAATAACTGGTCATGCTGAGAAGGACAAAGGAGTAAAAGTCCTGTGAGAGGTTTTTGGCCTGGGTGTGATCCATAAAGTATGAAGCTGTGCAAGAAACCAAGAATAAAAATGACAATTTGGCTTCAAGAATACGAGCTTATTTCAACTCCTCTTGAATTGTTTATAAAACTTGCTACAGTCTGTCATGAAATTATCTATTCATGTAATGCAATTGTCTATCCATACACTAATTTGGTACCCCCCTGATTTGATAATGAATGGATGCAAAAAAAGAAATAAATAATGGCCAATAATACTAAATGAGATTCCCTAATATCCACAAATGCATGAGACACATCATATATATTACATGCTTTTGTTTCTTTTTGAAAAACACCAGTATGTTCTCAAGCAGCAACAGTGTACAAAGTTATATAGTTATATAGTATGTGGTTATATAATGCCGAAGCCAATTGTGTTATCCTGAGTTAGTTATGAAGAAAATCCTCCCACACCACAGGCAGAAATCAAATGCCTTTCTTACACACTGCATTTTGAGCAAGATTAAAATTGTTTTCTAACCTTGAATTATGGTAAAATATTTCAGTAGTCCTGGTAACACAGAGGAAGCTGGAGCCAGGAATGTTTTATAAATCTAACACAAATATATAGCTGGTCTTTTTGGTTTCCACTGTGTATAATGAGCATCTTGGTCAGCTTAATGCTTTAACTTTGTGTTTTCTGGAATGGCTCAGCTCTACAAGAGATCCAGACTGTCCAGCAAGGCAATAAATACAGAGTCCTTTTAAACTCGACAATGGTCTCAAATAATCATTCATTCTCCTTGCATTGAATATTGCTGAAATAATGTTATTGCAGCAAAAACATGATTATAAATGTATATTTCAAGGAAGGGATCCATTTCTGTTACGGTGTCTCAGATTGGCGATGAATGTAGTGATGTTCCTTTGAGTAGTATACTAGGAGGAGAGTGTGGGTGTATGTGAAGTTACTTCATTCTGTTCTCTAGTTACTGTGAACGAATCAACCTGACAGTTTTTGATATGTTGTCATTTTAAGGCTTGGTGATACTGCTATCTTCTCCATCCTTTGTGCAGTTGTATTGATTTATCCTGTGGCCCTTATATGAAGCTGGGTCCAGGAATTATTTTTTTAATCTTTCTCCTGGTGTCATAACTGTGATCTCAGAAAACATTTAATGCCTACAGTACACTACACAATTTTTTGCTGTCGCAGAAACATTTTCTATACAGGAGAAAAATCTCAGTTTTAGCTTGGTTGAGTTGGGGGAGGGGGTGAAGGGGCGATGGGGGTGAGAGTGGGGGGCTCAGGTCTGTTTGGGGGGGGGGCTGAGCTTCCCATGGCTCCCTGAATATCGTCCATCTCTAAATTTCTCATGCCTCTAAACTCACTTTTATATTTTGACCAAAGAACTGGTGTATATCACTCCCCTTCCTCTTGCACATGTCACACAAGCAATCTCAACAGCTGTAGGGTAACAATGGTATGACCCATCATAGGGGTGTTCAAAATTGTGGCACAATCTTACTTCAAACAGAACTTGGGGAAACACATTTGAATATTTACTGTTAGAATTACTCAGCTTATGTAAAGATTTTGGAACCATCCCTAACCTTTAGTTTTCACTTCCTTCAGGGGGGTTCAAGTCTCAGTTGGAGGGGCAGACCCCCACACACCCTGATTGTCCCTGTCTGCCCAGCCGTGGTCTTATCCACATTCTGCAATGTCTTTTTAAATTTTGTTTATGTCTGGTTTCTCAGCACAAATTAGCGTTTACACAAGTAGCTGCTTCCAGCGGCTTCTGTTGCTGTTCCTCCATTAACACTATGTACTCAACATGAAAACCTCTTCCTTTCTGTCCGGTAAAGCTTGCATCCTGGTATCTCTTAGCAATGCAAAACACTATACATCATGTTCTCATACGGACATCTCTTACAGCAGTGTGTAATGGGCATCTATTTTTCAAACAAGGAGTTATTATAATGCCTTGTTTCCAGATTTGAGGTTCTTTTGTAAGATCTTCAGCCATATAACAGAGCTTGCTGCAGGACTGTGGAATCCGTATGTGTCCAGCTGTCCTGCATTGCATTGTGGGAAATTTTAAGCACCTGAAGTTCTGTGATATGAATAAGGGACGGACTGGCTGAAAACTGTGGAGTTAGGTCAATGCATCAAGGAGCTTTTATGCTTGTACACAATGGCCTAGATTCAAACAGTATTGTCCCTAACTTTGATGTAAATCGAATACATTTTTTCCTTACAAAATGTAACACTTCAGTTAAATTGTGACTCAAAGTTAAGGGAAAAAGAGAAAGGTTTGTTTGAATTCACACCACTGGTGTGTTTTTCACACGGTCATGTTGAAAAAAGAAACTTTCGTTATATTTAGCATATTGCAGAAAATAAACCCAATGACGTAGTGAGAACGAAGCTAAAATATGCACTGATGCAGTATCTCAGGGTTCAGGAGTAAAACTCGAGTTTTACTCTGAAACCCGCCCTTTTTCCAGCCTCCAGTTCGCTGGCGGGAGCGTAACTGGCGCTGTGTCCGCTGGTGCAGGCTGTAATCAGCGTCTAAAACGGGTTCGCTCTCTCCGAAGCTTGTCAGCTCGGTCAGCTGAGCCCCCCGAAATATGACCCCCGAACGCGTCTGCGAGCTTTGCTTTTAATCCCGACGCACCCCCCGAGCTCCCCGCAGCTCTTCAGTAACAGAGCCGGCCTCATCTCCGCAAATCAACTTTTTTTGGGGGTGGACACTACGGGAATTATGGGTAATTGTCAACTATCTGGGTGCCTCCTAATGCTATTTAAATGTATTTATGGCCTGAAGTCCTGAACATATTATCAGTCTAAACCCCCCCCACCCCCCCCGCCCTCATAATATGTCAGTTATTTTCTTGTTTTGGTTTTTCTTAAACACACATTGAACATTCTCACCCGGTTCTGTGTACTGCCAACGTTTCACAACTCAACACATAATGAAATTGGTTCAAAGCTGTGCTTAAACCAGAGACCATTAAAAAATAATGTTATGTTGGCAAATTGAGAAAGTGAAAGTGTGATATAACTTTAAGTGTGGTTCCCTTTTTCTTTTTTGGAGAGAAAAGGGTTTTTTGTGACACTTATAGCATTTGTTAGCAATTATGAATATAAATGTCCGTTTTCATATCATGGTGGCACTGCGTTCCTTGTGTGCAGTGGTGTGCCACAGGAAATACTTTATATACATAAAATAAGATTGAATGTAATATTTTTTTTTTTTTTAAAAGGGGGGTAATATCCCCTCATACAACTTCTGGAGGCATAACTTCACTGCGCAAGCTGCTTTGTAGTTACAACACTTCCAGTGCATTTCCTTGCTTTAAATGACAACCTTTCTCAATTCCTGGCCTGTGCCAGCCATTGTAAAGATGGCTCGTCATCAGAAACATATGTATCTAAAATATCCTTCATTGCGCATACCTGTCTGAGCCAATCAGGAACAAGATACACTAGCGCTGAACCTAATAAAGAATAACTCTCAGGATGAACCATGGGTGTAATTTTGGGGCGAGAGGCACATGCGTCTTGCACGTAAACGGCTTCCCGCAGGAGTGCCTCTGCAGCTCTGTCATAATTACAGGCAGCTGAACGGAAAGCAAAGCTGAGGATGAATCAAAGTTCAGCTCTGTTTATGTAAATGCAGATGCATTTGCATTTAAATCCCGCTGTGCGCTTTATGTAACAGTCTTATTGTGTACTGGGTATGTAATGGTTTACCATTTAAAGGGCCAATCCAAGGCTTTGCTCTGGCCTCCCACTTCCTCCTACTGGTTTCCATCAACAGCTTTAAGCTTCTTTAGCTCCTGTTATATCATTGGTTACTTGTGGGGTAGAGATGGGTATGGAGGGGGGATGGGGGGGGGGGGGAGGATTCAGCTCACAACCAACTGTGATTTTGAAAGCGCGATTCTGTCACTTAACGAGCAAGTTACTTTTCCGCACCTAATCTGCGACTTACCATATCACAGACTTTGACTTTGACTAGCGAGCCTTTCAATTAAGGGAGTTTCGTTTTTTCTCTGATTATGCTAAGCTACGTTTCAAGGATAGTGTCTCCAGCCTCACTCCCCGGGCCACCCATGTGATCTCGCTGTGACATCACGTTAAGCGATCGCTCACGGGGAAGAGCCGGACGCGAGGCCGGGGTCTGAAACGCGGCTCCTTTTTAATGAGCCGTCGCTCACAGCTCACAGGAAGTGGCTGGGGCAGGAAATTGAGGTTAGGAATTGAAACTACCCGGAAAGTACCATTGATATGGAAATGCGAGTGTCCTCGGAGAGCCGGCGATTTGAATGCGGAATTAGGCAGCATTTAACCTAATAAACGTCTGGTAGGCGCTGCGGATTAGAGCGGTTTGCTTCGGGATTTGCCCGTGGCTTTGGAGGGGGGGGGAGGGGGGGGCGCGCGGAGCGTATTTAGAGGCGATGTCCTTGCGCCCGCCCGCCCGCCCGTCGTTATCTCGCGCTTATGAGAACGCAGGCCTTCGGAAATGGATTTCCGCGCGGTTCTTTTGAGTCGCGGCACCACTGCAGGGGCCCTCCCATTACTGGGCCGGCTGGAGTGAATTGAGTCCGGAGCGAGGGACTGTTATTTCTATGGGGCTGCGCGTTGGCCTCTGGGAGACCTTGAGCAGGCAGCACTTACTGAGCTTCCTAAGAGCAGGAAAGCCTGGCAGCTCTGTGGGGACCAGCTGGCTCTCACATCTTCTCTAACCCTAACCCTACAAACCTAGAGGAGCATGTCTGTCCTACTACCATGTCTTCTATCCAACGGTCTGAGCCAGTGGGAGCTCCAGTGTATCGTAGCGCGGGGGGGGTGGGGGGGGGGGGTTACTTACTGAACATCTCATTTCTGTTTGATGCCCCCAACGGTGTCTAACTCTTTGAAAATCGTTTTTTTCTTTTTTTTGTTTTGGAATGGAAGCCAGTGTTCTAGAACTCTGTTTCTTTCAGTTACCAGCAGTGCTTGTGACATCAGCATTAGAATGTTGGGTGAAGAACATTCTAATCACAGATTTGTGATGTCACACCTTAAAGGGTTTAATGAGCAGAAAAATGCAGAAGCTCAGACGACAGGGGCCGTGACTTTTTTGTGTGTGTCTCCACGGTGACCTCCTACCCAGCACCCGTGAGGTGTTTTTTCTGAATGCGCACATGTCCCAATGCCTTTTGCAACAGGAACAGGCATCCGCAGGCATTAATGTGTGTGTGTACGCGTCTTACTCATACGGAAGCTGAAGTCCAGGATGCTCTTTTGCAAATTGCCTTTCTTCACAGTTGTCTGTGACTAAACCATAATGCTGTGTTGGAACATTTTATGTATATATATTTTTTTTTCTGTTTCTGAAAATGTTCTTTTTCGGTGATAAGGCTGTTGCATGACGCCGATGATGTATTTCCTCCGTGTCCACACATTCCCCCACACCGAGATTCAGTTGCTACGCACCCTTTCCCCAACCCCCCCCCCCCCTCCCCACGACTCCGTCACTCTCCGCCCACGTCAGCTGAAATTCATCGCATTTTCATCTGGGGTCTGATGCCGGGGCGCGAGCGGCATCGCTGTCGCGGTACGGGCACGCAAACCTAAAACGAAGAAGGCGTGGCGGGAGGCCCCTGTTTGATTGCCGAGGCTTCCCGTGCCTGTTTCCTCTGTGATGCTGCGCTTTAATTGAGGCCCAGGAGTTTCGGCGGGCCCGGATATCGATTGTCTCTCTTCATTATCACGGCTGCATACGGTTGAGTCAGGGCCATCTTCAGACAGCGCTATTAATCTGTGGGTTTGTGTGTGTGCGCGTCTCCGGACTGTGGCCGCGTTTCCCCCCGCTGTACTTACCCGTCCGTCAGGCCGAACCGCTGCGGGCCTCTGTTTCTATACGCGGCTCTGCTACCGTTTTCGCAGTCCCCACTGAGGAGGCCCTTTCACTTACCTGCGCTAAGAGCACGACCTTTGACCCGCGACCCGTGACCCCGTGGCCAACGCGTGATTGCTAGACGGTGGCACCGTTTCTCATGCCGTGTTCACGTTGCGGTCGACCTCGAGGCCGCCGTGCTCTCGTACGGAAGGGATACCGCTATACGCCGTCCCCCGGCCCTCTCTCCGCCGCGGTTTACATCGTTCACCCGAGGGCGTCGCTTTATCGCGTCTCGCCGTGCCATCGCGTGTTCAGAAAGCCGAATGATTCCCAGAATTACACCGCAAATGAGCCGGCGGTCGATAAAACCCCACGTTATTAATTTGACTTTTTTTCCAGACTTTTTTTTATTTTTATTCCTCTGCTTTTAATATCCCGCCGGTTGTTGTCGTGCGGCTAGCTGTGCTTAAAGAGGTGTCCGGTATCAAGAAGAGGGGGTAAGCGGGGGGTTCCACCAATTAATATGTGAGCACTGGAGCGGTGGCCATTTGGCTGTCTTTGTTTAAATGTACCCGGAAAGCGCGCACGCTTCAAAGAGCACTTTAATTGAAAGAGAGGAAGCCAGATCCCCGTTTAATAAAGCGTACTTTTATTGGTTATGCTGAAGATGAAGGGTCACTGGGCAATGTCATTACCGCAAGTTTTAAATGGCTTTCCTGGTGTGAAGAGGGAAGTGGATTACTTTATTTGCCCAGGCTGGCTGTGCTGAAATGGTACCTCCCGCGTTAGCTCTAAAATGGTTTGGATAGCTGACAGATGAGAAGCCTTGTAATGGTATATGTGTGTCCGCACTTCACCCCAGGAAAGCTTTCACCGCTTTTTTTAATCGTTATAGAGGCTTTTGTCGGCCGTTTCTTGGTGTTGAACACTCCCGCTTTTGATCCTCTGTCCACGTTTGTTTCGTGCTTTAAAATATAAAGCAAAGTTTCGCTGTTTTCTAGGAGTTTTTTTTTCTGTAGGCTGAATTTTTCCTGCGACCATGGAAACTTTCCCCACTTCATGTCCAATTGGCCGCTTTTGTGTGCTTGTTTTGTTCCTGAAACATAAATTACACACTCTATAAAATGCATGATAACAAATATGTTCATCATTCAATGAGTGACTGATTAAAAACATACCTATTATTGTTTTTATTAAATATTACTGATTGCTAAATACTACTGATTACTTGAAAATCAAAATGATGGCTTTGACGTAATCGGTCTCTGGGCATTTCAGAATTTTCTCATTAAAAGATAGTATTCTTTGTGATTGAAGAGCTCCAATTATGTTATAGCAGTACTTCTCCAATTCTGTCATATAATGAGCTTGTTATTGGACAGCCTGGGTGGGTATCTTTGGAGAATACGAGAGGCGAGATAAAATTACTCATGTCCAAGCAAGTTCAATGGCTATCAGTCACAAGCGCACAGTACACATTAACTAAGACACTTATATTCGCTTCATTTTGCCTGAGCTGCCATCCTAAAGAAAGTATAATAATAATAATAATAATAATAATAATAATAATAATAATCTTCTTCTTCTTCTTCTTCCACATAAGACCCTGTCTTCCCAGATTGTTATTACAAATACATTTCCAGTTCTCAGTTGACCTACCTGATTAAGTGAATAATAATAATAATAATAATAATAATAATAATAAATCTTCTTCTTTTTCTTCTTCTTCTTCTTCATCCACATAGGATCCTCTGTCTTCCCAGATTGTTATTGTAAATAAATTTTCAGTTCTCAGTTGACCTACCTGATTAAGTGAGGAATAATAATAATAATAATAATAATAATAATAATAATCTTCTTGATCTTCATCATCATCCACATAGGATCCTCTGTCTTCCCAGATTGTTATTTGTAAATAAGTATTCAGTTCTCAGATGACTTACCTGATTAATTGAGGAACAATAATAATAATAATAATAATAATTATTATTATTAGTATATCCATTGATAGCTCTAGCTCTGTCCTCTTGGCTCTGTCCTTCTTACAGATCCCTCATAAGCTATCCCTGTAGCTTATCCATGTGCAGTGAATTGTGCATTAGTGGCTACAGGCTCAGATTCCCCAAAGAAGCGACTGCAGGTAACCACCACTGTTCAGGCTTCACTGCTGTGTGTATATCTCATTGTGAGTGTAATGATATATTTATTGCCAGAAATGGATTGTACTTTCTTAGCAAAACCGCAGTGTAGCCCTTCTCAGCAACTTGAAGGTGAAATGAGGACATGCTAGGACAGTCTAGTGCCTTGTATCTCTGAGGCTGCGGGTTCAAATCCCAAGTGGGGGCATTGCTGTTGTTAGAACAACTTATTGTTCTAAGTTACTCATCCTGAATTGCTTCAGTACATATCCACCTCTAGCTTATAAATGGATACTATGTCAGCTGTATGTCACTCTGAGTACATGCTAGGACAGTCTAGTGCCTTGTATCTCTGAGGCTGCAGGTTCAAATCCTAAGTGGGGGCATTGCTGTTGTACTAAGTCACTCATCCTAAATTGCTTCGGTAAATATCCACCTCCAGCTTATAAATGGATACAATGTCAGCTGTAAGTCACTCTGGATAATGATTAAATGTATAAAGCCACATGGAAAAGACTGACACAAGACAGGACCGTGCTTCATGCCAGCTCTGACCCGAGCGCAGAATCCGTCGTCACGTTTCACAGTCACAGAGCAGAGCGTTTCCCGAGACCGGCCTACCTCTGAGGAGTCTCGGGTCCGGTCGGAGCTCAGCACTCAGGAAGCGGCGGACGGGAAGACGCGGGCGGCCCGCTTATCGACGGGAACGCGGGGGGCCGCGGCGAGGCGTAACCCGAACCCCGAAACGTGTGGGAAGGCCGCCGTCCGCGCCCGGCCGGTGGCGAGCGGGCCGATACATCAGAAATGAATACGCGCGGCGGGGTTTATTGGGCCGCCAACAGCTCATCTGACGCTGTAATTAAAAATATCAGCTGGCGCAGAATTAATCAATCCCCCCTTTCCTCTGGGAGGGTCAGATGACCCGGGATGATGGCATCAGAGATCGCACACAGCTGCGCCGGGGAGCGAGGGAGAGAGAGAGAGAGAGAGAGAGAGAGAGGGAGAGAGAGAGCGAGGGAGAGAGCAGGAGAGAGAGGGAGAGAGAGAGGGAGAGAGGGAGAGAGAAAGAGAGAGCCAGAGGGAGAGAGAGAGAGAGACACAGAGAGAGAGAGGACTTGAAAAGGGAGATAACCCAGGAGGAAGAGAAAGAAAGTGAGTTATGCTGACCTTACCATTGGAGAAGAGGGGGCAAACTCTCATTAGTGTAGTCAGATCTCCTGTTGTGCCCCTGCTGAAAAACACACACACACACAGACACACACACACAATGGCACACACACCAGAGACATCTTCAGCGCTCAAATCCAGGAGTCGCAGTGAGAACGATCGGCCTAAATACTAAATGAGGGAAAGAGTAAGAGAGAGGGAGAGGGAAAGAGAGAGGGAGAGAGGGAAAGAGGGAGATAGAGAGCGAGAGAGGAAGAGAGAGAGCGTTTTGGGCATTGCCTGAGGCACCGTTATGCATTCCCACACAGAAGTAAAGAGCTCGTTAACTATTTCCGAGGTTTGCCTTGAGTGAGCATGCATGTGAGCGTGTGGCGCATTCTCCCGCTAGCTACCCGATTACTGTCTATAAGAGCGATGTCACGACCAGGCCTTTAGAAAGCCTAACCCTAACCCTGACCCTAACCCCTCAGAAACCTAACCCTAACTTCCCAATTATGGCCTGTTAAAGCCGTGTCACGACCAGGCATTTAGAAACCCGCTAGGCTGCAAACAGGCTGTTCTCCTAACCCTAACCCTGACCCTAACCCCTCAGAAACCTAACCCCAACTTCCCAATTACTGTCTATAAGTGCGATGTCACGACCAGGCTGCAAACAGGCCGCTCTCCTAACCCTAACCCTGACCCTAACCCCTCAGAAACCTAACCCTAACTTCCCAATTATGGCCTGTTAAAGCGGTGTCAGGACCAGGCCTTTAGAAAGCCGGCAGGCTGCGAACAGGCCGCTCTCCTCGGTCGGCGCGGGGAGTACAGAGGGGGCGGTGAGTAGATGAACGCTCCGGTGCCTCTCCGCTATTCCCTCCGCCGACTCCTTTTAAGGATCCATTTAAAGCTGGTCAGAATTTCGAATGTGCACTTAGCTCTTGATGATCACCCTGCCCTGCTCCTTCCCCCACAGGGCGCGGAAACGGTCCGCCGCCTCTGTTCGCCCGCGTGGAAACTCCCGGCGAAATCCCCACGCGCAGGAAAGACTCAACGCGGGCGGCCGATGTTTTCGGGCCGAATCAGAACCTCCCGCCAACGGGTCGGTGTCGTCGTAGCAACGGCGGGTTTTCATCGGGGCGACGTTAAGAATAGTTCGCTGTGCGCCGTATTATATGTCGTTGCGAATAATATCTCGTTTCTGTCCAAACGCGGGGGACGCGCGACCTGACCCGACCCGACCCTGCGTTTCAGCTCGTGTCCGATTGGCTGTGCGTGGAGCGCGCTGCTCGCTGGGCTGCGTGGTCGCTACGCTTGCGCTGAAGACGCCGGACGGGGAAACGCCCCGATTATCCGCTAGTCCGAGCGTGTCAGGGAACCCCGTCAAACGTCCAGCGGTGTTGTTCTGCGCGCTTTTCGGAGGGAGAACGGGGTGACGGAGTCGCTTGCTAAGCAAATGAGGCGGCCGAGTGAAGTAGAAACGGCCATTTTGGCTCCTGTGCTCAGCGGCCGGGTATGAAGAGGAGGAGGCTTTTAAGAACGTACGATCAGTTCCGGCCGGGCTGGTCCCGAGCACCTTGGACACGGCCTGTTTTTGAGGAGGAACCTGGGGGGTCTGTGAATTAAATGAACAGGAGAAGTGAACAGGCCCTCGTGAAAATGAACAGTCGGGTTCAGACCGCTGATAGACAACAGGCTCTTGAGTATGAACACACCCAACTAGGGACCTGGTTCATAAAGTTTTCTCTGCAGTTTTCTTGGATCGTAGAGTGTAAAGATTAGTGTCCCACAAAAAAGAAAGCAGAATCTGACAGCCTGATTTCTTGCCTGAAAGGGTTTGTGGCAACATGCCCAGACAAAGGGGAACTTCTTAATTTCGGGTTTATGTTTTTTGCCCTTTCCTCAACTGCCCCCCCCCCCCCCACCACCCCACCACCCCACCACAACAGCCATTCTTATGCTGTCGTCCAAGCAGCCATTGCAGCACAAGCCGCTAGCACAGCCGGCCACTGAGCATGCTCACTGCGACCCTCCACCTCGTGGCAGGCGCGGTATTGGCCTTAGTTCGCCAGTAATGCATGGCCATTCCTCCAAACAGATCCAAAATGGCCGTTCCTCCTAACAGAGCCAAAATGGCCGTTCCTCCAAACAGAGCCAAAATGGCCGTTCCTCCAAACAGAGCCAAAAGGCTGTTCCTCTAAACAGAGCCAAAATGGCCATTCCTCTGAACAGAGCCCAAAGGTTGTTCCTCCAAACAGAGCCAAAATGGCCGTTCCTCCAAACAGAGCTGAGACTCCGTATGACTCCTCCATTCTTCGTGTAGGCCACTCTGTGGCCCTGATGTTCAGAGGAGGGCGGCTCGCCTTTTAAAACGCGGTTTGTGACCCACCCCCCTGTCAGCTCTCAGATTTATCATCTGTCATTTTCCAGATGTGATTCTCGCCCGACCCAGAGTTTATCGCTTAAAGGTGGCGGCTAATTAAGCCACTCGGGATTCCCGTTTTTTTGTGGGCTTTTAGCGGTTTCTCTTTGGCGCTCGCTGTAACATGAAAGAGAAGCTTTTGTTACTGGGGACATTACGGAGCTGCTGTGCTCAAGGTGATATAGCAGGTTCGCCATTTGAAAATCTTTTTTTTCTGCGTGATTAGTCTGGTGATGAGGGCTTTTTAATGACCAGGCGAGTAGCGCGGCTTTGTTGGTTGCTGTCATCTTCTGCCAATTCCAGACAGACTGCGCGAGCGCGCCTTTGAAACTGCTCGCCGAAGGCGATGAAAGAATCAAGACTGTGTAGCTCCTCGAGAGAGCAGCGATCTGATGAAAAATGAAATTCTGAAAGGGTACGAAGCGGGAGAGGGAGAGAGAGAGAGAGAGAGGGAACGGGAGAGGGAGAGGGAGAGGGAGAGGGAGAGAGGGAGCGGGAAAGGGAGAGGGAGAGAGGGAGAGGGAGAGGGAGCGGGAAAGGGAGAGAGGGAGCGGGAGAGGGAGAGAGAGGGAGAGAGGGAACGGGAGAGGGAGAGGGAGAGGGAGAGGGAGAGGGAGCGGGAGAGGGAGAGGGAGAGAGAGAGAGAGGGAGCGGGAGAGAGAGAGGGAGAGAGGGAGAGAGGGAATGGGAGAGAGAGAGGGAGAGGGAGAGGGAGAGGGGTGTTCTGCCAGCCACTGGTGTAATTGCCAGCGTGAGACGGCCAGCAGAAGGCCCGCGCTGCATTGTGGGCCAGGAGAGGGGACGTGGAGGAATGGCGCATTTGGCCGCATCCCCGGGTTCTGATTCACTGAGAGTAACACGCCGAGCGTTCATCCCAGGCCTTGTTGGCGCACTGCTTCCTGCTCTTGTGACGGCTTCCTGCTCTTGTGACAGCTTCCTGCTCCTGTGACAGCTTCATTAGTGTGATTTTAAAAAAACCAAAACATTAACAGATGATATTTCAGAGGTCTCCTTGTACACACATCAAAATGTGATGCACCCTTTGGAAATTCATAGGACTTATTTTATGATTGATTGATATTTCTTTATTTCTCATGTTGGATCACCCCTGACCCCCCCACACACACACACACACACCCCACACACACACATACCCCACCCCAGAAAACCCAGTATGTAGCTTTAATCATGGAAATAACTCCCCAGGCTCCACTGAGCCGTGGCTGTATCACAGTGCGTATCCCATGCCTGCTCTTGATTCCTGTCACAGTGTCATTGGATATGAGTCACCTTCCTTGAGAAGCAACCTGACATTACACTCACCAGGAGGCAGAACCTGGAAAACAATTTGCGTTTTGAAATAAAGCCAGGGGCGTGGCTTTGCTTTTAAAAGTCCCACATTCAAAAAAATAAATAAAAGCGTGGTGAGGAACACAATCTTCTGCTTTTGCACAGTAAGCATATGGCAGACGCACCAGGCATGCGAGAGAGCTAGACATATTTGCTGCTGTAAATGTGTATTAAATAAATCATTTATCAGAGACAGACCTCCTGTAGTCTGACTGAAAAAAGCTTTTATATTAAACGAAACCAAAAAGTTTACACCTATGAGTCCAAACATTTTGTTCTGGTATTTTAAGCAGGGGGATGATATTTATCAGTTGTTCTTCAAGCTACCCCCAAACATATTTGAGAGTAACAGGAAGACCAAGGACTGACGTACCAAACAATATTATAGTCTGGTAAAATGCTGGATATTTCCCTTTTGAGCCATCTGTAGGAAATTAAAAATAAAAGCTACACATAGACAGCACTACAATGTGTGGGAGGAGCAATCAACACGTTTCTGTTTTTCCCACTTCAGAAACACACTGACAAATCTCAAAAGGTTAACCAAAGTTGACAAAAAGTACCAATCTTAGCATGTACAGTATATGTATCACAATTAGCACCTTCATTTGCACAGTGAATTGTATTGTTGGCACTGCCTTAAATATTCATAGACAGCACTGAGCAAATTGTTTATAAATGCAGTGTTGTCTAGCATTTAATTAAAACATATTGGATGAATAACAGGCCATTTTGAGTCAGGAGAGAGCAGTTGGCTAAACCATAAACAGACTTTCTGCTTGATGAGGGACTGGTTATGGTTGGTGATCATAAATAAATAAAATGTGCAATGGTGTACTTGTGCTTTCATTGTTCTAAACAAGCCTCAACGTTTGAAACTAAATGGTGCACTTCACAGAGGGGATGGAACTAACGGTGTTCATGTTGTGAAACACTGGCACTTACAAAACTCCAGACTTGGGTCGAATTTGTGTTTCAAATAGCCGCTGGGAAAGTTTGAAAATCACCCCAGCAGACAGCCGAAAATTGTGGGGGTTTAGACCCCACTGCTGCCTCTGGCTCTCTCTGACAGGGTTTAGACCCCACTGCTGCCTCTGGCTGCCTCTGAGGGGGTTTAGACCCCACTGCTGCCTCTGGCTCTCTCTGAGGGGGTTTAGACCCCACTGCTGCCTCTGGCTCTCTCTGAGGGGGTTTAGACCCCACTGCTGCCTCTGGCTCTCTCTGAGGGGGTTTAGACCCCACTGCTGCCTCTGGCTCTCTCTGAGGGGGTTTAGACCCCACTGCTGCCTCTGGCTCTCTCTGAGGGGGTTTAGACCCCACTGCTGCCTCTGGCTCTCTCTGAGGGGGTTTAGACCCCACGGCTGCCCCCTCTGGCTCTCTCTGAGGGGGTTTAGACCCCACGGCTGCCTCTGGCTCTCTCTGAGGGGGTTTGGACCCCACTGCTGCCTCTGGCTCTCTCTGAGGGGGTTTAGACCCCACTGCTGCCTCTGGCTCTCTCTGAGGGGGTTTAGACCCCACTGCTGCCTCTGGCTCTCTCTGACAGGGTTTAGACCCCACTGCTGCCTCTGGCTCTCTCTGAGGGGGTTTAGACCCCACTGCTGCCTCTGGCTCTCTCTGAGGGGGTTTAGACCCCACTGCTGCCTCTGGGTCTCTCTGAGGGGGTTTAGACCCCACTGCTGCCTCTGGCTCTCTCTGTGGGGGTTTAGACCCCACTGCTGCCTCTGGCTGCCTCTGAGGGGGTTTAGACCCCACTGCTGCCTCTGGCTCTCTCTGAGGGGGTTTAGACCCCACTGCTGCCCCCTCTGGCTCTCTCTGAGGGGGTTTAGACCCCACTGCTGCCTCTGGCTCTCTCTGAGGGAGTTTAGACCCCACTGCTGCCTCTTGCTCGCTCTTACAGGGTTTAGACCCCACTGCTGCCTCTGGCTCTCTCTGAGGGGGTTTAGACCCCACTGCTGCCTCTGGCTCTCTCTGAGGGGGGTTAGACCCCACTGCTGCCTCTGACTGCCTCTGAGGGGGTTTAGACCCCACTGCTGCCTCTGGCTCTCTCTGAGGGGGTTTAGACCCCACTGCTGCCTCTGGCTCTCTCTGAGGGGGTTTAGACCCCACTGCTGCCTCTGGCTCTCTCTGAGGGGGTTTAGACCCCACTGCTGCCTCTGGCTGCCTCTGAGGGGGTTTAGACCCCACTGCTGCCTCCGGCTCTCTCTGAGGGGGTTTAGACCCCACTGCTGCCTCTGGCTCTCTCTGAGGGGGTTTAGACCCCACTGCTGCCTCTGGCTCTCTCTGAGGGGGTTTAGACCCCACTGCTGCCCCCTCTGGCTCTCTCTGTGGGGGTTTAGACCCCACTGCTGCCTCTGGCTCTCTCTGTGGGGGTTTAGACCCCACTGCTGCCTCTGGCTGCCTCTGAGGGGGTTTAGACCCCACTGCTGCCTCTGGCTCTCTCCGTGGGGGTTTAGACCCCACTGCTGCCTCTGGCTCTCTCTGAGGGGGTTTAGACCAGGGTAAACTGTGAAGCGTGTTGTGATGAATCCCTTACAAAACGCACTGTGTGAATAAAATTTGATTGATCAAAGTTTCTTTTTTTTCTTTTTTAAATTGTCAGTCATCCTCAGGCACTTTACTGGAGCCTGAAGTGTTAAAGTATCATCTCAGGTCACAGAGACCAAAACTGAGCAGTAGATGTCATATTGTCAGACCAAAATGCGACTAGTACAGCACTTTGCGTGTGGCAATTATAAGCAGAACAAAAACTGGTCCTTTCAGCTCTTTTCGCCAGCATCTGTGTGCACCTTTTCTGAGTCTGAGATTTTCAAAGGCACGCTCTGACTGGGGTCTTTAGCAAGCATCAGCAAAGCAGCATATTTTTATCACATCAGAGCCAGGCTGAAGGGAAGGAAAATGGTGATTGGCTCATTACGCGCATGCTTTGGTGCCAATAGCATAAGAAATGTTCAACACTGTCTTCAGTCAAAGAATACATAAATAAATACATTAGGTCCCATATTAGTTATTATAAAAAAGACATTATTTTCTGAAGCCTGTGGGAATCTGGCATTATTTGTGCCCAAACTGTGCAAATAAGATGCAGATAAGTTGATAAACTCAAGTACAGAGCTGCCTGGGGTGTTTGTAGAATAGGCTTTTTAAAAAAGGTCCAGCGCAGTGCTGAACAGCTGAACGCAGTGCGGAACAGCCGAGCGCAGTGTGGAACAGCTGAGCGCAGTGCGGAACAGCCCAGTGCAGGGCGGAACAGCCAAGCGCAGGGCTGAACAGCCGAGCGCAGTGCGGAACAGCTGGGAGCAGTGCGGAACAGCCCGGTGCAGGGCTGAACAGCCCAGCGCAGTGCGGAACAGCCCAGTGCAGGGCTGAACAGCCCAGTGCAGGGTGGAACAGCTGAGCACAGAGCGGAAAAGCCAAGATTATTAAAAGCAAAAACAAAAAAATCCACTCACACACACCCAGAGCATGGGAATAAAACAGAATAAAACAGAATATTGGATAAACTCACAAGAGCGAAAAAAAGGAAGAGAAGCCAAGAGGGAGAGAAAAAAGAGGGAGGAATGAAAAACAGAGAGTGGGAGAAATGTAGAGGGAGAGACAGAGAAAGAGGGATGTTAAAAAGAGAAGTAAACCGAAATAAGAAGATAAAGAAACAGGGAGATAGAGATGGAGAAGATCAGAGGAGAGAAGAAAGAGAGAAAAGTCTTGCGGTGCCAGAAGAGAGATCTCAATAAGCAGCCTTCTTTAAATGCGTGCTGCAGTACTCAGACGAGCATTTCTAATAAATGTGCACAGTAGTCGCAGTACTCAGACGAGCGCATCTTTAAATGCGCGCAATAGTCGCAGTACTCAGACGAGCATTTCTTTAAATGCGCGTAGTAGTCGCAGTACTCAGACGAGCGTGCTTCTTTAAATGCAGTACAGTAGTCGCAGTAGGCTACTCAGACGAGCGTGCTTCTTTAAATGCGCGTAGTAGTCGCGATACTCAGACGAGCGTTTCTTTAAATGCGCATAGTAGTCGCAGTACTCAGATGAGCGTTTCTTTAAATGCGCATAGTAGTCGCAGTACTCAGATGAGCGTTTATTTAAATGCGCGCAGTAGTCGCAGTACTCAGATGAGCGTTTCTTTAAATGCGCACAGTAGTCGCAGTACTCAGATGAGCGTTTCTTTAAATGCACGTAGTAGTTGCAGTACTCAGACGAGCGTTTCTTTAAATGCGCGTAGTAGTTGCAGTACTCAGACGAGCGTGCTTCTTTAAATGCGCGTAGTAGTCGCAGTAGGCTACTCAGACAAGCGTGCTTCTTTAAATGCGCGTAGTAGTCGCAGTAGGCTACTCAGACAAGCGTGCTTCTTTAAATGCGCGTAGTAGTCGCAGTAGGCTACTCAGACAAGCGTGCTTCTTTAAATGCGGTACTGTAGTCGCAGTACTCAGATGAGCGTGCTTCTTTAAATGCGGTACTGTAGTTGCAGTACTCAGATGAGCGTGCTTCTTTAAATGCGGTACAGTAGTCGCAGTAGGCTACTCAGACGAGCGCATCTTTAAATGCGCGTAGTAGTCGCAGTAGGCTACTCAGACAAGCGTGCTTCTTTAAATGCGGTACTGTAGTCGCAGTACTCAGATGAGCGTGCTTCTTTAAATGTGGTACTGTAGTCGCAGTACTCAGATGAGCGTGCTTCTTTAAATGCGGTACTGTAGTCGCAGTACTCAGATGAGCGTGCTTCTTTAAATGCGGTACAGTAGTCGCAGTACTCAGACGAGCATTTCTTTAAATGCACGTAGTAGTTGCAGTACTCAGACGAGCGTTTCTTTAAATGCGCGTAGTAGTCGCAGTACTCAGATGAGCGTGCTTCTTTAAATGCGGTACAGTAGTCGCAGTAGGCTACTCAGACGAGCGCATCTTTAAATGCGGTACAGTAGTCGCAGTAGGCTACTCAGACAAGCGTGCTTCTTTAAATGCGGTACTGTAGTCGCAGTACTCAGATGAGCGTGCTTCTTTAAATGTGGTACAGTAGTCGCAGTACTCAGATGAGCGTGCTTCTTTAAATGCGGTACTGTAGTCGCAGTACTCAGATGAGCGTGCTTCTTTAAATGCGGTACAGTAGTCGCAGTAGGCTACTCAGACGAGCGCATCTTTAAATGCGCGTAGTAGTCGCAGTAGGCTACTCAGACGAGCGCATCTTTAAATGCGCGTAGTAGTCGCAGTACTCAAGGCTCAGGGAGCGCAGTGGTGCCAGCTCTAATTGATTCGACGCCACGCAGCGCACTCGGAGGAACACGGCAGTTGTCTCCTCCCCCCTACGGGCCCTGGTGGGAGGCTTCATTTGGGCCTGCAGGCTCCCTCTCCCTCCGCTCTCTCACGTGTTCTGAATGCACCCGTGGAAGATGCAGCCGAGGAGGACTGAACAGAGGCGTTCGTCAGTGAGCCTTTCCTCAGCCCTCCCTTTGCACCACTGGCAGGCACTCATTGGCTTAATCAGGCTGAATTCACTCAAGGTTGCAATTAATCTGCTACAGCTAAAAAGCATGCTCTCATTCTCTGGCTCTCTCTCTCTCTCTTTTTCTTTCTCTTTCTCTTTCTCACAGAAAGCCCAAAAGTGTGAATTTTCCCCCCACAGCAGCTGTGCTTCCAGTCACAGTTTTTAAATCTGCATTCATGTGTCTAGGGCTTATAACCTTTCATTATTTTAGCAAAAAAAAAAATCTTTGAAAAGAAAAATTCATGTTTCGGAGGAAAAACAAACTCCCCTAAATGACAGTGCATGAAAGAAGTCTATTAACCTTTCTTCAGGCTCAGAAAGCGCTAGGCTTAATTAGCCTCACGCTTGTCTGTGAGCGAGGCACGATTTGCGTGCGTTTCTCTTCATCAAACCTGCTGTGTGATGTCTCAGCAGAGTCTGTGTCTGGCTTTAAAATGGATACTGCAGGTTCACGTCCAGGCTATGCCACCTGGCCACTCAGACAGTCTAAGTGGCTTGAGAGGAGACTCTGAAACTTTATGGGTCTGGACCTGATCCAGGGTTCTGCAGGTGTTCCAGGTCCTCTCTGCAGACTGTGGTTGGCACATCCAGGTCCTCTCTGGGGGCTGTGGTTGGCACATCCATGTTCTCTCTGGTGGTTGTGGTTGGCACATCCAGGTCCTCTCTGGAGGCTGTGGTTGGCACATCCAGGTCCTCTCTGGGGGCTGTGGTTGGCACATCCAGGTCCTCTCTGGGGGCTGTGGTTGGCACATCCAGGTCCTCTCTGGAGGCTGTGGTTGGCACATCCACGTCCTCTCTGGGGGCTGTGGTTGGCACATCCATGTTCTCTCTGGTGGTTTTGGTTGGCACATCCAGGTCCTCTCTGGGGGCTGTGGTTGGCAAATCCAGGTCCACTCTAGGGGCTGTGGTTGGCAAATCCAGGTCCACTCTGGGGGCTGTGGTTGGCACAGCCCTGCCTCTTTTCCAGGGAAATGAAGGTGCTGTGGTTGGCACATCCTGGGGCTATCCGTGTTCTGTGATTGGCATGTTCTTTGCCTTCCTTTCTCGCTAAACCTTCTGTTTTATTCATTTCCTGGATTAAGCAGTGCCCCACAAAAAGCCGAAAGCCTTTTGAAATAGATGAAGCTATTGGAAGTGTGACATGAAAATGTCAGTGATTTTGCACAGAGTGAGGAAGACCAGCGCTGTAGGCTGTGCACTCTGAAATGCATCAGCGGGAACCCAGACGACTTCCCCACCCCTTCGAAGGTTAACTCTTCAGCTGCCGAGTTTCGCTCGAGTGTTTTATGGAGCTCGCACATGATGGGCTCTCGGGGAAGTCTAGCGCCCCCTGCTGCTGAGCAAGTGGTTAAATTCAGCGGCCGTGCTCTCCAAAGCCTCCACAGAAGTCCTCCAGAAATCCCCAAATACCGAAAGACACCACTAGTGCTTGAAATTAGGCCTCAGCAGTCCTACTCTAACTCTTCCACACATACCATACCCTAGATCAATGAGTCACTGAGTCACTCAATCACGTACCCTACCCTCCACCAATGATTCACTCAGTCAATCAATCACATACTGTGCCCTACCCCCCTCCAATGAGTCACTGAGTCGGTCAATCACATACTGTACCCTATCCCCCCTCCAATGAGTCACTGAACCGGTCAATCAATCACATATCACACTCTCCACAAATGAGTCTCTGAGTCAATCAATCACCTACCTTACCCTACACCAATGAGTCACTGAGTCAATCAGTCACATACCTTACCCTACACCAATGAGTCACTGAGTCAATCAGTCACATACCTTACCCTACACCAATGAGTCACTGAGTCAATCAGTCACATACCTTACCCTACACCAATTAGACACTGAGTCAGTCAGTTAATCACACATCCCATTCTCCACCATGAGTCACTGAGTCAATCGATCACAAACATACTCAACACCAGTGAGTAACTGAATCAATCAGTTGATTCCTGTTTTAGCATATAACACCATTGACAAAGTTGTCACAGCGTGTTTCACAACAGCGATGGGGAGAAAGGTGTACAGTTAGCCTCTCCACTCTCACTAATAGTGATAGCTCCTGACTCCCGCACGCACGCAGCTGCTATAATGGCTTTCTGAGCTGCTCTCAAGATCCCAGGAGGAGAATTTGCAGGAAACTCAGTGTTGGCAGTTCCTTCTCTCCCCCCCCCCCCACCCTTCCGTGAATGTTGTCAACCCCCAAACAATCCCCCCCCCCCCCCCCCCTTACGTCCGTACCTGCCATCACCCCCCTAACAACCGCCGCCCCACCCCATCCACCCATTCTGTGCGTACCATCATTCCCCCCACACCCCCCCCGCACCACGCTTCATCGAACAGGGCGGTGGCCTGCTTGTGCCCGGCGAGGCCGTCCTCTCACGCGCGTGCAACAGAGATAAAAGTGTGACGTTTGGGGGGTGGGAGGTAAGGGGGTGGGGGGGGGAGAAGCAAATCTCAGCCATGGTGGTCTTACCATCTGCAAAATAGGAAATGGGATTCCAAAGGGACTAATTAGAAGACCACAGCAGGCTGGAGCACTCATCTGAAACCCCCCTTTTTCCCTTCCAGCAAATGAGCTGGATGTGCCGCAGCCCCCCCCCCCCCCACACACCCCACCCCCACCGTCCTATAGGAGAGACTCCACTCAGGTTTGACCCCAAAGCGTCTCCAGTCACATACAAAAACAGCAGTGGAAAAAAAGTCGTCTTTTCTCCTCAGTCTGATGAACTCGTAATGGCTGGGCAAGGGGCTGCATTTGCATTTGTTTTGATTTATTCATCTGGAGTCACGAGATGCGTCCCAGCAGCCTTACTGCGAGGAACGCATGCACACACGCACGCACGCACGCATGCACTCACACACACTCACGCACGCTCACTCACGCACGCACGCACTCACTCACTCACTCACTCACTCACTCACTCACTCACTCACGCACGCACGCACGCACGCACGCACGCACGCACTCACTCACTCACTCACTCACTCACTCACTCACTCACTCACTCACTCACTCACTCACTCACTCACTCACTCACTCACTCACGCACGCACGCACTCACGCATGCACACACTCATGCACGCCCACAGTCAGCCACACACAGCCGGTTATTCTAAAGTGATCAAGATCAAATTAATGGAATGCGTGAGCGCCCCCGGGGGTTGAAATCAATACTGCTGCAAATTGAGTGCCCGCATCGAGTGTTTTTGCTCAAAAAAAAAAAAAAAAAAGAATGTATTAAAAAGAAGGTGAGTGGATGCCGGTGTCCTTGAGTGTGAGAATTTAAGAAGGCTCGAGCAGCAGGAAACTTGTGAAGCCTTCCTCCGGGCTGGCTGTTTGATCCCCTCGCACACGGAGGCAAAGTCAAGCGGTTTGGCGCGGGTATTGATCATAGGTGCTCTTCTATGCACAGGTCCCCGTTGCCATGGGTACTAATAAGGGAGGGGGAAAAAAAGTTAGTAGGTCTGAAAGGTAGTCATCAGCTGAGCTCTTAATAACGAGCTTTGGACTTGTGTAGGGAGAGATGTGAGTTTCTTGGGCAGGCTAGTTATCTCTCAGCTCTTTAATGAAAAACATTTTTTTTTTTTTGTGACACAAAAAATAGACATTAATGCGATGAACTGCCATTTGTGTTTTGACCGCCCCACCAAAAAAAATAAATAAATAAAACTGTACCTGGAATAGCCTGGATTAGCCAGGCCCATAACTCACACACTGCTTACAGGGGTTGGGGTACGTCAAAATTTCCCCCTCAATTTCGTGTTGTGTTGCTGATTTTTTTTCCTCTCACCCCCCCCCCCCCCCCCCCATGCCCTGTCTGTGCAGTTCGTCGGTATTCCGAATCCCCCAGCTGGGGAGTTATTTTCATCTGGAAAGTTAATTGCTTTGCCTGAAGAGCTGGGGCACCGGCTCGTAGCTCCCCGCGTCAGATCTGGCAACCCAATGAAGAGTTCTATTAATAACGGGGATGGGGGGGGGAGGGGGAGGGGGAGGGGGGGGGGAAGGCGGACCGCGCCGGCTCGACTGCGACGCTTCCTCTCTCGCCGAGATCCATTTCTCCTCTTCTCCCCGGTAACGGCTGGAGAGAGAGTCCGCAGAGCGCCGCTCGCCCTTCCCGCATCCGTCACCCGCAGCAAACGGCGGCGAAGTTGTTAGCGCCTCATTTACTTTTTATCTATTTTCTGCTGAGCACAAAACCTGGGCTCCTCACAGGGAAATAATCTGTACAAATTGACTGGCAAGACATCAGGAACAGATTGTCGCGGTCCCGATTCTTCTCTTTAAAATTTTTTTTATATAATACTCCCCAGACACCAAACAAGCTCTATATAAGCAGAAATAAAAAAGATTTCCTTTTTTTTTTGCGTTTGACTTGTTATTGCATTATTTATCCCTCCTCTCTTCCACTCCAAGGTGATAATTACTTTACAGCAGCTGGAGTGGTGTTCAGTATCAGGAAGATGAGCTTGGTGCTCGATATTCCTTCTCCGAGTGCTGATGTGTTTTATATATATTTGCTTTTAAAAAAGTAAACCGCTGTAGATGTATTTTCCCCCTCCCTGTCCCTGACTCCAGCCGGCTGTGTGCCCCTCAGGCAGAGGGGAGGAAAGGCAGATGCTTTATTTAGCTCACACTTCCAGCCCTCTGTAGATGCCCAGCAGAGTAACACTTCCTGCAGACCACATTCCCAGCAGAAAGCACTGCTGGGTCGGGCCTATGGTAATGACCCTGGGCCTCATTTGAAATCGGCTGAGCCTCCTTATTTGTAAAGCAACCAGGGTGCGTGTGCATTGTCTGCCGTCTATGCCCCCCCCCCCCCCCCCTCCCCCCAAAGAAAATCAGGCACCTGTCGGGGAGCAGATTGCACCTTGCAGCACTTTGTCTTTGATCATATTTAATCAGCTGAGGAGTCAGTCTGGTGTCACGGAACAGGCTGCTGTGTGTCTGGGAGGAGTGTGTGTGAGTGTGGAGCGGTGTGCGGCTGTGTGTCTGGGAGGGTAAAGGGTGTGAGTGTGGAGCGGTGTGCGGCTGTGTGTCTGGGAGGAGCGTGTGTGAGTGTGGAGCGGTGTGCGGCTGTGTGTCTGGGAGGAGCGTGTGTGAGTGTGGAGCGGTGTGCGGCTGTGTGTCTGGGAGGGTAATGGGTGTGAGTGTGGAGCGGTGTGCGACTGTGTGTCTGGGAGGGTAATGGGTGTGAATGTGGAGCGGTGTGCGGCTGTGTGTCTGGGAGGAGTGTGTGTGAGTGTGGAACGGTGTGCGGCTGTGTGTCTGGGAGGAGCGTGTGTGAGTGTGGAGCGGTGTGCGGCTGTGTGTCTGGGAGGGTAAAGGGTGTGAGTGTGGAGCGGTGTGCGGCTGTGTGTCTGGGAGGAGTGTGTGTGAGTGTGGAGCGGTGTGCGGCTGTGTGTCTGGGAGGGTAAAGGGTGTGAGTGTGGAGCGGTGTGCAGCTGTGTGTCTGGGAGGAGCGTGTGTGAGTGTGGAGTGGTGTGCAGCTGTGTGTCTGGGAGGAGCGTGTGTGATTGTGGAGCGGTGTGCGGCTGTGTGTCTGGGAGGGTAAAGGGTGTGAGTGTGGAGCGGTGTGCGGCTGTGTGTCTGGGAGGAGTGTGTGTGAGTGTGGAGCGGTGTGCGGCTGTGTGTCTGGGAGGGTAAAGGGTGTGAGTGTGGAGCGGTGTGCAGCTGTGTGTCTGGGAGGAGCGTGTGTGAGTGTGGAGCGGTGTGCGGCTGTGTGTCTGGGAGGAGCGTGTGTGAGTGTGGAGTGGTGTGCGGCTGTGTGTCTGGGAGGGTAAAGGGTGAGAGTGTGGAGCGGTGTGCGGATGTTTGTCTGGGAGGGTAAAGGGTGAGAGTGTGGAGCGGTGTGCGGATGTTTGTCTGGGAGGGTAAAGGGTGAGAGTGTGGAGCGGTGTGCGGCTGTGTGTCTGGGAGGGTAAAGGGTGTGAGTGTGAGTGTGGAGCGGTGTGCGGCTGTGTGTCTGGGAGGGTAAAGGGTGTGAGTGTGAGTGTGGAGCGGTGTGCGGATGTTTGTCTGGGAGGGTAAAGGGTGAGAGTGTGGAGCGGTGTGCGGATGTTTGTCTGGGAGGGTAAAGGGTGAGAGTGTGGAGCGGTGTGCGGATGTTTGTCTGGGAGGAGCGTGTGTAAGCGCGGGTGCGGCGGGCGCCAGGTTGAGCGATATGCAGAACGATGCCGCAGAAAAGGGGGAGTCTGCTTTCGCACCGTCCTACGGATAAATTCAGCCCATCGGCCCGTGGGGGCGGGGGGGGTTGGGGGGGGGGGGGGGGGTCAGCGGGAGGAAGCAAAAACGAGATGAGCGAAAACAGACGCTCCGGGCTTCCACATTACCTGTATCATGGGGATTGGGGGGGTTGTGTAGGGATGGGGGACTCGGGGGAGGGGTTTGGGGATGGGGGGGCTGTGCCGTGGTTGTGGAAGACGCTGTGAACCACCCCCCCCCCCCCCCCCCCCCCCTCGGGCTTTGTTGTAAAGCAGGCATTTTTCGACAAGGCTGACAACCTGCATGACAAACAGGGAGAAAGAACCCGGGCCTTTTGATCTTCAGCCATGTTCTTCAGTCTTCATTTCAACTGACTGACCAGCCAGCTGACTTCTCTTTTCTTCTTCTGTGTGTTTGTGTGTGTGTGTGCGTGCGTGTGTGTGTGTGTGTGTGTGTGCCTGCATGCGTGCGTGCGTGTGCGTGTGTGTGTGTGTGCGCCTGCTTTGCAGAATGCGGAAGAGAGACCTACAGAGCATGTGCAAGTGGGTGCTGCTCCTGACGTTCTGCCTGATGTCTCTCTGGGGAAGGCTGGCCCTGGCATCTTCGCACAGAAGTCACATAGGTAGGTCAAAGGTCAATTCCTTCTGGGGGAGCAAAAGGTGGATCTGCTGCTGAACAGCTGGAACAGCACGGTGCCTGAGTTTGCACAAGATGGCGTGTCCCGAAGCATTTCTCTTTTTTATTGCCGGCTTGGCTTTCCAGTAAAAGAAGGAAAACGATGAAGATAAAAAAAACGTTTCGCTTCCTGACAGAGGGAACGGCGTCCGCCGTGTAAAAGATTCTCTCGCTGCTACAGCACGTGCTCTTTATTTATCGGCGTTCTGGCGATCGATGCGGTCGGGCAGCGACGGTCCATAGATCCCGGAGTAAGGAGGGAACATTGAGAGGGCGTCCCGAGGTCACGCCGCGCCCCTCTCCTGGAGAGGCGAGGCCGTGAGGAGGCACATTATCGCCCCCGGAAAGCGAAGTGACCTTCTGGAGATTTCTCAGATGGGTAATTTGGTAGACTGGTCCCAAATCCAATAAGGGGGCCCTATGATTACATATGAATCTTCTCCGTGGACAGAAGAGAAGAGAGATGGATATTTTTATGTCAATAATTTTTTTTTCCCCCCAATGTTGAAAAAAATGCGGAGAGAAGAAAAAAAATAACCGATAATGGCAGTGTTTATGACTTGTGTGAAGTTTTTAAATGAATAAAAGATACTTAAGGTACTTAAGGTACTAAGGTCGCTTAAACGCAAACATGAAAGTATTAATTCCTTTTATAAATGGTGCCTTGAAAAATAATCTGCCCCCTTCCTGATTTCCTCTGTTATTGCATATTTGTCATAGTGAATGGGTTCAGGTCAGACAGAATGTAATATAAGACAGAGGGAAACTGAGTAAACACAAAAATTTTATTTGAAAAATGATTTCATTTATTTAATGAAAAAAATAAAAATGAATATCACCCATGTGGAAAAAGTAATTGCCCCCTCAGTTACTCAATCAACCAATTAACCAAATGTAATTAATAATTACATTTATCTGATTGAACACAGTCAGGCTTGATTGCAGACAGCCCTGTTGAATCTAAATCTCACTCATATTGTTCCTTACAATCAGTAGTAAAGCAGTCACCACAAAGTTTCTACAAGCAGACTATGCCAGGAAATTATGAATTTAGGATAAGGAAATATCAGAAGAGATGAGAAAAACAGTTGTTGAAATATATCAGTCTGGAAAGGGTTACAAAGCCATTTCCAAGGCTCTGAGGCTCTAGTGAAGCACAGTGAGGGCCATTATCGCCAAATGGAGAACACTTGGAACAGTGGTGAATCTTTGCAGGAGTGGCCAGCCTGCCAAAATGTCTCAAAGAATGCAGCAACAAGGAAATCACAAAAGATCCCAGAAGTACATCCAAAGAACTGCAGGACTGTAGCCAGGTATAGTCCACCTGTCTCCACAATAAGAGAGTGACTGAGCAAAAAAGGGATTTATGGGAGAGTAGCAAGGCAGACACCACTGCTAATAAAGAGAAACATAAATGTTCATCTTAAATTTGCAAAAAAGCACCTGGATGATCCCCAAGCCTTTTGAGAAATTTTTCTATGGTCAGATGAGTAAAAAGTGGAACATTTTGGATGACACAGCTCCCATTATGTCTGGCATAAAGTGAATGCAGCATTTCACAGTAAGAACATCATAGTCAAAGAATAGTCAAACATGGTGGTGGTAGTGTGATGGTGTGGGGATGCCTTGCTGCCTCGGGACATGGACAACGTGCCATTATTGAAAAAGCCATGAATTCTGCACCAAAAATATCTAAAGGAGAATTTCTGGTCACCTGTTCAGAGCTGAAGTGCAATTCAGGTTTTGCACCAAGACAATGATCCAGAACACAGAAGCAAGACCACATCTGAATGGCTGAGAAGAAAGAAAATTAAAGTTTTGGAGAGGCCTAGTCAAAGTCCTGATTTGATCCCAATACAGGTGCTATGACAGGATCTGAAATGAGCAGTTCATTCTCAAAAACCTACCAACTTAAAGTAGTTCTGCAAACAAGAGTGGGCTAAAGTTTCTCCACAGCAATATGAAACACTGATATCAAATTATAGGAACTGCTCGGTTGCAGTTATTGCTGCTAAAGGTGGTGCAACTAGTTAAGTTTAAGGTGAAATGGGTGTTTGATAACTTTTTCATTAAATAAATGAAATTATTTTTAAAATGTATTTTGTCTTTACTCAGGTTCCTACTATTACATTTTGTCTAAATATTCAATCTGACAATTATGCAGTAAAAGAGAAAATAAGGAAGGGGGGAAATATTTTTCAGGACACTGTGTATTCTATAATTTACAGAAAACTTCTGCTTAAAATTGACTCGTGTACATAATAGTCCATCATTGGAATTTACTGAAATTGAATTAGTAATGGATTCATCAAAATTAATTTAATTTAATTGTCAATTAAATATTGCAGTGTTTATTTAAAAAAAAAAAATCTAATCAAAATTCAATTTAATATTTCCCAAAGCAGATTATTAAGAAAATTACTTAAGACCAATCTACTCAGGCTACCTTGTCAGTTGTCAAAATAGTATACTGAATAAAGTAGTAATATGCACTAATGCACATTTATAGGGTGTAGGAAGATCACTCGTATAGGAAAGAATAGACAGTGACAATGCTATAAGTGACATAAGGACTGTCTCTGTTTTGGATTAAAATAACTGCTTTGGCCCCAGGTTGCGCGTCAACTAATCTGCAGCTTGTTTTGTAATTAATGCAGACTTCATAGTGCCTTTCCCGCCCACCGCTGGCCTTTTCCGATGCTGTCGTTCCCCTGGCCTCCGTCGCCTCAGACACGGAAACATCGACGGGTTGATCTGCGAAACGCGTCCCGCCGTTTCTCCCTCTTTCAAAGTCACGGGGGGACGGCGCTTGCGTCTGCACCAGCCTCGATTACCCGAGGCGGGCGTGTCCTGTGCGTTCGCCGCTCGCAGATGAGCCTCGATCGAGGCGGGCGGGGAGGGATGGGGGGAGGGATCGGGACACCACTGCCTCAGCCGGTCGCTAACTGTTCCTCGGGGTGGGAGAGTAACCAGCGAACGCTGCTCCCTGTCACAGCATGAAGACGTTAACTAGACTAATTAACCCGGTTAATTTAAAGCGACACATCTCCCGTGTTATGGAATGTTTGCTTTCATGACCTCCAATTTGCATATTCATCTAATAATTCAAACCGTCCCCTACTGTCCACACTATTTTAACTTGGACACCAATTAAAATTCAGATCAAAGGCAATGCCGTTAGCTTGCTACATGCACTTGACAACAGAATAAAAAGGAGATGTCACAACACTCGACAAGCTTTGCATCATGACTGCGGTGCCGCTGCAGAACACGCAGAGTGGTTTTTTCCGGGCCTTTTTCCTTTCTCGAGGAAAGCTTTTCTCAAAGGATTTTATTGTGTTTCCTCCCCGGGTTTGTAATTGGGGAGAGAAGCGCGCTTCCTTCCTCTGACAGGGGAGATGTTTATCGCTGTGCTAATAATTCTTTGCTCTACTGCCCCCACAGAAATGTGGGTGAAACAGAGGAAGAAAAAAAAAAATGTCTTCACAACTTTGTTTTTCCTGTAGGAAACGGCACGTTAATGGCTTACTGTGGCTGGAGAGCCTTGTTGTCCAGACGGCTGTTTGTGTGGTGGTGTGAAGTGAGCTTAAGGAGGCAGGGAGCGGGGCGTGCCGCTGGAGGGGAGCGTCCGAGCTCCTGCAGCGAGAGGTGCCGAATTTCACCGGGCGGCCGACCCCCCCAAGAGAGGCCCTCTTGCGCCTCGCTAATTTTAGCTCCCCAATTATAGGGGCGTTTAAATTTGTACCAATTTCCAAGCACCGAAATAGCTTGACAGATTTTAGTAATTAAAATGAAAGGTGACGTGAAAGGTGAGCATTTTTAATTGGCCAGAACAGCGAAGGTATCATCACAATTAATATTTTAAAGGAAGGTGCAGCACTACTGTATAGCAATGAAGCCCCCAAAGAAAAATTCAAATTCTCAGTTTGACATGCATGATGACATCCTTTTCCATTACGTAACAAGTTACCTTGGTGTATATTAAAAAATATAGTGTGTGCGTGCATGTGTGTGAGTGTGCATGTGTGTGAGTGTGAGTGTGAGTGTGAGTGTGTGTGTGTGTTTGTGTGTGTGTGTATACGTGCGTGTGCATGCATGCGCGCGTGTGCAAATGTTTGTGTATATTTTCTGTTCGGTAAGGATAGCTTTAGCGTTAGTAACTTTCTCTCTTTGGAGAGCTGTTCCCCTGGGCTTTGCTACACACTCCCCACAGGGGAGTGATTGATTACGATGCAAGCTGCAATCAGTGAGCTTCAAGAGCCAGCCAATCACGGCCGTCGCTAGCCTGCAACAGCCAGGAAAAACACTGAGGTAATCAGATAATTATCTCATACAGCCTCAAAGATCAGGCCAAGGTGAGAGCCGCTCAATAAATAAACCTCTTTTTCCCCTTTTGAAGGGTTTACTGAGGGCGTAGGTCTGATTGAGGCAATTCAGCCTAAAACCATAACCTGAGCACAACACAAAGGATTATGGGTCCCGTTGTAACTCTCAGTGGAGCCTCCAGGCCACTCAAAGGTCCTTTTTACCAGATGACACTGAACAATAAGCTGGTTTGGCCTCTGGGCGAGCAGAGAAAAATGACGTCCTCTGCCGCCATTTTGGGGACGAATGCGCGCGGTTTCCAGGGGAAGGTTGGATCACGCCTCTGTTTCATTCACCTCTCCTTCGTTTCTCTCGGAGAAGAAAAGGACGCGGAGCAGACCATCTGTCCCAGAGCCTTCAAAACACTAAAAATATAGCGCCGGGCACGGATGTAATGAGGTTTCAGTGGGACAAGCGCCGGAAAGGGGGGGGGGGGGCATGGGGGGGGGGGGGTCGGCGGCGGGGCGGGCCCCTCGATGGTTGATGCAAACGAGACCTCCCCTGTCGCACTCCTTCTTTCTGCCTTCTGACGGTCTCTCCTGCCGCTCCACTGCTCCTTCGTTCCCTTCAGGGAGGCAGATTCCACAGGACAAGCCCCCCCCCCCACTGTACTGCAGCTGGAGCCCCCATACCTCTAAAAAAACAACATCCTTACTTCTGCACTCTGATACATAAAGGTACAGTCCCCCCCAGTGTACTGCAACTACACCACACATACCTCTAAAAACAACACCCTTAGTTCTGCACAGTAGAGTGGAGGTACAATTTTGTCCTTTAGGGAACAAGTTTGCTGAACGTACACTGAAAGTAAAATAATGCTCTATTTCGGTACTAATAAGTGCCTTTTACAAGCAAAAAAGGGTACAAATGAATAATGTATTGCTGGCTAGGGGATCAGTATCATGTACCTATAGGGTAGCACCCCAGTGAGAAGTGTTTGTACCTTTATAGGCTCTTTTTCATGACTTTTTTTCTGAGAGTGTTGCATTTGAAAAGACTGCTGTAGACTGAACCAGGAGCAGAACAACCTGCAGCAATCGAACTAAGAAAAAAAAAAAGACATTCGAAGGAAATTTGAGGGGGGGTTAAGGGGTTAAGTATGGTTTTGTTGCCAAGGTTTTTTTTGGATGTGGCAATCTTTCGGTGAAAAAAAAAAAAAGAACGCAATTATTCAATTTGCATACTTCAACAGTTTGTATTAGTCGCCCACTTTTCGCTGGGAAGGCAATTATGAAAACGAAGCTGGTACGTCCCATTATTTCTCTGGCTTTACAATATTGTCTGTAACGCGCGCTGATTAGGAAACGGAATTGGTTTCCGAGCTTGCTCCGCATTAATCAGAGCTGTTTGACAGAATCAAGGATGAAAAATCTCATAGACCAAATATTACACGGGTTAGACACTGTGTGCTGTCGTTTGTCATTACGACGATGGCCTTATGGAGGACGGCTCGCCATGCCTTCAATCCTACAACCCCCTGGGCTGCTGTCCACTACCCTTAACAATGCTCAGCATCGGACCCAGTCATATTAACAATGTTCAGCATCCTCTCATATTAGCAATGTTCAGCATCCCATCCTCTCATATTAACAATGTTCAGCATCACGTCCTCTCATATTAACAATGTTCAGCATCCTCTCATATTAACAATGTTCAGCATCCTCTCATATTAACAATGTTCAGCATCCTCTCATATTAACAATGTTCAGCATCACGTCCTCTCATATTAACAATGTTCAGCATCCTCTCATATTAACAATGTTCAGCATCCTCTCATATTAACAATGTTCAGCATCCTCTCATATTAACAATGTTCAGCATCCCATCCTCTCATATTAACAATGCTCAGCATCCCATCCTCTCATATTAACAATGTTCAGCATCCTCTCATATTAACAATGTTCAGCATCCTCTCATATTAACAATGTTCAGCATCCCATCCTCTCATATTAACAATGTTCAGCATCCTCTCATATTAACAATGTTCAGCATCCCATCCTCTCATATTAACAATGTTCAGCATCCTCTCATATTAACAATGTTCAGCATCCCATCCTCTCATATTAACAATGTTCAGCATCCTCTCATATTAACAATGTTCAGCATCCCATCCTCTCATATGAACAATGTTCAGCATCCCATCCTCTCATATTAACAATGTTCAGCATCCCATCCTCTCATATAAACAATGTTCAGCATCACATCTTCTCATATAAACAATGTTCAGCATCCCATCCTCTCATATTAACAATGTTCAGCATCACATCTTCTCATATTAACAATGTTCAGCATCCTCTCATATTAACAATGTTCAGCATCCCATCCTCTCATATTAACAATGTTCAGCATCCTCTCATATTAACAATGTTCAGCATCCTCTCATATTAACAATGCTCAGCATCCCATCCTCTCATATTAACAATGTTCAGCATCACATCTTCTCATATTAACAATGTTCAGCATCCTCTCATATTAACAATGTTCAGCATCCCATCCTCTCATATTAACAATGTTCAGCATCCCATACTCTCATATTAACAATGTTCAGCATCCTCTCATATTAACAATGCTCAGCATCCTCTCATATTAACAATGTTCAGCATCCTCTCATATTAACAATGTTCAGCATCCCATCCTCTCATATTAACAATGTTCAGCATCCCATCCTCTCATATTAACAATGCTCAGCATCCTCTCATATTAACAATGTTCAGCATCCTCTCATATTAACAATGTTCAGCATCCTCTCATATTAACAATGTTCAGCATCCCATCCTCTCATATTAACAATGTTCAGCATCCTCTCATATTAACAATGATTATCATTTATTTTTTGTCCCCAAGCACCGCAAATAATCTGTGTGTGTTCTGACCAGGTCTACACCCCACGGCCTTTCTCTGGGAGAACGCCTCTTCTGCTCCACTCACTGCAATAAGCAGCTGAGCGAATGAAACCTTACAGAGAAAAGACAACAGCAGCGAAGCATCAGGGCTTTTGATTAGGGAGGATGCGTTTCGCAGAGCTCTGAGCAGTACCGCGCTCGCTCTGGAAGCTCTCCCCTGTAATTTCCGGGCCCCTGTGTATATTAACTTACTCGGCTACCTTCTCCACGGTTAATAAGCTCCGGTTTAACCGTTCTGATTAAACAGCGAACCCCACGCTCACAGCTCTCCGCAGTGTGACCCTCAACACGCTCGTAATTGTTCCAATTAATTCTTTGGTTAAAACGTTCTGAAATAATTTTCAACGGATCCAGAAATTTGTACAATTTGAATGCCTCTCTTACGACTTTGACACAATTTCAGCAGAACATTTATACTTCTTTATTTTTATTTCTGAATGGAGACCATAATGTGCTTTAATTTGTTTTGCAATGAGAGCTGAACTGGAAACAGGAGAGGTTTATATTGGCAGATTTAACAAAATACAATCATTTATTTTTCTCTCCAGTTCACACTCTTTTCATTCAGATTTCTGTGGCTCCTTCTGAAAGCCACCCCTAGATTTATCTGTTTTTTGTGTAATTCCCAGAGCAGATATAAATTCTGCGACAAAAATATTAGAGAGTGCAGATCAGAATCCCAGGAGGCATGCTGATGGACTATAACATCTGCATGTTATAAAGATACATTTCTAATTTAGAGGTGGTAAATGTGCGACCTATAATCACATGACATTTTTTCTGAGATGATTCAAATAATATTCTACAAATAATTACATGTTTGTGCCACTCATTTTACACTTTACACTTTTCAATTTACAAAAAATAGAGTAATTGTCTTATTCATATTCAGAGAATGCTAATGCAATGACATTACAACGTTCACAAAATGAGAGTTCAGCTCTATGTATGGTATGTTTTCAAATGATTTGTCAATGATAACTGAATTTTAGGATCCGTAATGACTTCAACAATGTACTAAATAATTAGCATCAGCTGTTCTCATTAAATCGTGCTAGAACAACTGTATTACGTATAATTATGTTTCAGATTTAATTAGCATGTATAATTAAATGTAATTGTTCAATTATAAGGAACATGGTGTGCCTGACATTCTTCACCTCAAAACAAGTAGCGTCCTATTAATGGAATTATTAATTAATCTTACACGCTGTACACAGGAATGAGACGAGCTGAACTGGAGAAGAGTATGCCGCTCTAATTCACGCCTTTTTACAGGATATTTGGAGCTAATTCAGAGCTCTGCAGTGCTCCCATTTCAGGAGCATTTGCTCCCGAAAATAGACATGTGCTAACTGGAAAAATAATTCAGCAGCACATCTACTAATTGGGATACACTGGTGTGCTCCTAAATCTTTCAATTTCGGAGCATGCGTGGTCCTTGGAAAGAAGATGTTTGCGTAGAGACCTGTGGCTTATTTATGTGTTTTTCTCTACTGGCATAAATGAAGAAGTCATAACGACTCAATCATCAGTTAGTGAGCTAATCTGTTGGTGCATTAAGTTAAATGTGGTTTACAGTAGTTGATTGGTTGTTGCCGTGGTTTCTAATTGCTGCCAGCGATATTTTGTATTAGAACGTTTCCTGAGGTCATTTTCGCTGGATTGGCTGGAACATTGTGAGGAGCGAGAGGGTAAACTGCTGGTGCCTAGTGGCGTAGAGGAGGTTCTGTCCTGTGATGCGATGGGGAGCATCCTGCTGATCGTAACCCCCCAATTCTGGCAATATTGTGGTCAGTGTCCCCAGAACTAAAAACAAGCATATCTGCTGAATGATGCCACCACCCCTTTTATACAGATTTTCACTCTCTACATTATGATATATGTGCATATATTCTGTATATTTCCCCTTTATCACGTCGATTCATTTATTTGATAGTGGGTCTGTAAATATATGCAGTAAAAAGCTCTGAGTGGAATGTGGTTGCAGTGAATCGGCTGGAAGCTGAAGCCTGACCGCATCACTGAAAGGTCGTGACCTCTCCTGGAGGCTGTAATTGGCTGCTGCCAAAATCAATCCTGGCAGCCTGACCTTGGCTGGTGTGAGTACCCACAGTGCCTTTCTCCGCACCTGACCGCCGCCATCCAGACCTGGGTCAAACGCCTCATTAATATTCTCGGCTTTTTACGCGCTGGTGCCATTTGAGAGAGCTCATGCGGGCCCCTGCGAACGTTCAGCTGAAACTTCACCTAAATGGACCACTGTGTGGGTGGCAGTGTGATGTAATAAGTGTAATGCAACTCCGTGGTTGCAGGATTGATTCTGAGGTGGGGCAATGCCTTTGTACCCTAGAGTAAGGTACTTAACCTGAATTTATTTAGGAAATATCCAGATGCAGAAATGCATTATACAGAATAAGAATCTACGCTATGTGAGTCACTCTGGATGCTAAATGACTTAAATGTAATGTACGAATGAAAAAAATTTGCTTTTGATTATTTGGTTAAAATATTTATTTTCACAACTGAACTAAGCTCTGATCTGCAAAACTCTTTTTGCTGCTGTTGAAAGTGTGTCACAGCCATTCTCTGCAGACTGTTTAAGGGAAGGGTGTGCCTCATAGTCACCCATGACATCATCTTTAGCTCTTTAGCATGTCCTGCCCAGTGGCCCCTGTGCTGGGCAGTCACCAGCACTTCCCGCGTTGAGCACCAGTTCCCCGCGGGGAAGGGAGGTGGAATCAGAGCAGGCCTGCTGGGAACTGTAGTCTCTTTTGCCCCAGGCAGAGGCGTTACAAAGAGCTGCAATCAGCCTCTCAGCGCTGATAATGTCCTTTTGGCTGAAGCTCAGCGGGGCAGGGCCCGGTCAGCGCTCGGACTGGAGACAAACTTCAGAGCGAGACGCTAAAACCCGAGGTCCTGACTCACGGCCGCCATTAAGGATCCCTTGTGTTCTGGCTTCTCTGAGTCTGACCACCTAACGATCCCACAAATCAATCATCTTAATTCCCTCCCTCCCCATCCCCACTGACGTGTGGTGAGTGGTCAGCTGTAAAATGGCTGCCATGCATCGCGCAGGTGGTTGCTTAGTGTAAAGCAACCACCGTTATAATAATATTATTAGCGGCAGTAGCAGTCGTAGTTGTTGTAGTACTAGTAGTTGTGGCAGTAGTAGTGGTAGTGGTAGTGGTAGTAGCAGCAGTAGTTGTAATAGTAGTAGTAGTAGTAGTAGTAGTGTATTGTGTATTATCAGTATTGTTATTACTGTAGTGAATAACCCTGCATTAGTGAAATGATGTAGTACTTGGAATAAATTTGCCAGCTGGTTATGTTTATGTTTTATGTTTTATAAAACTGATTTGGAAAATACTGGAAGCTAACCTTATTCATCATTAGCTTCTGAAATACCTCACGTGGATCACAAGCCACAGTCCCAAAAATCACTCTGTAGCAGGTAGATGGCAGGTTTCTGAGTGAGCCAGAAGTGAGTGCTTAGCAGTTAGCAGCATTTGAAAGGTAGGATCTGTGTTACACTGTGCTTTATTTTATAAATAATGATATGCTTTATAGATCAAGCATATGCAGTGACTTAACATACATCCCAGACATGGAAATACATGTCTGACTTTGACATTGGACATGCACATATTTGTGACACACACACACGCACACACACACTGCACATGTAAATACATGTGGAACACACACCCTGGCCATGTTGTTAATATTTGGCACAGACACCCTGCATGCGCACATACATTTGACTGCGGTGTTTGAAAACCGATTCTTCTCCCGCATTTAGCAAAGGGTAGGTCTATAAAAGTCTGCCTGAATTCAAATTAACCTCATAAAACTATTTTATATGACATTATTTTATGATTACTCTCTTTAGTAAGAGATGGTGATGCTGAAAGTCTTTCAGTTGGATTCCATGTTTGTCTACTGCCCCATACACACCGTATGTTCCCATAGAATTCTCCAGAAGGGTTAAATGATGTGTGCGTAAAACACCAGTGATTCACCACACTGTCCTGTCTGTCCTCCCACCCCCCCCCCCCCCGACAGCCACTACTTGACTCGGGCTCTTGCCCGATGACACAGAATGTTACACTTGAGCAAAGCGTGAAACGCTTCGACTAGCCGCCATGTCTCATTAGCTCGACGGCCCGTAGGTTACATTTTAAACACACGCTCCTCCCCATCCAGGACCACGCCGACCCCTTCATCAGGACCGCCGATGATTTAATTTAAACAACAATTGGATTGAGGCCCAATTATCAGTTTGCGCTTTATGCTGGTTCCGGAGTCTGTTGATGAGTTCTGTTAATGCAATTTTCATTTCGAGAGAGTACAACTTAATTTGATTTGACTATGAATGACTTTTGTGCCATTTTGGAGTAAACAAGACTTAATTTAATTAAAGTCAGGCAGGGCTTGCTACCTCCTGAACAAATTCTTCAGACCTATTAAAAAAAAACAAAAAAAAAACAATACACACACACATCAGGATTACTTTATGAAAAAGTACACATTCAGTAGTCAGTATCAGTATAAAATGAATCATGATGATGAACTGGAAAGGCTCAATTTAGTTAATTTTGTCCAATCTACAGTACTGCCTATATGGTTATGACTAAACGAACTGAGAGAGGCAGAAAACATTAGGATGCATCTCCTGCTTTTGACTCTTACAGTCCCATTTTACCAGGGGATGGAAGGGAGGATAAACGGTCATTTTAATGAAGATTACATCAGTTTCTAATGTCTTCTGAATAAGCAGATATAAAGGCCTTGCATTGCAAAGTAGTTCAGTCCTGGAATACAGTGCATACACTACGGAAAATGCATTTTTATATCCCACCGATGCATTAAAAAGCACTCAGTCCTTTATAACATGAACATCAGTGGTGAGCATCAGACAAATGAAAATACTGAAGGTAAAGAAAAATTGAGTCTGGATGCACAGTAACAATTGCAATTGGCCATAATGGGATCTGCCCTTTAGAGGTGGACTGATGATTAAATTAACTGGACAGAGGAAAGAAAGCACGGCACTCCTGCGTGGTAGATGAGGGGGCTTTCCTCTGCAGTTCCTACTTCACGGTTGCTATTTGCATTATATTAATAAGAAAATGAGGACATGTCTGCCAATGAGGACATAGGTATTGCACTCGTCGGTCACCGACGGGGACGTACAGACGGGTGACAGATTAAAGGAAAACCCTGAATAAATGAGTGGAGAAACATAACAAATGCAGATCCTTCCATACAGGTGTCCTGCATGATACAATTGAGCAATTAACATCCTATCATGCTCTGTGGCAGGTATAAAAATAAAAATGCTGAGCAGGCCCAGTTGACCTTGGTTTTGGATCAAGGCGGTAGAAGAAAATGCACGAGCATCATGGTCATTGAATGTGGGCTTTCGACAGCAATTTCCGACCCAATTACTGAGGTCTTTCCCATAGATCTAAATGCCGATGTCACTTTAGTAATTGTTCCTATTGAAACACTGGCCAGTTGACCAGTGTGACTGAAGATCCTTCCATCTGTGCCCCAATAATGAACCCTTGTTCAAAATCTCTTTTTCTCTTGCCATCTTAATCCAAAACCAAGGTCAACTGGACCTGCTCAGCATTTCTATACAAGCCACGGAGCATGACAGGATGTTAATTGCTTCATTGTATCATGCAGGACGCTTGTATGGAAGCATCTGTTTCTCCACTCGTTTATTCAGGGTTTTCCTTTAAATTTGCCACCCGTCTGTTCTGCTGCATTTAGGTCAGCGGCGGCTTTGCGCTGTAGAGACAGAGCTGTTCGTTCCTGATCCGGCCGCATGCAGCGCGATCGCAGCTTTCCTCCCCTCAGACCCGGCTTCCGCCGCGGCCCGGGTTCCACTTCAGAAAGCCGGCGACGGCTTTGGCGCACGCAAGACAACCATACGGCCGGGAGAGTTGGTTCAGAATTAAAACTTAGCCTGTGAAATCCCGCCCCCCCCCCTCCCCCACGCCCCCCCCCCCAGCATTGTGCTGCAGTCCCCGGGTTTACATCCCGGCTCGTCGCCCGGAGGAGACTCCGTGTGGAAGACGGGCTCCAGACATGCAAGTAATCGCGTTTCTGCAGGAAAGAAGAAAGAAGTCACGCATGCTGCACGCGTGCTCGTTTCTGCAAAGGCAGGGTTTCGTGCCCGGGCGTGTTTGGGCAGTCAGTTCGGTCCTTCTCTCTCTTCTGGAACACATAAATGTCACTTTATTTTATATTTTATTCATTTCCTAGCAGTGCTATTTTGCATGTTATGTATGATTGAGTTAAGCTGGGTCAGGGTTAGAACAATTCTTTGCATACCATAACCTTTTGAAATACAGCATTGCTATGCAAGTGTATAGGAGCCATGTATATGCACATGCTCAGAGGGCGTTTGATATGCAAATGAGTGGTCTTTCTTCAGTGCTTAACAATGTATAGGAAGGGCAGCCCATGCATTCATTGTCTCATATTTATTCTAGGAACAGAAGGCATCCCATTATCAGTAAAAAAAAAAAATTGGATCAAGTGTACATACAGTACACTCTACACACACATACACATACTGAGCCTGAAAAGGTCCATTTGATTCCCCAGAAGATCCAACAATGGTGTCAGATTGCATTTGTAACTTTTTGGAATTTTACAGTGGAAATTTCCCGCGATGTAAAGCGAGGTGTGACCTAAGCTGTGTGTTTTATGCCGCTCTGTCATCGAACAGGAGGAGTTAAACCGGCACTTTCCCTGGGGCTGCTGTGCTACTGCTCTGGTGTGTGCTTCCCCCTCTGGTCAGTGCTGGTATTGCAGGAACAGCTCAAACATTAGCGGCAGCGGGGAGGAGAAAGGCACAGCTCCATAGAGCTCTCCTGAACTCTTTCACCCCACCACACAGGCAACATTCAGCATGTAGCAGGTCACATGGGACTGCCCGTGTGCTAGCATTACCATTTCCAAATGCCCCAAAGAACAAGACAACACTGGTTTTTTTTGGGGGGTTTTTTTTTAGCGCACACGATTTGTGACCTGATTGTAAACCTTGTAGGTTGTAATCTTTTTGATATTGCAAGAAGCATATTATTACTTTAATCTTTGGACAGAAAACCCAAGATTCATTTTTTAAGCACCCTTGGAAATGTTATTAGTGGTGTTCATGGTGTTCTTTTGCTTTGTGCTCTGTTTAAGAACATCCACTCCAACAAAACTCAGCCATGGACCTTAATTGAGACTGGTCTTTCACTGAGTAATGATCATTGTTAACTGACAAAAATTGGAGCACTTATACTTTTCTGTTTATGTAGTATCTTCGTCAGTATCGTCTCATTGGATTCATTAGAGCTAATCGTTAGCTACTAGCCGCTCATCTCGCATGCATTCGTCTCGGCATAGTGGAACGAGCACGTTAGACCGCCAAGATGCGGGGAAAGAGTCTTTTTTTTAACGTCCATTACATTACTTTGTGTCGCAGGGACTTACAGAGATGCTTCCCTTCAAAATTAAGTGGGCAGACTTGTTTATGAAAGTGGGGCAGGCCATTTTCAGCTCAAAGAGCACACACAATGGGAATAGAAAATAAATGACAGATCAGCACCCGCAACATTTGGGTCGCATTAAAAGAACAAATCATCCTCTCCAGTGGCCATAATTTACCTTTCCGTCGTGTCAGACACGGTTTCGATTGCCAAGCCATTACAATGTTTTTTTCTTTTTCTTTTTCTTCTTAAGGATTTCAATCAATTTTCTCAGCAGAGATTTCTGCAAGGCAAGTAAAAAAAAAAAAAAAGATAACAACCCATATTGGTTTTTTTCCTCTCCTCGGCCCCTCCCATCTGCTCTCGCTCTTCACCGCTTTTTTGTTCCCGTGAAACTTAATCAACAGCTAACGATGATAGCAGCCTCACAGCTAACGATGATAGCAGCCTCACAGCTAACGACGATAGCTGCCTCACAGCTAACGACGATAGCAGCCTCACAGCTAACGACGATAGCAGCCTCACAGCTAACGACGATAGCAGCCTCACAGCTAACGACGATAGCAGCCTCACAGCTAACGACGATAGCAGCCTCACAGCTAACGACGATAGCAGCCTCGCTCTGGCCCTCGTCGCCATGACGGCGGCTGGTACGGGTTTCTTCACTTCGAGAGGCTGGTGAGGGTGCTGCTCTCGGGTGTGCTTCAGAGCTCAAGGGCTTCGTGTAAGTCAGCGATTGGCTGGGGTCCGGGGCCTAGATTTGGATGGAAATGCCACAGCCTGGAGTGGAGCTGTGCACCCCTGCATGATAGCCGAGGCAAAGCATGTGCGAGACGACGTGTGTCTGACTGGGTCCTGGCTGTGTGAGGAGTTTGCCCTTCAGAGCCTGCTCCGGACTGCTGCTGTAGATGTTCTACGTGTTCTCCAGCTTCCACTGACACTGTCGGGGTGGGGGGGGGGTCAGTCCATCAGAAAAGCATTTCCAAGCTGTGACCGCAGAGCAGCTCACACATTACCCCAGAGATATTAGGAGATGCAGATAGAGGCCGGTCGCCGGCGCGGGTCTCGATGGTCTGACCGATTGGCGGCGTGACATTTGGCGAGCGGGCGGATGACAAGATGAGGAGCGGGGGAGAGACGGGAGGAAAACAAAAGCCTTTCCGGAGCCTTCCGACGGGCGGGGGTCAAAAGGTCCCGTCTCCGAAGCGGGGCGCGAAATAACAGCGGTTGGGATTGGAGAGCTATCGAAATGTCACGCGTCTCTGACGGGTTCCCTCCTCTCGGAGCTCGAGGACCCGCATGGCGCGTGACTCCTCAGACCCCCGGCCTCCGACGCCAGCGCCGCTGCACCCCGGAGCAAGAGCCCGACTCCATCCTTCCCCTCACCCGCCTTTCACGGCGCCCCCTGGCGACAGGTCGGTGTTTGGGCCTCACGCGGGTCTGCCGCCTGCAAGCCGTTAGCCGTTAGCCGCGGCGGGGTCAGCCTCAGAGGTGGTGCGTATGGCGGCTGCGGAGTCGGCAGGGAGCGCGTCACCGTGGAAACGTGCGGGTGCAAGCTAAAGCCTGCTCGAGTGAAAAGACGCGTGTCGCCTCAGTGCCGGGGTCTCCCCCGACCCCTCCCCCCCACCCCTCCCCCCCTTACCTTCCGTTTGTTTCCGGAATGTTCTTCGGTTTGTCGAACATGTACGGCTTTGTTTCATTCGTCCTGGGAAATGTGATCTGCGAAGGCTGGCTCTCAGATTTAATCAAAATGTGTCCTTAACGTTCCCTCAAATTAAATTCAAGAAATAAGATTCTTTATCTTCAGCAGCTCAGGTTGTGTTTGACATTGGAAGACACCAAACTTAATTTACAAAAGCAAATCTCGCATTAAATGTAAAGGGATACGTCAATCGCTGGAGTTTTATTTCAGTTTTAGTATACTTTTTTATTGGTCCAGACAGTGTTGTTCTTTTGATGAAGGATATTTTAAAAGGATGTTTTTATACAGAAGTTTCTGACAACCTGCTGACTTTACTATCTGGTATTGAGACATTGATACAAAAAAAAGAAAAAACATTGCATATCCAGTAATGTTATGTTATGTTTCCAGAGGTTTCATACATAAACACATTAATTTTATACTGTTTATACTAAACTTAAATGGCTGTTTTTAGTTTTTATATTGTACCCATGCTGCTAACTGATTCATTAAAAAAAAAAAAAAGCATTGGACAGTATACACATGACCAACCTCTGGGAACATAACATTGCCTGTACAAGCTGTTTTGGAGATAACGCAAGGTGTATTTTCTTACTTCATATCACAAACCCACAAAAAGTGACCCTATACCAGCCATTGTAAAGTCACCACATCATCTATCAGTACTTAAAATACCATTCAGTGTTGTGAACGAATGTTGATGGAGTAGGCCTGCGAGCCTAATGCTGTTCCATTTCGATGGTTCAATGGTAACAAATACGCTGCTTGGGAATGATGTGGTGGCCGGCTCACTGCGAACCCGAAGCTAGCCCGTATGAATCATACGCTTTCCAGGTCCTCACGATGTACGCAGGCCTGTCCGTCAGGCCCTCAGCCTCATAAATGCCTTCCTCCGTATTCATGTTTGATTGGATTGTTTATCTTGACGTACTTTGCGGCGGTTCAGACGGAGACGGCCACATCGTGAGCGATGGACGAGCCTCTCCTCGCTCTGACGCTACGCCGCCGTGATTAACGCGCGCGGCTGAGCGGTCGCTGCTGTAGAGGGGGGGGAAATGATCGTGTAATGTGCCCGTGCAGCCCCCCCCCCCCCCCCCCCCCCAGCTCATTTCACAGTTAACACGCCGCTGATCTCACTGATATCCACAGCCAGCTGTATTCTCATTTTCCCCCCTCCTCCGGATTGACTTAAATAATAAAACATGGAGTCGGATTCTTCGGAGCATACGCTCAGGATGAGGAGTTCTGTCGGATTCTCCGGAGCATACGCTCAGGATGAGGAGTTCTGTCGGATTCTTCGGAGCATACGCTCAGGATGAGGAGTTCTGTCGGATTCTTCGGAGCATACGCTCAGGATGAGGAGTTCTGTCGGATTCTCCGGAGCATACGCTCAGGATGAGGAGTTCTGTCGGATTCTCCGGAGCATACGCTCAGGATGAGGAGTTCTATCGGATTGCCGGATCACGCGAGCGCTCAGGAGTTCTGTCCCTTGACCTCGGCCCAGCTCCTGATTGCGTAGCAATAAGCCTGCCGGACGTGCTTTTCCCCAGCTTGGCAGGTAAACCACACGGGATCAGCATTAAAAAACACACAATAGCTGCTGTGAAGCTGTGACAGTCCAGTTCTATGTGGTAGGGAAATATGCTTAAAGGGTTTTGTTTTGGGTTTTTTGCTGTTTTTTTTTTTTTTGTTGTTTTTTTTTTTTTTTAGATCTTAAGATAAATGAAACACAACTGCTAGGAAAAATGGTAATCCGGCTTTTCCTAACTAATCCGACTTTAACGTTAAACGCTCTCCGAGTCTTGTATTAAGCGGCGAACGTTCAATCCCCGATCACTGTCCCCTTTCGCCATCTCGCTCGAAAGGGGGAAGATTGCGTGTCAGCTCGGGACGACGGGCGGGACAGCGACGTCTCAGCCGCTCGGGCTCCAGCGTTCGTCAGACACGTCGACTGCGGGATAAATCTCAGTGAAATCCTTACCTCCTCTGACACCGCGCTCATGGAAAAGCGCGATATGTCACACAGCAGGCGGGTCCTCACAGAGCACTACTACATTTAAGCGTCACTTCCGGATGACTTGCTTCGCCTCGTTCGAGAACGCCGATTCAGACGAGAAACGCGAGTGTGTATTTACCTCTCGACATCCTGTGTTTCTTTTTTGAAAACCCTTTCAAAATGACTGCTACGTAGCTGTGCCTCCGGGCCACAGGAGGGCTCATGTGGGTTTGTGACCTGACGCGCTTTAGTTAGCCTAGCGGGCTACGCCACACCAGTGCGTCTCCGCGCGGTGTGCCGTGGGACCCAGACCCGCGCAGAAGGACTCGGGTTACCGCGACGAGAGCGCGGCGGCCGGCGGCCTTCACCGCCATCTCCGCCATCTCCGCCACGGCGGTCCGTCACCACGGAGAGGAGAGGAAAAAAAACCCGCCGTGTTCCATTAATCCCGATATCTCCATCCGTCTCCGAGCGTGCAGACATGGGCAGACTAATTAGGGTTAAAATCTAAACCCGTTACTCCTCTCTGCGTTGCGAGTTTACCTCCAGCTATCCTGCGATTCAAAGGAACGTCGGGTTTTAATTTTCATTAAGATCGGAGGGGCCCATAACGATTTGCGCTGATGAATACAATTAGCGGGAAAGTGCTGACAGCGTTGTGCTAATTGGACTATACGGGGAGAGTCAGCCCTAACCGGCCAATTAAAACGCGTTTCAAGTTAGCGAAGCGTCGCCTCGTTAATGGGACGCCCTCCGCTGAGGCCCGCGCCAAAGCGTGTCACCTTCCAAATTGGTCACTGATCCCAACTGCGTGTCACTAGTGATTTATGAAAATGTTTTTTTTTCGGACTCCTCTCAAATCTCAGGCGGACCCCCGGTCCTGGCTCTGGGGTGGGGGGACACGAGGTGTTCGGTCGTCCGTTTTGACGTTTGGAGATGGCCGGCCTCTCTGCGGTCCAATTTGTGTGCGGACATTTTGTCTTTCCAGCCACCTCACACGTTTCTGATGTTTTGATTCCCGTGCAGGGTCCGATTTGCATACGCTAGCCTTTTTCCCCGTCAGCGTGGGGGTGGTGTGGGGACCCCGTCTGGGACCACGCTGGGTGACCCCAAACAGCCCCAGAACGTGTGCCCTGCCAGGAATGCAAATCGGATCGGATTTGGCAGGACAGCGGCGAGACCGGCTTGCTTTCCAACACCGACACCCCCACCGTGGGTCGAGATCAGCTGCTGAATTCAGGTTGAATCTGGAACAGGACAATCTATTTAGAAAACAGCTTTTTTAAAAATCCACAGCTGTCTACAGCGTGAGCTATTTGTTTGGTTAATTACATTTCTTAGAATGAAATCATACGCTCAAAAATGATATTTTACATGAAAGTTATTTCATTAAATGACCAATTACCATCAAATTTACACACTCAACGCCAACTAAAAGTGTGCGGTTTCATTAAATCCTGTGGACCTCATTAACGAAACATGCGTACGATCACATTTCATCGTAAACTGTGTGTAAGGACGTTTCCACAAACATCTTTGCATTTATCATTTTTTCTTATCTGTATTTGTTCATGGCTGCTTCCTTATGCTCATCACATGAACAGGATTGCGCATAAAATTTACAAACAGCCAGCATTCATCATCTAACACACCTGGGATACGCACAAAAGCAAAGGTCTGCAACTGCGTCATAATGCCATATTGGTTGTTCATTTGGAACATTTTTAAGAACAAAAGTAAGAATAATTTAAGAAATGTTTTGTGAATAAAAAAAAAAATATATATATAATCACTTAAATCAAACATAACTGAAGTATATACAGTAGCTTTGAAATGGTTTATTTGGTCAAATGCAGTTTAAACTGGTTATCTCAACCTATTCTTTTCATGTTAGTTTTACCCATTGCCTCTATGTTTACCACAGATATCGTTCCAATTACACAAACTAGTCACACCATCCCAAAACAGGCAATAGCTGATTTCAATGAAATAAAACAAACATAAAAATAATAGTTTGACGTGACCAGTTTGAATTACAATAGACCAAATAAGCCATTTTATGCAAGAGCTGTGTACCTCAGATATGTGATTTTATTACATTTAATAAACTACTCACATTTAGTCATCTCGTTAAATCGGAGGGACATTTTTCATGCAATTAAATTGCATTCATTTAAAGAATTATGTATTTGTGCAATGGATCAAGGAAATATTGTACAGGATCAGTGTATTTTTGACCCAAATTTAAACCTTGGGGGGGCGGGGCTTAAATAGCTTATCACCTGTCAACAGCCTGGTGCAGATAATGGCAGACATTATTGTAGGATCACTAAAGCGTCTTTCCTAAATTGTTCCGTTGCTGCTCCTGATTGAGAGCGGCGAATCGCGAGGCGGGCGGTCTCTCTAACGAGCGTCCCGCGGGACGTCCCGCTCGCGCCGCTCCGGCCGAAACGCCGTAAACCCCGGCGGACGCTTACGAGCGCGCGTCCTCGCCCCCGCCCACGCTCGGGAGGAGCTCGAGCGAAACGCAGCGCGGCGCCCCCGTCCGTCTTCACGGCGAGTCTCAGGCGCGTCTCGGGGGCCGCTCCCTGGAGCGGGGGGGGGGGGGGCGCATCGGCTGAATAAAAGCCAAACACAAGGTCTGAAAATGTGGCGAATCGATCGCCGTTGCGACTCTCGCCTTCGCCCCGCGACCTTGGGTTTCCTGGCACGCCCTGCGGCGGGAGGGAGCGACGTTTAAGGACGGGACGAGGGGGGGAAGGACGACAGAGAAAAGAGAACACTGGGGCGTCGGCTACCTTTTAAAGGGGTGAGCCGGGAAAAGTCATTCCGTTGGTTCGTGCACATTTCTGCCACCCCGGGGCAGTAGGGAGACAGAGGAGGGGGAGAGCAGCGGACATTTTGCGCCCTGGAGACGATCGGGCGCTCCCCGCCCCAAATTGAAAGTCACCTCGAGTCACCGGCAGCACGACTGACAATCAAAGCAGGCTGAGTTATGAATTAAGCGAGCGCCTATTTCAGAGACAATCTACCTTTTCACCAGGAACATGCAATTAATCACGAGCAGAGGTCAGCCAGTCGCAGGTTAATGGTTCTCTGCTAATGTTCTGCTAATATATTGCCGGTTATTAAGAATTAATACCTGTAATATTCTGGCCTGATATAAAGTGGAGGGAGGAGGCCGTATCTGGGCTGGTGTAGGCACGGAGGGGGCAGTCACAGCTGCTCAGTGAAACCTGGCGATCTCGGGCTGGTGTAGGCATGGAGGGGGCAGTCGCAGCTGCTCAGTGAAACCTGGCGATCTCGGGCTGGAGTTATACTGGGTGGGGTGATTCACGTCTCATCTGCATTAGAGCTTTATGGGCAGGCGGGCTGCCAGGACTCAGAGAGCAGCGCTGAATCGCCCCGTCTCCCCGTCATGTTCCCGTCCTGTCCCCACTGTCTGGGGCACTGAAATGAGAGCGCTCCTGCCCCAGTGTCTGCTGCCCTAGTGTCTGGGGCACTGAAATGAGAGGGCTACTGCCCCAGTGTCTGCTGCCCTAGTGTCTGGGGCACTGAAATGAGAGGGCTACTGCCCCAGTGCCTTCTGCCCCAGTGCCTCCTGCCCCTGTGTCTCCTGCCCCACTGTCTGGGGCACTGAAATGAGAGGGCTACTGCCCCAGTGTCTGCTGCCCTAGTGTCTGGGGCACTGAAATGAGAGGGCTACTGCCCCAGTGTCTCCTGCCCCACTGTCTGGGGCACTGAAATGAGAGGGCTACTGCCCCAGTGTCTCCTGCCCCAGTGTCTCCTGCCCCAGTGTCTCCTGCCCCAGTGTCTCCTGCCCCAGTGCCTCCTGCCCCAGTGTCTCCTGCCCCAGTGCCTCCTGCCCCAGTGCCTCCTGCCCCCTGTCTGGGGTACTGTAATGGTGGGCTGGAGGAAGCAGAACATCACAGCCGCTGCTGCCAGACTCCACTGGTCGGGGGTATCGCTGAAGTAGAGCCGTTTACCTGTGAAATGCCATTATACCAACGGGAAGAGGGTGGGGGTGGGGATGGGTCGGGGGGGGGGAGGGGTTGTTGCTCCCTGGTGAGATGCAGCAATAATCAGTGCCCTTTACTCTGGCCCAGTGCTGCCAGGAAGCGCACACATCCTGTGTAATCACATCCTGTGTGAACACATCCTGTGTGAACACGGCCGCTGGTTGTTTTGCGTCTGCCGCGGTTTTCACCGTCAAATGAGTGTTATTCTTTAATCTGCACTTCTCAGCGCCCCTCTTAAGGACAGAAGGAGCGCGTGCTGCCGCGGGTCCCGTGGATCTGCACCCCGGTGGGGCGGGACCCCCAGCCCGGGTGGGGGGGGGGGGGGGGATTTGGGGCGTGAGCTGGGCACATATCCCCGTAGAGAGAGAGCTGAACGAGGCTGTCGGGGATTAGTGATACCCCCCCACCCCCCCCCCACTCCCCTCCACCCCCCCCCCGACGCAGCCAACACATCCCACTAATATATTCCCAGGCACTTACAGCTGGGCTCCTAATAATGCTTTCCTCCGCTTCCATTTACAAGTGATGTGTGTCCACAGGACGGCAATCAAATGATGACAAAGAGCCTTCAGTTTCCACGACAGCTTGAGATTTTCCCCCTATTTTTCTTTTTTTTTTTTTTTTAGCTGCTGCCGCTCCAGGACTTAATAACTTTTGGGGGCCATTAACTTATAAGGGGCGGCGGGCTCTCGAGGGCCCTGTAATGGATCGGTCGGCAGTGGCCCCCGCGCAGAAGCTGGGGGACGCGTCGCGCTGACGAGGAGCCCGTCTACTCCAGGAGCCCTGTCGGGCCGGGCCATCTGTTTGCCCCCCCTGCCCCCCCCCTCCAAAATGGTGTCTTCCGCACGGCCCAACAGAGAACATGTGGGGCGCGAGTACAGAGGAAGAAAAACAAGAGGAGGAAGAAGAAAAAGAAGGAGAGCAGACAAGAACGATGGTGTGGGCTTTTTGGGCCTGACGCCGCTCAGGGTCCTGGCTGTGAAGACCAGGGCTTCGTCTGCCCGTGTTTTTTTTATTGTTGTTTTTCTTTCTGTGAGTCAGACGTTCTGTTCGTCACGTGACGGATCCGCGTTTAATAATTCACGCCAGGCTGGCGCGCTGGTTGACACGAGCTCTCGCTGTCAAAGCGCAGTGTCACTCTCCGAGCGTTAAAGGAGAACAGGGAAAAGAGAACCCTGGTATTATGTTATTAAACCAAACTCGTTCAATTTCGGGAGCAAAGCGACGGTTGGTTAAGCAGTAGAAATCCGAGAATAAATTTCCGCGTGTAGCAACACCGGCTTGCACACAGAGGCTTGGATGTATTCCCTCTCTTCAAGCCTTCTGAGAAATTCTAATCGCTCCACAAATTATAACTTTGCCGGGATAATATTGATGGTAATTTAGAGTCATTACAGGCCCTGTTTTGTTGTTTATTCTCTTTATTTATTGCGAGGAAGCTTGGAAGCAGAACAAGACGTACGACAATGATGAGGTTATTACAAGGTGGAACTCTCTCGTGGCTCACAGGGAACTGGCTTCAGTGTTTTTTTTTTTCTCGTTTTTTTTTTCCGCTTACAAGCATTTTCACCTCCTTTTATTTTACTGAAAAATTAAAAAAGGAGAAAGTAATCCGCGAGAATGGTTTTCAGCAAGCGAGGTGCGGGCCTTTTTTTTTTTACAGCACGCTAATTTCTTGGCACGTTCCTAAATTGAATTTTAATTTCGGCTGCGCGGGGTAAAGTCTCCAGACAGACGAGTCAATCTTGCTGAGTAATGTAATCTAATTAAAGGCAGGTCCTCGGAGATTCCTCCCAAGTTCCTCTGGAATGCCATGGCCCTTGTGGCATTTGAACTGATTGTTTTTTAATGTTCGTTGCCACGGCGAAGCTCCTACTTTATTCCCCCCCCCCCCCCCCGTGTTTCAATGATTGAGTCTCCCTAGCAACAGTGTCACGTGACCCAGACATGTGATTCTTAAGCACACTTCTGGGAGTTAAAGTTCTTTTTTTTTTTGGGGCTTTTTGGTTTTTAATCTTCTCAAAATGGCTGAAAATGTTTGCATTGACAAGCTTCATTTTTGTTCCTTTAAAAGTCGGAATAAGAGGATCTGTTAGGGCAGCAGTAATAACCCTTGCCGCCGTGTGGTGTGTCAGCTTTCTTTTCATCTTGATCTTGCATTAATCTTGCTGAAGCTTCTTCTTCTGGTCATGTGCTGGTTGTGCCTCACAGGTCAGCTGATTTGGTCCTTTGGAGGACCTGTCTTTCTCCCGTCAGACTGCTGATGCCAGCAGTGGGCTGTCTGGTGACACTCCTCAGGACTGGTGGTGGTGTTTCTGCGATGGGCGGTGGGGGGTGATCATGGATCAATAGCACCTGCTTGGGTCCAGTAACTCTGGTTATCGTGCTGATAACTGTGCTTTCACTCAGAGCACCTCACACGCCCAACCTCCACCCAAAACTGAGCCGACCTCACGCTTGCATCAGCCGCTGCGGTCCAGAGGAGATCTCCGTCCCATACAGGACGATTGAGTCTGCCTGATCTCTGACAGGCGAGGCGAGGCGAGGCTGAGAAGGCCTTCGCGGGACTGGCGGCTGACGTGCGCTCTCCCTGCTCCGATTCGCTGGCGTTCCGCCGGCCCGCCCCCTTGGTGATCCCCTGCCGCGCGCGGATCCCCCCTCTGAAGCGGGGTCGGGACGGCCCGTACCGGGCGGGCGCTCCCGCCCGACGCTGAGCCCCGGCGACGGTACACGTCCGGGGTCCCGCCGTCTCCGCTCGGGCGTCTCAGGAACGGCTTAGCGGGATGATCTTCCTCATTATTTATTCATCGTCGTCTCCGTCTTTCCCCCGTTCAGACCTGGCTTTTGGAGCTGGACCTCTGCTCCGATGCGCTTCATTTTCTGAATGTGTTGTTTTGCCCCCCCCCCCCCCCCCCCGCACTCCCCACCCCCCCGCTATTTGTCTGCGTCGGCTCACAATCCGCTCGGCGGGGAGAACAGGGGAGGTGAGATTGGGGCTTTGCGTGCTTTTCTGTAGAGGATTGTTTGATTTATAAAAGCCACGCCGGGATCGATGGCGAAATGAAACTAGCAGATCTTCTGCTTTAAAGTCCAATCTCTGCTCTCGTCTGTGGCAGGCTGCTGCTCTGGAGACTGTGGGGGGGGGGGGGGGGGGGGGGGGCACAGCACTGATTCTTTCGAGGGGGGGGGTCACAGTGTTGATTCTTTGAGGGAGGGGGTCACAGTGTTGATTCTTTGAGGGGGGGGGTCACAGTGTTGATTCTTTGAGGGGGGGTCACAGTGTTGATTCTTTGAGGGAGGGGGGTCACAGTGTTGATTCTTTGAGGGAGGGGGGGTCACAGTGTTGATTCTTTGAGGGGGGGGGTCACAGCATTGATTCTTTGAGGAAGGGGGGTCACAGTGTTGATTCTTTGAGGGAGGGGGGTCACAGTGTTGATTCTTTGAGGGAGGGGGGGCACAGTGTTGATTCTTTGAGGGAGGGGGGTCACAGTGTTGATTCTTCGAGGGAGGGGGGCACAGTGTTGATTCTTTCGGGGGGGGTCACAGCATTGATTCTTTGAGGGAGGGGGGTCACAGTGTTAATTCTTTCGGGGGGGGGGGCACAGTGTTGATTCTTTGAGGGAGGAGGGTCACAGTGTTGATTATTTGAGGGAGGGGGTCACAGCACTGATTCTTTGAGGGAGGGGGGTCACAGCACTGATTCTTTGAGGGAGGGGGTCACAGTGTTAATTCTTTCGGGGGGGGGCACAGTGTTGATTCTTTGAGGGAGGGGGGGCACAGTGTTGATTATTTGAGGGAGGGGGTCACAGCACTGATTCTTTGAGGGAGGGGGACACAGTGTTGATTCTTTGAGGGAGGGGGGCACAGTGTTGATTCTTTGAGGGGGGGGGTCACAGTGTTGATTCTTTGAGAGGGGGGTCACAGTGTTGATTCTTTGAGGGAGGGGGGTCACAGTGTTGATTCTTTGAGGGAGGGGGGTCACAGATTTGATTCTTTGAGGGAGGGGGGCACAGTGTTGATTCTTTGAGGGAGGGGGGCACAGTGTTGATTCTTTCAGGAGGGGCACAGTGTTGATTCTTTGAGGGAGGGCACAGTGTTGATTCTTTGAGGGAGGGGGGCACAGTGTTGATTCTTTGAGGGAGGGGGGTCACAGTGTTGATTCTTTGAGGGAGGGGGGCACAGTGTTGATTCTTTGAGGGAGGGGGGCACAGTGTTGATTCTTTGAGGGAGGGGGGGTCACAGTGTTGATTCTTTGAGGGAGGGGGGTCACAGATTTGATTCTTAGAGGGAGGGGGGTCACAGCGTGCATACTTAGAGGGAGGGGCTGCATTTACATGCTAAGTTAGTTTGGGCGCAAAAGGAAAGTGATTTTCAGTTCTGCCCCATAAAGCCAGCGAGCAAATACGCCCGGTGGGGTTTTTTAAAAATATAACATCGAACCCGAAAGCGAGGACCCGTTATTCACAGAACAACCAGGGAAAGAAGAGCGTTAGATGTTCGCACGCCGGTTCGACGGTGCGAGATCTCGGCTTTCGGCCCGAATGTTTCCTCCGCTCCAGTCCCGCGCGACCCGGGCGGCTAGCTTCGCCTCTCGTCCCGCTATCGTTCTAAGAGCCGGGCCGACGCGCTAACCCGCCTGGCTAATGTAACCGTAATTGAAATGTCTCTGTGATGCACTGCCCCTCCGCTCCCCCGCTCGGGCCCGCCGTCCTCCCTGGCCTCCCCCCTCTCCCGTTCCTCGTTTTTAAACGCCGTGCTTGGAGGAGGACGGGCGGGGAGCGGCTACGCGTGCTCGGACGCGCTTTTCGCCGCACGGCGGAATTTAAAAGGGAGGGCGCTTTCTCGAACCGGCCGCTACGGTGAAGAGACGTCCGCGCGTCCGTCTGCGGCCGAGGCTCTGAGGACTCTGCTCTCTCTCTCTCCGAATCTTCAGTTCAGCTCAGTGAAGCCTTATTAGCAGGACAGCCAGTCTGATTCCAGAGTACGTACTGAACATGTAAAGAGATGTGTGGAATATGTAGACATGCCTAAACAAACGTGAAAGTAATATTAAGAAAAATAAGCATAATCGCTCTCTCTTACCCTCTCTCACACTCTTTTGTCCTCTCTCTCTCTCTCTCTCTCTCTCTCTCTCTTCCTCTCTCCTGCACTTCAAACAAGGTTAGCTGTTAGCAGCGATGCTTCCTGTGAGTTAGGAGCGTATTAATATTTCAGGGAGTAATGCTTTCCAGTAATGGGGCTTGTTTGGTGATGTGTGGCCCGCGATGCCGGGCCCGCCGGGCCCCTCTGCTGGCTGCACTGAATTAGCAGCGAAGTTCCGGCGCGGGTCCCCCCCACCCCCACCCCCGGCCGGCGGAGGGATACGGCTTCTCCTCCGTGATGCGGCACCGTTACTCAGCCGAAGACGACAGCAGAGCAGCGCTTTTACACTGAGGAGGAAGCAATAAGGATCAATAAAACAGTCCATAAAAGCTGACAAGTGTGCGTGGGGGGGGGCGTGGGGGCGTGGGGGCGGGCGGGATCCCCGAATGCACACTTTTTTATGATTATTATTATTTTTTGTAAGTCGACGTTATCCCGGGCCTGGGCGGAGGAGGAAGCCCGGCGGATGCTAATCGGGCCCCGCTGACTGCCGTCGGGGGCCCTCGGAGATTGCCGGATTGCTGTGGCAGCACGCAGCGGGGGCCCCGCGGGGGCCCGTGGGGGCCCCTGTTTTACGACGGGGCTGTGAGGACGCTTCATTTAGGCTTTTATGAGGGGAGGGGGGGGGGGGGGGGGGGGAGCTTAAGCTGTAGCTGCAAAGTTTTCCAGCCACAAAGCCCCGGCGTTCAGCCAGCGTATGCATTATTTAGCCCTAATGCGCGCTGCTTGTCTTCCCCTCCTAACAATCGCCCTCTTTATTAAGAGGGTATCTTATCGAAGCAGCCACCGTATACTTCCTTTATACGCCGAAATCTCTTTCTTTCTGGAACATGAGCGCGGAGATAATGAATAAATTGGCAATGGAATTCGGCTTTACGCTGCTTCGCCGAAACATTTTATTGAGATTTTTTGTTTATTTTTCTTTATGTTTTGTTTCTGTTTTTGGATGATTATAAACCATTTCCTCAGCTTATATGATGAGTACTCTTGGGACGAGGTTGATGTTTTTTTTTTTACTATTTTAAATGGGGTTATTAGGCATTGCATTAGTGACTTCAATTGATTTAACAATTTAATAGAAAGGCCTGCATTCCAAGCTGTTCTTTTTAAACAGAACACAGAGGGAATATTCTCCATTGCTGTAGTAGTAGTTTTCAGTTCCTGTCTGCTGCCTTTCTTGTCTTTCTTATTTCACTCCCTTCCTCCCTCCTTCTCGTGTGCCTTTGATCTACATTGCCATTTGACTGCAGCATGACAGGCTATCCATCAAATTTGCCACTGTGACTCAGTGGAAAGGCTCGAGAAGTGCTATTTTGAGATAATGAGATGTGTCATTGTTACAGTAGCTTGCACGCATAAAAATATAAAGAGAGCCTGCAATGCTAATTTTCGTAGCGGAGGAAAAAAAATATTAGGAATCAGCCGCCATTTCAGATGAGGTTCTTTATGGTCAATATGCCACCTAATGATTTATACCGAGCCTTGACAGACAAATTCAAAGACCTCATTTCTTGGATATGCGACACGGAAAAAGATGAAAAGAAAGTTCGGGCATCAAAAAACCTCCCTTTGTGCATCATATTCTGCAGTCGGCTCCGTTTTTATTTTTAAAACGCTTGCCGGGAATGTCACGTAGATGTTAGACATTTCTGGCTGCCAAAGTGCATTAGACGGGCGTGGGTTCAAGACAATGGGAGTCTAACCGCATTTGACAGCAAGTGGCAGCCCTGTTGGTGAAACCTATTAGAGTTAGCCCAATGCTAAGCAGCAATTCAAAGCCGGTGTTGTATTTCCCCCCTCCCAATTATACGGTGCATTTAAGACAAAAAGGAAAAGACGTGTCTTTTGCAATGACATCCTTTGCCGACGCCAAAAATATCCATTAAGATTGAATGTGATAGGGGCGTACGGTTATAGCAACATTTGCCCATTCGACGCACCCTGAAACGGGATAGGAGGTAGCAGAGGACAAAATGGAGAAATCCGGACGCGACGTGGTGATGGCTCACTACGCTGCGTGGGGCGTTTGGCCGATGAGAGTTTCTGCTAGCCGTCGCGCAGGCTATGCAGGGCGGGGCATTTGACCGATGAGGGCTTCTGCTTGCCGTCGCGCGGGCTATGCGGGGCGGGTTTGGGAGTCCCGTCTTCACGTGCGCGATCGTGACGAACTGCTCCGCTCCCCGCTCCCGACGGTATGGAAAAGCGCCATCCGAAACGCGGTTCCCCCTCCAGCACCTGAAACGCGAGTCGCTCGTGAGTGTTAAAAAAGGGGGGAGACGAGCACCCCGAACCTTTTGTACTGTACGCCGCTACCCATCGGAACAAAAAACAAAAGGCCACACCTCTGTGGAATTCCATTGTTTCAAATGACACGCAAGCGCATAAATTTAGCCCGCTGCCATAAACAACGGCGAGCCTTTTGAAACATTCCCCGCGGGCCGTCTCTGGCTCCACGCTAACGAACGGACGCAGTGGCTTGGCTCAGCCGCTCAGGAGGTTCTGCAGTCTCTCTTAAGCCTCCGCGATCTCGCCGTGTCTCAGTAGCTGTACTAGGCCGAGCTTAAACAGACCTTAGGTTTGGTCTGTATCAAAAAAGGTGTTTCTCTCATTGTACACTACCGAGAAAAAGAAATTTGCATTTGACATTTTCTCTTGATTTCTTTTTTTTTCTCTCTTCCTCGTCCCCTGAGTGAGAGCGTGTCAGTTCTCAGGATGTTGTTCACTCAGAACATTAGTCTTTTATTGGTCGAGGGGGGGAAAAAAACATCCCATTAACCATGATGTAAGCGTAAATGTCTGAAAAGTGATGAAGGTTTTTGCCGCTGCTTCTCCCCTGCATTAATAGAAGTTTCTCTGCATATAATGAAACAAAAATGGATTTAATGAGTCACCTTACAGATGCTCAAAGAGAATCGTTCCTGTCCCTTGTGGGTATTCATGAGGGCGTCCTTTTTATTTAAAAAAAAAGATAATAACTCTCTTGAATAAGTTACCAGGTGCTGCAGTCCGCACTGTCTCTGTGAAACGGCAGCTTTTCATTTGTCTGGCCTCATAAGACCCGGCTTATGATCCACAGAGAGACTGCGCAGACGCAGCTAAACGCTCCCTGCAGTCACAGAGAGACTGCGCAGACGCAGCTAAACGCTCCCTGCAGTCACAGAGAGACTGCGCAGACGCAGCTAAACGCTCCCTGCAGTCACAGAGAGACTGCGCAGACGCAGCTAAACGCTCCCTACAGTCACAGAGAGACTGCGCAGACACAGCTAAATGCTCCCTGCAGTCACAGAGAGGCTGCGCAGACGCAGCTAAACGCTCCCTGCAGTCACAGAAAGACTGCGCAGACACAGCTAAACGCTCCCTGCAGTCACAGTCACAGAAAGACTGCGCAGACACAGCTAAACGCTCCCTGCAGTCACAGTCACAGAGAGACTGCGCAGACACAGCTAAACGCTCCCTGCAGTCACAGTCACAGAGAGGCTGCGCAGACACAGCTAAACGCTCCCTGCAGTCACAGTCACAGAGAGGCTGCGCAGACACAGTTAAACGCTCCCTACAGTCACAGAGAGACTGCACAGACACAGCTAAACGCTCGCTGCAGTCACAGTCACAGAAAGACTGCGCAGATGCAGGTAAACTCTCCCTGCAGTCACAGAGAGACTGCGCAGACACAGCTAAACGCTCCCTGCAGTCACAGAGAGACTGCGCAGACACAGCTAAACGCTCCCTGCAGTCACAGAGAGGCTGCACAGACACAGCTAAACACTCCCTGCAGTCACAGAGAGGCTGCACAGACGCAGACGCAGCTAAACACTCCCTGCAGTCACAGAGAGGCTGCGCAGACGCAGCTAAACGCTCCCTGCAGTCACAGAGAGGCTGCGCAGACGCAGATCAGCAGACGCGGCTCTCCCTCGGCCGCGCCACTCTCCCTGGGCCCCTCCCCTTGTGGGCGGGGCTTCGGAAGCCAGCAGAGCTGCTAATCACCCGGAGATGCGTATCAATCGCAGGTCGATGGATATGAGTGGGGGACAGGGAGCAGTGGGGCGCTGAAGCGGGATCGACCTGCTGGTGCTCCGGAGCCCAGCGCGGGGCCCCCGTTAGCACGAGAGCCATTCGTAGGCCGGCTCGCGCTCTGCGCCCCCGTTAGCATGAGAGCCATTCGCAGGCCGGCTCGCGCTGTCACGCTGGCGCGGAGGCGCAGAGCTCTGACTGATCGCACGTTAAGTGGCTTAAGTGGGAACGGAATTGATCACAGGAACGGACGCCCCGCCCGCAGGGCTGAGTCCACCTTGAAGGAGCGCTCGGAGGAGAGCGATGCGGTCGTCGTGTTGCCCGTTGTGCTGTCGCATACCCGAGCGGTGTTTTTATTTTTCGGCCACCTGTTTGTAGATGGGTTTGTTTAAGCTATAGCGGGCCTTTCTACCTGGTGCAAATCTTCACACTTTGTCTTCACTGCTGGTCCTCCCGATTGCAGCTGCTGTTCTTTAGGGCTTGCAAAACAAGGCTGTGCTCCAACACGCAAAGTGTATTTGATCAAATTGAAGTATCCATGCAACTGGTGCTCCAGTACCTCAGCCACATACATTATTATTATTATTATTATTATTATTATTATTATTATTATTATTATTATTATTATTATTATTATTATTATTATTATTATTATTATTGGTCTAGGGTGCAACAGCAGTACCCCACCCCAGGATATGAACCCGCAGCCTCTCGGTCATTAGGTCATCTATGAGGCAGTATGCTGTGCTCTATACTTGTGCTGCCATGGTGGGCCTCCTGCAGAGTCAGGGGCCAGCTGAGCCCAGAGGGATGGGCAGCCCTACAGCTGAGCCCAGAGGGATGGGCAACCCTACAGCTGAGCCCAGAGGGACGGGCAGCCCTACAGCTGAGCCCAGTGGGACAGGCAAACCTACAGCTGAGCCCAGTGGGATGGGCAGCCCTACAGCTGAGCCCAGTGGGACAGGCAGCCCTACAGCTGAGCCCAGTGGGATGGGCAGCCCTACAGCTGAGCCCAGTGGGACAGGCAGCCCTACAGCTGAGCCCAGTGGGATGGGCAGCCCTACAGCTGTCCCAGTGGGATGGGCAGCCCTACAGCCTAGCCCAGAGGGATGGGCAGCCCTACAGCTGAGCCCAGAGGGACTGGCAGCCCTACAGCTGTCCCAGAGGGATGGGCAGCCCTACAGCTGAGCCCAGAGGGATGGGCAGCCCTACAGCCTAGCCCAGAGGGATGGGCAGCCCTACAGCTGAGCCCAGAGGGATGGGCAGCCCTACAGCTGAGCCCAGAGGGACGGGCAGCCCTACAGCTGAGCCCAGAGGGACTGGCAGCCCTACAGCAGTCCCAGAGGGATGGGCAGCCCTACAGCCTAGCCCAGAGGGATGGGCAGCTCTACAGCTGTCCCAGAGGGACGGGCAGCCCTACAGCTGAGCCCAGAGGGATGGGCAGCCCTACAGCTGGGCCCAGAGGGATGGGCAGCCCTACAGCTGGGCCCAGAGGGATGGGCAGCCCTACAGCTGAGCCCAGAGGGACTGGCAGCCCTACAGCTGAGCCCAGAGGGACGGGCAGCCCTACAGCTGAGCCCAGAGGGACGGGCAGCCCTACAGCTGAGCCCAGAGGGACTGGCAGCCCTACAGCTGAACCCAGAGGGATGGGCAGCCCTACAGCTGGGCCCAGAGGGATGGGCAGCCCTACAGCTGAGCCCAGAGGGACTGGCAGCCCTACAGCTGGGCCCAGAGGGATGGGCAGCCCTACAGCTGAGCCCAGAGGGACTGGCAGCCCTACAGCTGAGCCCAGAGGGACGGACAGCCCTACAGCTGAGCCCAGAGGGACGGGCAGCCCTACAGCTGAGCCCAGAGGGACTGGCAGCCCTACAGCTGTCCCAGAGGGACGGGCAGCCCTACAGCTGTCCCAGAGGACACCCAGAGGGTGGGGGGCTGTCTGGACTGTGACTGCGGGGGACATGCATAAAACTGTATTCTTTTTTTTTTTCTGATTGTGGAGTTGCTACCCGTCCGCAGACAGCCGTGCTGCTTGCCTGCACGAGCATCTCTGATATCCCTTTCTTCTTTTCTTCGATTTCCCCCCCCCCTTCCAAAGCCAGATCGTTCATCTCTCCGTGTCACAAACCAGCGAGCTCGTCTGCCTTTGAGCTCCCTCCCGCCTCAGAAGTTCCGGAGAGTCTGGGAAAGTGTGCGCCGTTCTGTCGGCGGGGCTGCCTCCGCTGCTGGCTGTAAATCAGCATTAAGCGCAAGGCACGCTCCTGCCAGGGAGGCATCGCCAGCACCGCTCTCACTGTAGCACCTGCTGGCTTCTGAATCAGCAGTCAAATCCACGCCAGGATCCCGCGCTATTAGGAAGCGCTTAGAAACAGTAGAAGTGCACCTACATGGCTTATAAATCCATTTTAATCAATGCAAATAAGCAGCTCTGCCTGAGCTGCCCTGCACACTTCACATCTCCCCACCTCACGCCGTATGAATGTAGAAACGCCAGGAAGGGGAGGGAGCCAGCTCCTCTCCTAAAACTGCTCATAATCCCTCTGACCTTGTGGTTGTGCAGTTTAAATTTAACCTGTCTCATGCATGTTTTCAGTACGCTGTATAATAATAATTATTATAATAATAAGAAGAAGAAGATGAAAAGTCGAGGACAGTAATATAATAATGATAATAACAACATTCATATTTAATTGCTTAGAACTGCTTGGAATGTATCTCATATGTAATGTGTTTGGTGTGTAGTCCTGTATGATATCTACTAATTCCATTATTGAGTTTCTGCATGTTATGCATTTACACAGGTGAATATTTTCAGGTTAAGTTGCATAATTCAGGTTAGGTTAAACAGGCTGAAGGGTACCCAGGCAGGCCTAAGATTTAAACCTGCACCCTTACTAGTGCTATTCCATCCTGCAAAGTCTCCCTGTCTTCCTGCTCACCCCACACCCAGTCACCCACAGTTTCAAAACATTAAGTTCTTGCATCTACATTTCGTAATTTACATTTTGCATATATTTAAGTAGGATATTGAAAAGTATAGATGGATTTTAATGAATTTGAAACCTTTGGGTGCACCAAGCCAAATTGCAGCTTGCATAAGCAGTTTTTATATTTGTTTTGCCTAAAGGTCTTACACTGCACAGTATATGCATTTTGAACACAAAGACAGCACAGGCAAGTGTTTAAACTCTAAATTGTAAAGTTTGTGTGTGTAGTTGGGAAAGTTTGAAAGTCAATGTATAATCATTTGCTCGGAAGGTTGTTGTATATGGTGTGAAAGCATAAAGCTCTAGTCTTGTTTTGGAATGTGAGCAGTATATGATTTATTTGGAGGAATGGTTTAATATCGGAAGGTTGTTGTATACAGTGTGAAAGCATAAAGCTCTAGTCTTGTTTTGGAATGTGAGCAGTATATTATGTATTTGGAGGAATGGTTTAATATCATGGATGAGGTTTATTAGTTACTCACATTTAAGAAGGTGGGGGGGGGGGTCATTTTGCTTTTAGTTTATATCAAGTTCGAAGTCTCAGATTTATATGGATGTATTTAAAGTTTCATCTAAGACAATTAAACCAGTTTTTCAGTCCTGTTCCAAAAGCAAGAACGCAAAGAAACAGAAGATGTCTTAATTTCCCTCAAATATCGAGGATGCATCCCAACGAGAACGGACCTAATATCCCACCATTCATTGTACAGTGACAGACGAGACAGGCCAAGCTCACAATTCATTTTTCTAGTTCTCATTTCACCAGTAAATGTCACGAAAATCTTTCTAACAATGAAAATTAGGCAAGAAATATGTGTTATAATAGCTGAATTTCAGCTAATTTTAGGCATACAACATATAACTAAAAATATTTAATTTGACATGACATGAACTCTCAGAGTTGAGTCGGTTACATTACATTACATTACATTACAGGCATTTAGCAGACGCTTTTATCCAGAGCGACTTACAACAAGGTTAGACTACCTACAGAGCAACTCGTAGCCAGAGGATAGTATTTTACGTGTTAGCCAAGCCAGTTCAACTTCTTTAGTTTTCATTGCACCAATACATGTGACTAAGATCGTCTATGAACTAAAATGAGGCAAGGAATATGTGTTAAAATAGCTGAATTTGAACTAATTTTAAATAAATCTGCTGTGAATAACTTAAAAAGTGTTGGCTCAGCTAACTCGTAGCCAGTACTAGCCTCTGCATTGAGTTAGCCTGCCCTTGCTGCTGTAGGTGGATAGATTTTTTTCGGAATAGAATGCAACTGTGAATGAACCAACATAAATGTATTAGCTAGCTAGAGAATAGCGGATGAAAGAGACGTTTTGTTCACTTTTAGGTAGCCTACAACTGAAATGAAAACTACACCCCAAACCAATGTAAAGCGGCCTTTGAAAGAAACTAGAATACACCAGGGAAGGGGACTGTCAGGAAAGGAGAAGCACCCATTGAGTTCAGTGCATCTGATGCGTCCTCCATATTTCAGGGGAATCAAGACCACTTCTGGGATCTTTAACTCTTTTTGCTTCTTGCTTTTGGAATAGTACTTGGGCCGTTAAATATTATGTCATGCAGGTTCACAAGGCCGCAAGAACGCACAAGTACAGACGCTGAGACACAAGTGAGATGAGCTGTCGCATGCTCACTGAAAGTGATTGTGTTTTGTTTTGCTGTGCTGAGAAAATACTGTAGCCTTGATTGGTTCAAAAAAGAGGGACAGGGATGAACATTGCCAGATATGGGCACAGTCACCTTCGATGACATAAAGGCCATTATATTTAATGGTTGTCTGCTCCATCATTACACAAAAAGAAAGAGAAGAAGAAGAAGAAAAAAACAAGGCAGAATAAAAGCAACCTTGGACTGCTTCTTTTTTTTTTTTTAGCCAGTCCTTCTATAACACATCCACGATACCTGCTGGTTTCCCCAGTTCTGCTTTAATGAGTTTGGTCAGATTCTGTTCTATTGTGTCCAATTACTGCAAGTTTTTTTCAACGGACTGTCAAAACAGCTCAGTGATTATAGCGAAAAAGCAAAAAAAAACCAAAACAATGGCTGTATTTTTGTGAGTTAGGAATGTTTCCGCTGCACCTACAGCTCGGCTCATGTGTTCAGCGAGCAATTATGTTTTGAGTCGGAAACCGCGGATACGGTTTGCCACGTGCTGCAGCGTGCTATTTTCCCTGCGTTTGCGGTGCCCAGAGGAGGAAGCGTCCCTCTGATTGTAGGGGATGTTCTGCATGTGAGCAGAATGTAAAAGGCTAGCCGTCCAAGTCACTGAATTGAGACGAAAACAACTTGGTTCATAAAATGACCCAAATGAGCCCGTGCAGAACAGAGGTTTTTTTTTTTTGTTTCTTTAGTCGCCACGGTCCCTTGTAACTGTACATTCATGAGCCAGCTCTGTGGACGGGCGGAAGAAAGGGCCACAGATAAGCGTTTTAACTGGGGGAGTCCCGCCCCTCTCCCCTCCTGAAGCCACGCTTCGGCCAATGGCGGTGAGAGAATGAGAGAAGGAAGCCTCAGATTGAGAGAAGGCCCTGCTGCTTCTCCCTCTCTCTCTCTGTAGTCGTGTAAATGAAGAACATCCCAGTCGTATGGTGGCGTATCCACCATCCGTCTGGCCTAACTTTTATGCCCTCATCTTCCCTTTAGATCCACTTGACAAAGCAGGATGAATTTTTCAGATGGTTTTTTTAGTTGTTTTATTGCCATTCTCGCCGTGTTTGTTGTTTCGCTTTCATGCCACTTTAAATGGAAGCGAGCAGGACCCTGACTGCGCTGCTGTTTTTAATGTGGTCATGATGAGAGGACCAGACCGCGGTGCTCACAGATTCTGCATCCTGATTGTCTCGTGTTTTCCCACAGTAGTAGACAGTATAACAGCACTGCTGTTACCTTGTGCTCAAACCGTGTCTGAATTATTTCTCATGCTTGCGCGCGTGAATGTTAAAAAAAGCGCCTGTAAACAGACTGCGTGCGCCCCTCTGAGCGGGAGGGGGCGCGTTTCAGGGGTTACGGGGACATTGCGTCACTTTCTCAAAATGGCGGCTTCTCTCTCTCCCTCCCGCCCGCAGTGCACGTGAAAGCCGGGACCTGTGAGGTCATCGCGGCCCACCGCTGCTGCAACAAGAACAAGATCGAGGAGCGGTCCCAGACGGTCAAGTGCTCCTGCTTCCCCGGGCAGGTCGCCGGGACGACGAGAGCCGCCCCTTCCTGCGTCGAGGGTAAGGCCACTCCCCCCTTGCCTTGTCGCTCACCACGCGCAGCTCACCGGACAAGCTTAGCTCAGCTTTAGCAGGCATGGTTCTAACTTTATTTCCTGTTTCAAACCCGTATGCACTTCCACACCTTGCATCTGTAACCTGTCCTTCTAGACAAGGTGCATCTCGCTGGATTCTTAGCTGATATTACAGAACACAGGCACTTGTTCTGAAACCTGTCCAATGTCGATCGCAGACAGTCATCTCGCTGTTTGAGAAGGTGCGGGAAAAGACAGCGGGGGGGGGGGCGAGGGTATGAGGGGGGGTGTCTGGCCTGGTGTTTCACAATAAAAGCGCTGGCTTCATTCTTGGCAGACCAAAGGCAGGGGCGAGTCATTTAATACTGTGTCAACAGTGTCCATTTGACAGCCCGATCGATTTTTATCTTATTTTCTTTACTGTAACAGCTTTTGCTTGGCTTCTGCCTCCTTGACAATGCTCGCAGTGTGCGGAAATGTCAAATAAGCCCCCCCCCGCCTCCCGTTTCTCTGGCCTTCTCTGCCCCTCTGCGTTCTCTGACCCCCGAGCTCACAGGCGAGGCGCGATGTTTATTCCTTCCGGCCAGAACGCTCATCTTTTTGATGTTGAATCAGGTCTCTGATTCAGTCCAGAGAAACCACACAGAGCAGATCTACCCCATCGCCACGTCCGGGTGAAAGCTTCACGCTCCGCCCTTTGACATTTCCTTTTTTTTCCACGTGCGACCCATTTCATTTTTGTTTTCTTGGCGTTTGGGTAATGAGCACTGCGTGGTTGTGTGAAAGGATTTTTTAATCCTGTTGCATTGTTCTCCGCTGTAGTATTTTTGAGGGGTTTATAGTCCTGATTGAAGTGCTGTCAGTCGCCTTCCCTGCTGTTGAATAGTTGACGCGCTGGATGCTCATTTGCAGTCTTTTCTGTGTGTTCCTCCGGCAGCCTCCATAGTGGCTCAGAAGTGGTGGTGCCAGATGCAGCCCTGCCTGGACGGGGAGGAGTGCAAGGTGCTGCCCGATCGCACCGGCTGGAGCTGCAGCACGGGAAACAAGGTCAAGACCACCAAGGTGGGTGCAAACCCGCCTGCAGGGCGGCGCCGTAAACGCGCAGTGAACCGGGCTCGTGACCCGGAGGCTGCCAGTTCAATTCCCGGGCGAGGAACTGCGGCTGTGCCCTTGAGCGAGGCACTTGACTGGAATTGCTTCTGTAAAATTTATCCAGAAAACAGCGGCGTCGATGCGCCGTAAAATGCAGAAGCAGAACGTGCGAGCCGCGCGTTCGCTGCGGATGAGGCCGTCCGCTGAATGCAAATGTGCTCTAATCGGTATTACCGCACGGAACGTCACGGCACAAATCAAACGCCGCTCTCGCTCTCGCCCGCGCCGGCCCGGGCGGAGTTATTATCCACGCGAACGTGCACGTGGGGGGGGGGGGGGGGGGGGGGGTTTCTCAGGAGCTGCGCGGGAGCCGTTAAACGTCTGGCGGTTTGGGGGAGCGGCGGGAACGGGAGCGGCGAGGGGGGACGCCCACGTGCGTGCTGGCTCGAATATCTACCGGAGTCCCGGCGCCAATCGTAACGTCCCGTTACCGGGGTTATGGTGAAACTGCGCCCCCCTCTCCCTCCCCCCCCGCCACAGGATGCGATTGCCTGTGATGTCCCCCTCCTCCCCCGACAGCACTGTGAGTCAGAAATGAGCCAATCAGCTGAAAGCAGACTGTCGGGCACCCTTCCCCTCCACTGCCATTTTTGGAACTGGCCGGGACCCACTGTGGACTGACCCAGTTACTCTCGCCACGGTGCTCAGCCAGAAAAATGAGCTTGGGTTGAATCCCGCCTTGGATCCCACATCAAAAGCATTCAGGGGGGTAAGAAGAAGAAGAAGAAGAAGAAGAAGAAGAAGAACAAGGAGAAGGACAAGATGCAGAAACAACAAAAAAAAAACAACAAGCTTGCTGTGATGGTAAATATTTGATGAAAACGGGAGGGGAAAAAACCCAAGTGATTGTTGCTGGAATCAAAGCTGTGCTGCACTACATATAGCATAGGCCCAGAGTGTGGGGCCCTTTGTTTTTAGTGTAGGCCACCCAGTGTAGGGCCTTTTCTTTTTAGTTTAGGGTCCAAGTGTGGGGCCCTTTGTTTTTAGTGTAGGCCCCGAGTGTGGGGCCCTTTGTTTTTAGTTTAGGCACTGAGTGTGGGGCCCTTTGTTTTTAGTTTAGGCCCCGAGTGTGGGGCCCTTTGTTTATAGTGTAGGCCCCGAGTGTGGGGCCCTTTGTTTTTAGTGTAGGCCCTGAGTGTGGGGCCCTTTGTTTTTAGTTTAGGCACTGAGTGTGGGGCCCTTTGTTTTTAGTGTACACCCAGAGTGTGGGGCCCTTTGTTTTTAGTGTAGGCCCCGAGTGTGGGGCCCTTTGTTTATAGTGTAGGCCCCGAGTGTGGGGCCCTTTGTTTTTAGTGTAGGCCCCGAGTGTGGGGCCCTTTGTTTTTAGTTTAGGCCCCGAGTGTGGGGCCCTTTGTTTTTAGTGTAGGCCCTGAGTGTGGGGCCCTTTGTTTTTAGTTTAGGCACTGAGTGTGGGGCCCTTTGTTTTTAGTGTACACCCAGAGTGTGGGGCCCTTTGTTTTTAGTGTACATTCAGAGTGTGGGGCCCTTTGTTTTTAGTGTAGGCCCAGAGTGTGGGGCCCTTTGTTTTTAGTTTAGTCCCCGAGTGTGAGGCCCTTTGTTTTTAGTGTAGGCCCCGAGTGTGGGGCCCTTTGTTTTTATTGTAGGCCCCGAGTGTGGGGCCCTTTGTTTATAGTGTAGGGCCCGAGTGTGGGCCCTTTGTTTTTAGTGTAGGCCCCGAGTGTGGGGCCCTTTGTTTTTAGTTTAGGCCCCGAGTGTGGGGCCCTTTGTTTATAGTGTAGGCCCCGAGTGTGGGGCCCTTTGTTTTTAGTGTAGGCCCCGAGTGTGGGGCCCTTTGTTTTTAGTTTAGGCACTGAGTGTGGGGCCCTTTGTTTTTAGTGTACACCCAGAGTGTGGGGCCCTTTGTTTTTAGTGTAGGCCCAGAGTGTGGGGCCCTTTGTTTTTAGTGTAGGCCCCGAGTGTGGGGCCCTTTGTTTTTAGTGTAGGCCCCGAGTGTGGGGCCCTTTGTTTTTAGTGTAGGCCCAGAGTGTGGGGCCCTTTGTTTTTAGTGTACATTCAGATCGTGGGGCCCTTTGTTTTTAGTGTAGGCCCAGAGTGTGGGGCCCTTTGTTTTTAGTTTAGGCCCCGAGTGTGGGGCTCTTTGTTTTTAGTGTAGGCCCTGAGTGCGGGGCCCTTTGTTTTTAGTGTAGGCCCCGGGTGTGGGGCTCTTTGTTTTTAGTGTACACCCAGAGTGTGGGGCCCTTTGTTTTTAGTTTAGGCCCCGAGTGTGGGGCCCTTTGTTTTTAGTGTAGTCCCCGAGTGTGGGGCCCTTTGTTTTTAGTTTAGGCACTGAGTGTGGGGCCCTTTGTTTATAGTGTAGGCCCCGAGTGTGGGGCCCTTTGTTTATAGTGTAGGCCCCGAGTGTGGGGCCCTTTGTTTTTAGTTTAGGCACTGAGTGTGGGGCCCTTTGTTTTTAGTGTACACCCAGAGTGTGGGGCCCTTTGTTTTTAGTGTAGGCCCAGAGTGTGGGGCCCTTTGTTTTTAGTGTAGGCCCCGAGTGTGGGGCCCTTTGTTTTTAGTTTAGGCCCCGAGTGTGGGGCCCTTTGTTTTTAGTGTAGGCCCAGAGTGTGGGGCCCTTTGTTTTTAGTGTAGGCCCAGAGTGTGGGGCCCTTTGTTTTTAGTGTAGGCCCCGAGTGTGGGGCCCTTTGTTTTTAGTGTAGGCCCCGAGTGTGGGGCCCTTTGTTTTTAGTGTACATTCAGATCGTGGGGCCCTTTGTTTTTAGTGTAGGCTCAGAGTGTGGGGCCCTTTGTTTTTAGTTTAGGCCCCGAGTGTGGGGCCCTTTGTTTTTAGTGTAGGCCCCGAGTGTGGGGCCCTTTGTTTATAGTGTAGGCCCCGGGTGTGGGGCCCTTTGTTTTTAGTTTAGGCCCCGAGTGTGGGGCCCTTTGTTTTTAGTGTACACCCAGAGCGTGGGGCCCTTTGTTTTTAGTGAAGGCCCCGAGTGTGGGGCCCTTTGTTTATAGTGTAGGCCCCGAGTGTGGGGCCCTTTGTTTATAGTGTAGGCCCCGAGTGTGGGGCCCATTGTTTATAGTGTAAGCCCCGAGTGTGGGGCCCTTTGTTTTTAGTGTAGGCCCCGAGTGTGGGGCCCTTTGTTTTTAGTGTACACTCCGAGTGTGGGGCCCTTTGTTTTTAGTTTAGGCCCCGAGTGTGGGGCCCTTTGTTTATAGTGTAGGCCCCGAGTGTGGGGCCCTTTGTTTATAGTGTAGGCCCCGAGTGTGGGGCCCTTTGTTTATAGTGTAGGCCCCGAGTGTGGGGCCCATTGTTTATAGTGTAGGCCCCGAGTGTGGGGCCCTTTGTTTTTAGTGTAGGCCCCGAGTGTGGGGCCCTTTGTTTTTAGTGTACACTCCGAGTGTGGGGCCCTTTGTTTATAGTGTAGGCCCCGAGTGTGGCGCCCTTTATTTTTAGTGTACACTCCGAGTGTGGGGCCCTTTGTTTATAGTGTAGGCCCCGAGTGTGGGGCCCTTTGTCTTTAGTGTAGGCCCCCAGTGTTGGGCCTACACTTAAACTTAAATTTTAAGTTTAAAAAATAACAAAATATACAAAATAACAAAAATATTCCTGGGAGCAGGACTGGGGAGAGCCAATGAGGGCGTACGCATTTTTCAAGAACAAAATGCAGTTATTTATCCTCACACCAACCACCTGAGTTTATTCAGCATTGTAATTCTGTGCTTTAGTGTTATTGAGGCTCACAGTGCCTAGAAAACCTATACTGGAACTGTTTGAGAAACTAATGGATTCACTGTTTTTCCCCTACACATAAAAATACTGTTTTTATTCCTCTCCTGAAACAAAAGAAAAAAAAACAAAAACACTCCGATTTGATTGCAAATGCAGGACTGAATGCACATCCCGAGACTTAATTTGAAGGATTCCAGTCCTACTGAAGTGCAGTACGAAAGCTCCCGCTGAATACAGATCAGCCCGCCTCCCGCTTCACATCCGAGAGACGGAGGAGAGAGAGTCCGCCGGCAGGCAGCGTCGCGCGGTTTTCCCGAAAAAAAAAGCCCCGGCAGTGATGTCAGTCAAGTCACATCCCCGACGTTCATTTCCTTCCCATCAGTCACCTGTCCAAAACAAAGAGCCGGTGACTGCTTTCAATTTCGCAGGGACGAGGCGCGGCTCACGGAGGGGAGCGGCGGCAGCGAGACAGAGCCATCGGCGTGTCTGCTGACCGAGGGGTGGGGGGGGGGGTGGGGGGGCGAGGGGGGATGTGAGGTGATGTTTGAATTCGTGACCATCATCTGCGACCTGGGGGTTGGGGGGGGCGGTGGTGGTGCGGGACCCCTCGTTGGGAAGGGGCCGGGATTCGGCTGTCACACCCCCCCACCCCCACCCCTCGCACACCCGCGCGTTTAACTGAGGGACCTTTGACCTCTCGGCCCGCCCATGGCGGACTTACAAACAGCTGCTCCTGTTGGGCCCTGCGAAGCGATCGCCGCCGTTTCCTTTTCTAGTGGCAGGTTTCCCCGCGGGTGAATTGGGGGTTGGGGGGGGGGGGGGGGCAAGGGGGGGTGGTGATGGACGGGTAGAAGTGCTTTTCGGTCAGTGGTGTGGCATCTCTTTGGCCTGTAGGTCTTTGTTTCAGCCATTTCAGCTTAGCACAGGGGTGGAGACGCATACTATGCGGTCTCTGTACCAGCGTATGAGCATCATGGGGGATTCCGCTCTTTCTGTAGTTCTGGGACTGCTCAGACCGTCCATTAGACTCCTCAAAGCTTTCATCCGTATCCCAGGCTTCTTAGCGGCCGGTGATCAGCGCTTTGCTTTCACAACCAATCAATTCCATCAATTAATACCTCTGAGTAACGGTGCGTGCATGTGTACAGTACGGCATATTCGCGAATGCGCGCGTACACAAGTACATATTTTCAGAGATGTTTTTTTTTGACGACGCGCGGCGGTCAGGACGCAGCTGGGGCGCGGGTCGATGGCGTGGGCGCGGTCCTCGTGGCCCCCGTTAACGCGGGGCCGTAAATCGAAATGGACGGCGCGGGGCCCCCGGGCGAGGGGGCGGCGATAAATCACGCGGATAACAGAGAGGCGCGCTTTCTGCCGGGGCGCGGCCGTCGGCGGGAGCCCCCCCCCCCCGGACACGGGGCCGAACGCGCGTCGCTCGCCCCGTCCCCCCATCTTTCACTTTCCGCTGGAGCGCGGCGTCGATCGATGCCAGATAATATCCCGCGGACGAGAGCGGGGGCGTCCGCGTCCCCGCCCCCCTCCTCCTCCTCCGAGCGCCTCTCCCTCGGACTGGAGCGGGGGGCTGAAAGGGCCGGGGTCGGGCCCAGCCTTTTATTTCGGCTCGGGACGGAGCCGGCCGTCACGCGGCGGGGTTGCCTGGGACACGGAGGTCAAAGGTCAAAGCCAGGAGACCTTCATTACCGCCACGGAGCCGCTGCTTCTCCTTCAGCACGGCACGGTCTCAGCAGATGTGCTCCTTCCACACCCACACGGCTGCATTAATAATTAGCATATGCTAATACCTCTCCTGCTCTCTCGCTAATGCTGGCTTTATCACCTGTCTATCCTTCTCCCTCTTTCTCTTATATATATATATATATATATATATTATATATATACACACACACACACACACACACACACATACATTATATATGCACAGCTATATTCTGTCTCATTCCCCCAGTATTTATATATATATATATATATATGTTTATATATCTTCTCTATCTCTTCTCTCTCATGTCTCTCTATCTCTTCTCTCTCATCTCTCATTACACACACAGACACAGACACACACACACTGTACATAACGGGTGTGTGCTCGTGTGTGTGTGTCTGACACGTTGCTTCAGCAGTAATTTGCCGTGTGACTCTTTGTGCTCCGCGTCGCCGGAGGTTCACCTCCTTTACACTCCTCCACGTTCGGAACGATGGTGGGAAAACCCAAACCTGCTGCTTCTGCAAGTCGGCTTAGGAGCCTGACGCCAGCGCGGAGAACAAGCGAGCAGGAGAACGAGCGAGCAGGAGAACGAGCGAGCGAGCAGGAGAGCGAGCGAGCTTTAGAGCGGGCGAGCGAGGAGAGCGAGCGAGCAGGACGGCGAGCGAGGAGGGCGAGCGGGCATTAGAGCGGGCGATCGAGGAGGGTGAGCGAGGAGGACGAGCGAGGGAGCGAGCGGCGCCCACATCGACATGCTCAAGCCCCCGTGACACACGCAGGATGTGACAGCTGAGATCAGCAGCACACTCGAACGGCGCATATATCACAGTCGGCTCTGTCAGTCTCCTGACAGGAAGCTGCTTCTGAATAAGATAAGCCAGCCGTATTATCAGTGATACGAATTTGTGCCAAAATCTAAATCAAAGTCTGTTTTCATCTTGCACAGTGTCATAAGTTTTAGATAATAAGAGTAGAGGCACTCCAATCCAAAATGCCGTTGAAAAAGACTAGAGGTCTGCATTGGGCTAGAAATGAGACCTGAGCTCACTTAAGCCCGACGAACTCCAGCCTGACCCGACCCAGCCCGACCCGGCCCAGCCCGACCCAACCCACCCCCGACCCGACCCAGCCTGACCCAGCCCAACCCGACCCACCCTGACCCAGCCCAACCCGAACCCCCCCGACCCAACCCACCCCCGACCCGACCCAGCCTGACCCAGCCCAACCCGACCCACCCTGACCCAGCCCAACCCGAACCCCCCCGACCCAACCCAGCCCGACCCGACCCAGCCCAACCCGACCCACCTTGACCCAGCCCAACCCGAACCCCCCCAACCCAACCCACCCCCGACCCGACCCAGCCGGACCCAGCCCAACCCGACCCACCCTGACCCAGCCCAACCCGAACCCCCCCGACCCAACCCACCCCGACCCGACCCAGCCCAACCCGAACCCCCCCGACCCAACCCAGCCCGACCCGACCCACCCCGACCCGAACCACCCTGACCCAGCCCAACCCGACCCAGCCCGACCCAGCCCAACCCGAACCACCCCGACCCGACCCGACCCAGCCCGACCCAGCCCAACCCGACCCAGCCCGACCCGACGAGCTCCAGCCAAACTTTAAGCCTGAATAGAGCTCGATCGCTGAAATAGCAAGCCAACAACACCATACAACAGCACAACATAAAATAATGCAGCGTTTCCCCCAGAAAGGCTGCCAGTGACAGAGCTTGTGATGGCAGAACAAAGGTGGGAGAAACAGGTCTACCAGCGACTGGCGACAGCAGTGCAAAGCCAAGCTCCTCGTTTTTGTAGCATACCGTTTTGCTCAACTAGCAAATTAAAACAAGGGGATGTGAACGACACACATTCCTGACCATCGGCTAGTCGCTGTCTGAAACTGACTAGTCATATTTTTAATTTATTTATTGTTTAACAATTTCTGGTTATTTTATTTAACATTCGACATGCGTGCTCACGACTAACAATCGACGAATCAACAAATTGTTCACATCCCTAATTAAACAGCTGTAACATTCTGTTAAATGTGATGTTAAGTTTGTCGCTTGCACCTGTGCAACAAACACCACAGGAGTGACATCCTTGTTCTTTCAGTATGTTTACATGAAGTATGTTTGTAAAATGTATGTATTTTAATGTTCATAAAGATCCGAACAGGCTAAACAGCTAGCTTTATTGCTATTTTTCTTTTTGTTAAATGTAATGTTAATACATTTGCTGCTGTTCATATTGATCAAAGCAGGCTAGCCAGCTAGCTTAAGTGCCATTACATTTTTAAAAGCGTATCACTTCGGTGCTGTCAAATACGACTGTTCAAATTTTACGGTTGAGCTAGTTTGCTAGAAGCTTTGTACAGTTGTTGTCAATTGTGCAACAGCTGGAAGAAGTGTTGCTTCGGAGCTATTAGTAACTTCCGGGTTGGAAGTGGGCCCATACCCAATTTGACAAAGCAAAATAAAGAAAGAAAAGAGTGAGAGAAAGAGTAAGAGGGTAAGAGAGAAGGAGGGAGAGGAGAGAAGAGGTGGAGGGGAAGAGAAGCTGTGTGATCTGGATGCTGGTTAGCTGAGAGAGGCTGACCATGCAGTCCACTAATGGGGGAGGAGAGGGCCCAGTTAAGTGCTTCAGCGTTCCTCAGTATCCCAGGAACCAGGGACAGGAGGGTGAGGCTGTCCCAGCACCCCTGTGACGTCCTGCGGACCCCCATCCGAAAGGTGAGGATTAAACTGGGCGTCCCGCAGCAGCAGGGGTGCGGCCGGGGCACCTGGCCATCTGTCCAGACTCTGTCCCGCGCCAGATCCTGGGTAAAGCGTGTTTTCAGGGGCGTCGGAGTCGCGGCGGGTAAAGCCGGCTCGCGGGGGGGGAGGAAGAACAAAATGGCCCCCGGCCCAAACGCGCGCGGAGACGCCGCGGGCTGCCAGCCGCGCCGGCGGCGGCGCCCGCCTCCCCGCCCCATTCCTGGCCGAGGCGACTGCGCCCACGACTGTGCCCACGACTGTGCCCACGCCCGCGGCTAAGTGAACGACGCTAACAGGTGCCAAGGCGCTCGGCGGGAAAGCCCCGGATGCGGGGAACCCCCGCCGACTGTGCCGTATGCCGCCGGTGAAACGGCGCGCCATCGCCCCGCGCTGCCGACGCCGCGTTAATCACTCCGCCGCTTCCACGGGCCGCTTCCCCCAGCCTCGCGAATGTTTAACCACCGTAAATATCGCCGCGTTTCGGATCTTTCGGGCTCAGTATGCGCTCTTTGGCGGCGGACTGCCGAGCCGTGGCGGTCTACATGCGCAGTCGCCGCTCCCTCGCCCCCCGTGTCATCGATTAAAAGCGCTGTTCTTTCTGTGTGAAGGTGTCGTCGCGCCTGTGATCCCCTCCGGAGGAACGGCTCGGGCCGCGGTAGCAGATGATTGTCACGTCTAAACAGTCTGACCCCGACATGCTGATCAGCCTTTTTTTCGGTCTTACGCCCTCCGGTGATTAATTGTTAAACCTGCCCGTTAACGTCTGAAGGATAATTCTGGGTACGTGTCAGCCACGGGCCTTAATCACAGTAATTACACTGCTTCTCCAGGCATTATATTCCTGCATGACCAGGTGGGTGGGAGGCGGGCTGGAGAACGAACCAAAATTGGTTTAAAATAAGACAAATTGCTGATTAATGCTTTAGCTGCCCTCCTGTCTTTTCATCTGCCTTTTCTTGCAGTTGCGGAGGAGAACCATCCACGACCGACGCGTCTAACCGCTGTGCCCTCTGCATTTCAGGTCACACGATAGTCCCGCCCCCTTCCGACTAGAACATCCAATCATGGACATCCTTTTGTATATGTATAGCGACTGTAAGAAGAGTGGATCGTCGGTGAAATTTGGCTGTGCGAGCTGGGGTACGTAAAAGGCTTGGCCTGCGTTGGGAAACGGGTGGGACACGTAGCCGAGCAACGCAGAGAAAAGGTTTGGGAATCGGTGTGAGCAGGAGCACGGACTTGACCTGGAGGGCTCTGTCTACTTGACTACATGGGAACACGGGGACTACCAATCAATTCCAATTCCTTGTCTTTATTATACATGCTACTGTACTTCTCTTTGTGCTGCATTCTTACCTTGGATTGGGACACCAGTCTCTAATGGCAGTTCTTCAGACAGTGGTGATACCCGGGACTGTACAAGCCTGCTGAAGGGATACTGTACCATAATGCCCACTTTAGATCTCTGACACCTGACAACGGTTCTTTTTTAAACCCACGCCCAGTACAGTGGCTCCCGATGTAATTGTGTTCTGGATATATTTCGCCCGTAAACGCTTACAGTACATTCAGACTTTTTAACATTTGAAGCTGACAAATTTTCTCCTTTTTTTGAAGAAGAAAACAAGGATTTTTCAGCAAAAAAAAAAAAAAACGAAAACAAAAACAAATAAACCCAAAAAAGCTGTTTCCGCCTTTGGAGCATCTGATGACCGGCCTAGTTGAGTTTTTTTTTTTTGTTGTTGTTTTTTTTTGAAAAGGACATTGTTAAGCTTTTCAGCTGAAAGGCCAGAATAATCCATAGTAGATATTATGATATATGTTGAAGCATATGTACGAGTGTATAAAGAGGTTCACAGAATTTATCAGAATAAAATGTTACGCTCCAGCAGTTTTCATATCTGTGTTTTTAAAAGCCTGGTAACTGCTATTGAGTAAGTGTGTCAGTATTATCTCAAATAAAATTATTTCAAAAGAAACATTTTATTTGGCTTGTGGGTAAAACATATTCATCTTCATGTCTTATTTCACATCAAAAATAGGGCTCCTTTTCAACCCCTGCTCAAGCCTCCATTGAGTCATATACAGCCTTTAATACAATGGCAGAGCTTTGCAAGTATTCTTGAATGGACCTTTAATGTGATTATGACATTGAACAGTTGGCCCACATGGAAGTCTTAACACCGCTCCCAAGTCAGAGATTGCCGACAGCTGACATTTTTAGCATCCATTTGTGTTTCAGTCCCAGACTTTCAGAAAAAAAAGAGCTCTAAAAGGACTCTTTGGCTTGTCTTCCTGGAGGAACCCTTTTCAGTCCTCGTGTGAAGGTTTGAAAAGCGTGAATGCCTCCAGATTGAGCCATTTTGAGCCCTACAAAGAACTCTTTACCTCGATAGGGTTCCTCTGTGGAGCCTTTTGCAACCCTTTCTTCTGAGAGTGCAAAATCAGGTAAAGCTTGGGGGTGCGGGGTGTTTAGGGGTGGGTCCATGGGTCTGTGCTCACTAGCGACCCCCACCTGGTCAGTCGGGCACCTGCAGGTCAGTCTGTTGATCTGAAGTGTCTTCCACTGACTTGTGTCTGTGCAAAGTACTGCATCGTAACGTCGCATGTCTTGGAGGAGAGCACGTGCTTGTCTGAGCTCTCCTCAATCGATAGAGGAGGCTACAGCAGTGATCGCTGATAACTGGAACCGTCCATTTGGATCTGGGGCGAAATTTAAAAAAGAATTGCTACAGATGTACAACCTTTTGATATGGTAGATCTTGTATTAGCAGCCCCGATTTATCTTCCATTTGTGTACTGATGTAATGTGTGCTTTAATAGGTCTGATTTGGTCTTATGAGCTAGGCCTTGGTCATGCTGTTAAGCCCGTATTCCAGTTTATGGATGGACCTCATTGGCTGGTGTAGAATCTGAACAGCGCCAACTGCGGTCGGGGCTCATAGTTGGCTGTAGTGCCGCCCGTCACAGGTGCATCCATGTCGCACCGCACAACAGCGCCCCCTCTGGTCAGTCGCAGCCCCACGGTCTGCCGACTCGGCGTCTCCATGAGCCCGCTCAGTGTGCTGAGGAGCGGGAAGGAGCCGCAGCTTCATGGGTCAGAGGAGAGAGCGTAGCGGTCGAGTGCAGAGAGCGTAACGGTTGAGTGGAGAGAGCGTAACGGTTCAGAGGAGAGACCGTAACGGTTGAGTGGAGAGAGTGTAACGGTTCAGAGGAGAGAGTGTAACGGTTCAGAGGAGAGAGCGTAACGGTCGAGTGGAGAGAGTGTAACGGTCGAGAGGAGAGAGCATAACGGTTCAGAGGAGAGAGCGTAACGGTTCAGAGGAGAGAACGTAACGGTCGAGAGGAGAGAGCGTAATGGTTCAGAGGAGAGAGCGTAACGGTCGAGAGGAGAGAGCGTAATGGTTCAGAGGAGAGAGCGTAACGGTTCAGAGGAGAGAGCGTAACGGTTCAGAGGAGAGAGCGTAACGGTTCAGAGGAGAGAGCGTAATGGTTCAGAGGAGAGAGCGTAACGGTTCAGAGGAGAGAGCGTAATGGTCGAGTGGAGAGAGCGTAACGGTTCAGAGGAGAGAGCGTAACGGTTCAGTGGAGAGAGCGTAATGGTTCAGTGGAGAGAGCGTAACGGTCAGAGGAGAGAGCGTAACGGTGGAGAGGAGAGAGCGTAACGGTGGAGAGGAGAGAGCGTAACGGTGGAGAGGAGAGAACGTAACGGTCGAGAGGAGAGAGCGTAACGGTCGAGAGGAGAGAGCGTAACGGTTCAGAGGAGAGAGCGTAACGTTGAGAGGAGAGAGCGTAACAGTTGAGAGGAGAGAGCGTAACGGTCGAGTGGAGAGAGCGTAACGGTTCAGAGGAGAGAGCGTAACGGTTCAGAGGAGAGAGCGTAACGGTGGAGAGGAGAGAGTGTAACGGTTCAGAGGAGAGAGCGTAACGGTTCAGAGGAGAGAGCGTAACGGTGGAGAGGAGAGAGCGTAACGGTCGAGAGGAGAGAGCGTAACGGTCGAGAGGAGAGAGCGTAACGGTTCAGAGGAGAGAGCGTAACGGTTCAGAGGAGAGAGCGTAACGGTGGAGAGGAGAGAGCATAACGGTTCAGAGGAGAGAGCGTAACGGTCTGCGCTCACAAACCGGTCGAGTCGACCACAGCGTTCAGCACAAACATGCACAAATCGGCCATTACAAATAGGGAGCAACTAGGGGTGAAATAAAACGACTTGTTTCTTATGCCTTCAAGGCATCTATCTATACCATTTTCTTATTTTTTTGCAGTTGAGCAGAAAATTATTGAAAGTAAACAATGAATGTCAGTCAGAAAGGGTTAGAAAAAGTACAGGAAATTATATTTGCATAATGTCATTTGGAACGTGGTGCTATATTATTTGTGTAATTTCTGATTTGACTTTGGTGGCTGTGGGATAAATGAAATGGGCTCAGAGTTGATTTGAAATGGGCCCACTCCATCAGGATTTTAAATGGGAGGATGTCCACACAATCACATTTACCCATATTATATCAGCTTAATGACTATTATAGTCATGTATTTATGCACCAAAACATTAACATGATAAAAACAAGCTTTTTTCCCCGAATACTATTGTCAGCTATTTTACATCCTACTGATTCTTAACAGTTAGCAGTATTACATTTTACAATTCTAGGACTATGTATATGGTTGTCAATTTGCTTGTATAATGTTTTCCATAAACATAGCACAATTACATGTATGGCCGTATACTGCCATAAACAATATGTATTACTAAAGTATTATTAGTAGGCTACTGCTGTGGTCTTTCTGGTTTTTGACTTATACATATATAAATATTGCAAATATCCAGAATTCTTCTGCATTGTAACAACAAAAAAAAAAAGTCAAACATAAAATGAAATTATACATGCACCGAGCGGTGATGGGAACTTCACACTGAACTCTGTCGTCTGGACTGAACTGAATGAATGCAGCTCTGAGTTGTAACAATTCAATTGACACTTTTCTCCGCCCCCTGAATAATCGACAGCATTGCTAAAACGAGTCGTCTGGTTCGAATTAGCCGAGATCATTTTCGGCTCCTGCTTAATAGATTTTTTTTTTTGTTCGGTTTTCAGAAAACAAGTCATTGACATTTTTTCATGGTTTTTTTTGTCTTTCTTTCTTTTATGTGAAACTCAATTATATTACAAAAAAGTGGAGTTATCTATTCGTGGCACGTGGACCCCCCACAGTGATGCTGTGTCTTTCCACAGTGTTGGCATGGTTGAACTACGGTTGGACTAATTTTCTTCATAGTCGATCAGGTTACACAGTGATGCTCTATTTTAAGGTTCCTCGAAACACGTACTGCTGAGAACGGAATTTCAGCATTTGAATATTGAGTGCAAACATTTTTTTTTTTTTCGGGCTGTTCTGGTTTATTTTATCCAAGCTGTAATCTTGCTGACAAAATAAACTAAGAACATAACCTCTTGTCCTGGAAATAATTTTCAAAGCATTTATAATGTTATGTACTCAATAGCAGCAAAAGTAAAGAGACTATTCTTTAACAGTATAATTACATTTTATACAGCAGTATACAAAGCCCCAACAGTGATTTAATTTCATGTTGGCCATGACTTATAGTGAATGATGTAGCATTCCTCTTTGGAGAAGCCTGGTCAAAAAGTGCAGTGTAGAATACGGTATGCTAACAAGGTGGCTCATATGTAACTTGTCGATATTGGCTATGATTGGGTGCATTGACATACCCTATACCAGCAGTGCCCAACCCTCACAATTTGAGGACAGCAGGGTCTATGCATAATTGTGTAATCTACTGCTTTAATTGATTGACTTAATTTAATTGATTAATTGCTTTAAGTGCTGAGACAACGTCCCAGTGGCTCTCTAGGACCAAGGGTTACCCCCCACCCCACCCCCACCCCCACCCCCACCCCTCCCCTCCCCATGCCCTGTGCCACTGACTGTATGGCTTCTGGATGTCATCATAAGTATTAGCAACAGTGCTGGCTGTGTAATGGGGTTCAGAGGCATAAGACAGCCTGAGACTGGGAGTGCTGGATTTGTAAGTAAAATTGTACATAAGATATTTTATATATCTATCGGCTAGTGTAACTCAATAAACTTTTGTGTGGAACAGAAACCCAGAGCTGTGCTGTTTTTATGTTCCCAATACCCTTGGTTAAATTTGGTCACACTTTACACAATGCTTTCTGGAACCATATACAGGGAGGGAATTTGTTAACGTCTGGTACACCGGATCATAAATAAAATGTTCAAAATCTACTGAAATTCTTTATGAATTATGAGGTAATACTATCAATACTAATAATACTAAACATAAACACTATCCCTAATTTGTGGATATCACCAGTCAATCCTATGCACATCCTACGCACATCCTTTGTTTATGAATTAGTTACAAAGATGTTATGCTGAGTTAATCAAAGTGTCTTTCATGAGGGATTTTCTAATATTTTCAATGCTATCTAATCTAATTATTGGAATAACTGAATATCTCTGTTAGTGCAATTAAATAATCCTTGAGATCAAGTTATTATCAGAAAGTTTGCAACTGTGGAGTTTTAATATCAGCAGGTCAACCTCAATAAGGGACCCACTTTGATCCTGTCTATAATTGACTATTAGAACATATATGATTGACACTGCAGTTCGCCAATCCCTGCTAAGAAATGGTTGCTATGCATGACTTCCCCCAACATCTAGCTCCGACAGTCCCACTGATAGCATTGTAGCTAATAACTTTTATTTTTTATTCCATTTTGCTGGCCGAAGAAAACCTTGGAAATGTATCTGTTGTGGATAAAACGTTATGGATGACCACACTCGCAGCTTAATGCCATAACATTAGGCAGACACACATACATTTGCTTGAAGGTAAGATAAAGGCAAGACTATTCTGCCTATTAATAATATCAGATAACATTATCTAGTCCATTAGCTGTAATTAGCTGAATGATTAAATCAAAGTTTATTTATCAAATTCACCATTACAGCACATAGGCAGCTGTGAGCTGACAAAGAAAAGCTTAACGTTAGCCTGTGAGCATCTTTGTGCAGGCGAAGGGAAAGCCTTCTAAACCAATATAACAAATAATAAAATAAAATAAGAAACATGGATGGATAACATTAGCAAATGCTTTTTTGGCTACTTTCTTTGCAAACCTTGCCATAGAACTGTTATTTCAACGAGAGCAGCTAATTGCGGAGAATCTTTTTTAGCACTTTATCTATGGAAGACTGAACCATACCTTTCCCAACCCTGTGGACGTAGCTAAGTAGTCACTGCCACACCATAAAACAAACTTAACCCTGTTAGAATGGTGCATAATCACAGTTTGATGTTTTTCCCCCCTATTCATGTATTATTTACAATTGTATCATGCCAAACTACTTTACATTACATTACATTACAGGCATTTAGCAGACGCTCTTATCCAGAGCGACTTACACAACTTTTTTTTTTACATAGCACTTTACATTTGTATCCATTTATACAGCTGGATATATACTGAAGCAATGCAGGTTAAGTACCTTGCTCAAGGGTACAACGGCAGTGTCCTTACCCGGGAATCGAACCTGCAACCTTTCGGTTACAAGCGCAGTTCCTTACCCACTGTGCCACACTCCACACACAAATGTACTTCACGGAGATACTGAATTATACTTTAAAAAACCACCTGTAACCACCTGTAATTTCTTGCGGTAATTCACTCAAGAAGATGCCAGCTCCATTTACTTTTGTCGTACGTGAAGCGTATTGCATTCATTCTGAATTATTTATTTTCCTGCTGGCTATGTCGTAATTACAAGATCAAGAGCATAATTAAAAAAAAAAATTGTCTCCTAATATCGTAATTACGAGAAAAGATCTGAATTTCAAGAAACAAAAACTCTTCATTGCGAGAAAACATTTAATATTTTTTAGAAAAGATCTCAATTTTGAGAGAAAGATCTTGTAATTTCAAGAAAAAGACCTCGTAATTACGATACAAGGATAACAGTTCTTTTCAGTTTGAAGTACTATTTTTTAACATCTCTGTTGAAAACAAATCAATTGAATTTTATTAAATTAACCTGATTAATAGATTTCATGTGCAGCAACATGAAACGATCGGAATTACGTGCAATGATGGCTAGTGTTGAAGTTCTGGTGCATTTAATCGCTTGACCGTTCCATCACGAAAAGAGAGAACATTGGGCCTCATTCACCAAGATTCGCCAACCGTTCTTAAGAAGAATTTTCTTCTTAAAACCCCCTTACGCAGTTTTCACGACGATTCTGTGTGAGGTGGTGGCACCTCTCACTCTGATTTCTGCGGGTTAATTGACCCTGACGAGGGGCAGGTGTGTGAGTGCTATGGTGAGGTGATGGCACCTCACAGGCATTTGCTCTGAGCTAATTGTCCCTGATGAGGGTCAGGTGTGGGAGGCCTATATCTAGCCCCTTATTTCTGGGGTTCAGCGCAGACTCATTGTTTGTCAGACTCTTGGTGTGTAGGGGTGTGAGAATCGGCAGAAGTTACCGTGTTGATCCTATCTGCCAGATTTGATCACCATTTAGTTTCTTCTCAAGCTGTTTATCTCTTCGCGCTGTGGAGGACATTTTGCCCTCGTCTCTTTAGTTTTCCTTTTGTTTTCTACCCGCCAGGCTGCGCGTGTCCTTTTTCTTTTGTAAGTGACTCCACTCTGTTTTTCTAGTGGGGGTTTTCTTTCTGGGTAGCTACGCTGCGGCGGTGTTTCATTTCTTTTAGTGTTCGGAGCCCGCTGACAGAAGTTTCAGTGAGTGGAGGGAGCGATTACTTGGTTCTTTATTTGGTTTTTCCCCTTCCCTTTCTATCGCTCGGTGACTTTGTGGTTACCCCTCAGGGTTAACTTTTAGATCCCCCTCGGTCCGCAATTGCGTCCCACCCTCCTCAACCGTGACATTCTGACATTCACCAATGTTTTCTTATTTGGGATTTGTTCTTAGGTAAGAACAGAATCTACGCACACTCAAGAGCACATTTGTGTGCCGACATGTTTGTGCAAAATAATTGGTTATTGCGTTTTCTTCAATTCTACAGTTGTATAATATTATAGGATTTAAATTACAATAATATTTTTATCATTTATAATTTTTAAATAATTCATTATTTTACAAAGCATTAAGGGGCCAGGTTCCACCTCAGAGGGTGATTGCCTCAGCGGGAGTTCATCTGTAAATAAATGATAAAAATCAAACCATTGTAGTGACCTTTTATTTTTGGGGGTTTCAATTATGCAATGTTTGGTCTATACTGCAAAAGCAAATGTTTAAATTTTGAATACAAATTAAGCACTTAGGTAACACATTTTAAACACACGGACATGTTGAAGAAAATAACACTTATTCAGAGATGTCACTAGTGGGGGTGCGGACCGCACCGGGTGACACCATCAGAGGGGGGTGACACTAAAATGACTGGCAAATAAATTTTTTGTGCAGTGTTTTGTGTAACGACGAGCTGAAACAGCTAATGTCCCCGATGCAGTTTACTGCCGGTTGATTTAATTAGCAGTATTAATGTGACGAGAAGCGCTTTGTCGTTTGAATGCATAACACGCAATTCCTTGCGCCCACGCCCACCAGCATTTCTTTTTTGCCTCAGATTTGACATAAAACCATTTTTTTTTACTTAATCAGTTATGCGAACTTCTCCGGATACATCGTTCACTGAACGAGTAATAGCATCCCATGCATCTTTTTTTATGGGGCGTTTACCTATGCTAATTTGGAACAACTGGCACGTGCTTTCAGTTTACGAGGACAATGAGATTCATCATTATAAGAACACGGTTGCGAACAATTCTGCGGTTTAAGAACACATCATGAATCTGACGTAGACCTTTCTCAAGAACAAATTTAAGAAAAAACTTAGGAAGATATTGGTGAATGAGGCCCATTGTTAGAAACAGAGCAATTGCATTACTAAAATGATAAAACAGTGTTACCACGTTTTTATTTCTGTAAAGGTTGTTTTGGTACAACATGTTGTGCATTGGGAGGTTTGAGCCTTTGATGCCGCTCCTGTTGCCACTGACAACGTTACCGTAACGGGTAAGGAGTGCTTGGCATCTACAGTGTCGACAGGGGCTGTCACACATCTGATTGCAACAACTGACAAGGACGAGAATCTTGATCCCAGTGCATTTCAGAGTCTGTGCACATTGTCACGCTTTGCTTCTCCCAGCATTTGGCCATATGGTTAAAATGCTTATACTAGTCACACTGTAGGCTACGTTGACAGTTACCAATAAAAAATGCCAAAAAATCACGGAACTGCCAGAAAAGGAAAAAGTCAAGGATTCTGTGACCCCCACGAATTCTGTGACAAACACCCTCCAGTAACATAATTGATGACGAGGAAGAAATTTAGCCAGTGATACATGAAGTGCATTCCTATCATTGAAGACAATGTAATTATATTTTTCAAATAAAGTATGAAAATCTGTGTGGCTAACAAATAAATGTGATTCATCTTCAGTTTTCCACAGGGCTTTTATCTTTCATACCTGGAATCAATTTAGTTGCTCTTCTTTGAACTTTTTCCAGAGCCTCTGTATCTTTCTTGTAGTACGGTCCCCAGAACTGCACGCAATACCCTGTGTGGTCTAACATGTATTGTATAAAATAAGTACAACTTCTTTGGATTTATACTCAATACGTTTGGCTATATATCCCAGAATCCTGTTTTTTCTTTTTACTGCTACAGCACAGTGCCTAAAACCTGAAAGGCTTTGATCAACCATTACTCCCAAGTCTTTATCAAACTGACCACAGTCCAATTTTGTTCCTCCCCTGAATTAATCCTGTCTAATGTTTTAATTTCCCACATGCAGAACTTGCTTGCATTTATTAATGAAGAAAACTATAAGGGCCGACATAGCTCAGGAGGTTAGAGCAGTTATCTGGCAGTCGGAGGGTTGCCGGTTTGATCCGCGCCCTGGGTGTGTCGAAGCGTCCTTGAGTAAGACACCTAACCCCTAACTGCTCTGGTGAATGCGAGGCAGCAATTGTAAATCGCTTTGGATAAAAGTGCTATATAAATGCAGTCCAATTACATTTGGCTTTATTAAATTTACTTTGCCAGGTATCCGCCCACTTCTGGATTTTAAATCTTCTTGGATTACTTTAGTAGATTCAAAACTATTAGCTGGGCCTCCTAGTTATGTATCATCTGCAAATTTGACTAAAGTCCTTTATATGTCCCTGTCAATCTCACTGATATAAATGAAGAAAAGCAGTGGCCCCAGAACCGATCCTTGTGGGACTCCACTTCCAACAGTCCTCTGCTCAGATAAGCTCATACCCTTCTGCCAGTCCCAGGCAATATAACATCAATTCCACCTTGATGGCGCAATTTTTCTATATATTCATAACTGGTATGCCTAATTCCAGGAAATAAACCCCATATAAGCCCCATAAACAAGAAGGGGGAGAAATCGTTGGCTAGGACTTGAATAGGACTTCACGGCTACTTTGTCAAAACACAAAGAACTGAAATGCCTTCATTTTAAGTTCTGTACTCCATAAACAGCTGTTGTTTAAACACATTAATAGGCTACACCCTAATATCTCATAGTCAGAGATGCTGTCTCCCAATGTTTCGAACAAGATGGAAATAGAATTAAATTAACATTACACCAAATCGTTTTGCTTGACTATTCATTAAACCTACAGCTCAATCAACCTTTCTTTCCACAAACGATTCATTTCACAAGGCCACATTTCTCATAACTACTCAAAATGACGAGATATTTTTCTCAAAATTACGATGTCCTTTCTCAAAGTTATGAGATTTTCTCGTAATTACAACATAGCCAGAAAGAATTATTCAGAATGAATGCAATATGCTTCCGTACTATCCAGAGTATGCACAATAACACTTACAAGATAATGCAGAATAATAACAACAATAAAAAAATGAAAACTTAAATTCAAGAGTGTAGTCTAGCTCCTTGAGCTTCCACTACGAATGCTAAGGGTTTTAACAAAAAATCTAAACATTGCCTTCATTACTTGTATTAAACCCCACAGACTAAGATGCTTTTCCTACTTGGCTAATCTCCCAGTAGAATCCGCTGGATGGCCCTGGCTTTTAAGAAATCCTGAAAGCATAGTTAGCGCATGTCATTAAAAGATTAGGGAAAATAAACCTGGCGCAGGATTCACGCGCAGGTTTCGGGAGCGGGAGAGGGGCGTGGGCCCCCGTCAGGAGGGGATTAAGCCGCCGCGGATCGCCGTGTGTGCCCCGGCTGTAATCTGCGGAGGCTGAGGGTGCGTACCATCGCCTCAGCTCCATAGGGCCTCCCTGAATAGATATTTCCCCTGCCGTCATCACTGTTAATATCCTTATCAAAATGCAGGTTCATTCTCGCTCTGGAAATCACACTGTTTTGGGAGACGGGTAATTTACAGGAAGCGGCTGGATATGCGTCGCGTGAGTGGATCTGTGTGTGGGTGTGTGCGTGTGTGAGTGTGTCTGTGTGTGTGTGTGTGTGTGTGTGGGTATGTGTGCATGTGTGTGTGTAGGTGCAGGTGTCTGTATGTGCATGTGTGTGTGTGTGTGTGCGTGTATGTGTTTATGTGTGTGTGTGTGTGTGTAGGTGTGTATGTGTGTGTGTGGGTGTCTGGATGTGCATGTGTGTGTAGGTGTCTGTTTGAGCGTATGTGTGTGTTTGTAGGTGTCTGTATGTGTTTGTGTGTGTGTGTGTTTAGGTGTCTGTGTGTGTGTGTGTGTGTGTGTGTAGGTGTTTGTATGTGCGTGTGTGTGTGTGTTTGTGTACGTGTCTGTATGTGCGTCTAGGTGTGTGTGTGTGTAGGTGTCTGTATGTGTGTGTGCATGTGTGTGTATGTGCATGGAAGTGATGTCCACATTACTCAATGGTTATGGGAACTGTGATTGCAGCTCAATGGTTGTGGCTTCGATTCCAAGCTGGGGCACTGCAGTTGAACCCTTGAGCAAAGTACTCAACCCAAATTTCTTCATTAAATAATCTGTGTAAATGTATTGTTTGTAAAAATGTATATATCTCATCTGTGTATGTCGCTCTGGATAACAGCGTCTGCTATTAATGTAAAAAATGTAAATGTTGGACAGTATCCAAAGAATGTAATGATAAGATAACATATGCTTAAGACTTTAATAGTCTTTCTCTGTGTTAATATACATTGCTACATTGCTGTGCTATTGTATTATTTCTATTTTTACTGAAACCTTATGGGGGTACTGCTGCCATCCTGCCCAGGGATCTCTTGAAAATAAAGTTTATCTCAATGCAGATAAAGGATAAATGAGGCGAGGTAAAGAAGCAAACAAAAGAAAAACAGACGGATGTGAGCTGTGAAGTCGACAGACGTGGAGCGATGATCAGCTCTCAGAAATTCCCTGACTCGCATGAGGGAAGCTCACCCGAGAGGCAGCAGCAGCTTGGAAATGTGCAGACAGAAATACGGGTTTATTAAATGGGGAGGGGAGGGGAGGGGCGACACCGTGGAAGCTGTCACGTTTCCACACGTCGCTGCGCAGCGGCATGGCGAGTGCCGTGCAGGCGAGCGGCTGGAGACCAAACTGTGTGTTCTGTCTGGCAAATGAAGCAAAGTAACACGTTGGCCATTACACACAGATAGCTGCGGAATGAAACTTTGACTGGCAGACGAGGAGAAAAGAGGATGGAGGAGGGTGTGAGTGATCGGGTGGGGGGGGGGGGGGGGGGGGGCATTATGGTGGAACATGTAGGCAGCATTTAATGAATAAACTAAAGGGTGCTGAGAGATTGGGCTAATAAGTGAAGGGACAAATTAATAGGAAATGAAATATGAAGTAGAACAGCAGAAACCAGTGTGGAAATGAATGCCTCTGCTCTGCCACCCTGCCCGTCTGTCTCACTGATGTTTGTGTCCTGGCCTGATCACTAGGGTGTGTCTGTGCAGGCCCAGCCTGTGTGACTTTCACTAGAGTGTGTCTGTGCAGGCTGCCTGTGTGACTCTCACTAGAGTGTGTCTGTGCAGGCCCAGCCTGTGTGACTCTCACTAGTGTGTGTCTGTGCAGGCCCAGCCTGTGTGACTTTCACTAGAGTGTGTCTGTGAAGGCCCAGCCTGTGTGACTCTCACTAGAGTGTGTCTGTGCAGGCCCAGCCTGTGTGACTTTCACTAGAGTGTGTCTGTGCAGGCTCAGCCTGTGTGACTTTCACTAGAGTGTGTCTGTGCAGGCTGCCTGTGTGACTCTCACTAGAGTGTGTCTGTGCAGGCCCGGCCTGTGTGACTCTCACTAGAGTGTGTCTGTGCAGGCCCAGCCTGTGTGACTCTCACTAGAGTGTGTCTGTGCAGGCCCAGCCTGTGTGACTTTCACTAGAGTGTGTCTGTGCAGGCCCAGCCTGTGTGACTTTCACTAGAGTGTGTCTGTGCAGGCTCAGCCTGTGTGACTTTCACTAGAGTGTGTCTGTGCAGGCTGCCTGTGTGACTCTCACTAGAGTGTGTCTGTGCAGGCCCGGCCTGTGTGACTCTCACTAGAGTGTGTCTGTGCAGGCCCAGCCTGTGTGACTTCCACTAGAGTGTGTCTGTGCAGGCTGCCTGTGTGACTCTCACTAGAGTGTGTCTGTGCAGGCCCGGCCTGTGTGACTCTCACTAGAGTGTGTCTGTGCAGGCCCAGCCTGTGTGACTCTCACTAGAGTGTGTCTGTGCAGGCCCAGCCTGTGTGACTTTCACTAGAGTGTGTCTGTGCAGGCTGCCTGTGTGACTCTCACTAGAGTGTGTCTGTGCAGGCCCGGCCTGTGTGACTCTCACTAGAGTGTGTCTGTGCAGGCCCAGCCTGTGTGACTCTCACTAGAGTGTGTCTGTGCAGGCCCAGCCTGTGTGACTTTCACTAGAGTGTGTCTGTGCAGGCTGCCTGTGTGACTATGTTAACGTTAATCCGGTGGAGTCACTCCCGTTGTTGGGGGCATGTGCCTGGTTTCTCTGTCATGAAGCGCTACTGTTCTTTGCCCTTTTCACTCTCTGACCTGATTTGTGAGTATAGCTGACCTTCCAGTTGAGTGTGCTGCTCTGGGAAGTTTTTTGTTTGTTTGTGTTGTTTGTTTTTTTGGAGAGGGGGAGTGGGGGGGGGGGGGGGGATGTCTGTGAGGTATTTGTGTTAACGTTTTCCGAGAATACCTCCTAACAATGTTAAAAAAAGAAAAGAAAAAAAACAGCAAAGATTTAGAATTTTGGTCTATTGTCATCTATGGATACACTATAACTTTATACATGTATGTTCATACATACAATTTTATAGTATAGAATCAGTTGAATATGTTCCCTACCCCACCATTTTAGGGAATTTCTCCAGGAAATAGAAACATGATGAACTAAAAATTCTGAGAATTTCATTCAAGAATCTCTCTCCTTTGGATCAAAATTGGATCAGGAACAAGATAATCTCTTAAATCCCATAGGAGTTACTGTTTTTCCAGTGGAGGTTCCCTTTACAACCGTTGTGTTTGTACCACTGCTTCAGAGGGACAAGAGTTGTTTAAATATTGCAAACTTTTGTCTGTCCTCCTGTAAATAACTGCAGTGTGAAAAGATTTAATTTCTTATGTCTGGTGAGATGGAAAAAACCTCTGGAGGGTAAATATTTTATGAATCATTTGCTGGTCCATGTGTTGCTAACAGAGTCTTAATACAAATCCTAATGGCTCATAGTGCAGAAATAATTACCGTAAAACATGTATGTAAAAGGAAATAGATAATAGCAGATAATAGCTCAAAATATTTCATTACAATTAGTGGCCTATTGTAGCTGGCTTTTCGGTTGAGACACGGTTTGCTTCATAGTACTGATTGTTTGAATGATGCATCCATTTAAACAAGCGACACAGAAACCATGACTGCGAACGGTTATTATAAAAGATGCTTCATGAAAGGTAACCGATGCAATTACCATTTGAACTGTGGTTTCATGTGGTCGGTGTGTATTTATAGCGTGCTGAATACTTTAGTGACACGCAGCAATAGTCTCCTACGTAATCACTTAAAAAGGCTCAGAGTTCAAATAGCAGTGGGGAATGGAGCTGGGCAATTAAAAACGCTGAGCAAAGCGATACATTATTCAGATCATAAGGAAATCCTATTGTATGAAAACAGGCTACCAGTGATGAAAAGATGTGTAGAGTGCAGGAAACAACTCATACATTAATATTCAGATGTTGAAACCCACGTTGGGACGTATCAGTCCAGTGGCCCCACGTTACTGTCACAGAGCATAATTCCAGATGAGCGATGAGCAGGGGCATTTGAAAAGGCTACGGATGACGCTGTTGAAATGCTATTTTAATTGGCATCCAACCGTTTGCATTAACTGCTAACTGTGTTTCGAACACAATTTGTGCAAGTGTGAAAAACAACATTGCTTTTGACTAAACAGCTTAGGAAAAGAACAAGGTTTAAAATGATCCTTAAAATGCTTCCAAAAAAAAAAAAAACAGCCTCTTGCTATTTATTAATAGTGCAACAACGTAGGATGCATAAACCACAACAGTTGTTCAGTGCAGTGATAATGAGGGAACAGGTGTGTCAAGGCTATACCTGCTTATACCCACATAACCTGCACTGCAAAATATTACTGTAAAGTGGTACAATATACATTTTCGCTTTCTTTAAAAACTCATTTCTCTCCATTCAAAGGAATTGCATGTGTACTTTTATGTGCATCTCAACAGGCAGATTTATGGACACCTCATCGACTTAGTTGGGGCTTCAGTTGACCATCAGGGGGTGTTGGTATGAGACAAGACACTGCCAGTGGACTGAAACCCCCCATCCTTGGGAAACTCAAAATCCCATAATGCAACGCCGTGGGTCGCAGGTGGCACTGGCTTGGTCCAGATACCAGACTGTGGGGCCCAGTGCGCTGAAGTAGCGTTTTAATAGGATGAGTCCCCCAGCAGCTCTAAAAACGCAAGCTTAAAGATCCGCATCTGCTTTTCACAGTATACTGTACCTTTACTCTCTGAAACGCTGCATTTCATAAATGTTAGCTGAAGCATTTCAGAACATGTGTATCTGGACTGTGGTGCTAGTGGCAGTTAGGCCCCATAGACCTCAGTGTGAATCCAAAAACAGTTTACCGACTGGAATTGAGTAGTTATAGAAAAGTCTTACAAGTAAATAAGCATGGGTTATTTTAAAACACTGTTCATTCTTTTATTATTAGATAGATTCTAAATGATGATTGGACTATGAACCATTCATGATTTTACAGTCCTGGGTGACCTTTCCATAATCGGTCGACATTAGGGGGTGTGCATCACTTAAAGTCATTCAAGGTAAGTTTACAGCTCTGTGGGCCACGCAGGCAGTCTTATAACAACAGAGAAATTCCAAATTGGACAGTTTATTGTGAACTATATTTATGATCAGACTAACAGCAAAAGAGCAGTTCTGATGGAATCACTAATGAAATATAGTTACTACTCAGCATAGTTTCATTATTCAGTGTATACAGTGGCGTGAAAAAAAAAAATTTGCCCCCTTCCTGATTTCTTCTATTATTGCATATTTGTCCCAATGAATGGTTTTCGATATTTACCTAAATGTAATACTCTGTGTCTAAACACAAAACACATTTTTTAAATTATTATTTCATTTATTTAATAAAAAAGTTATCAAACACCCATATCACCCATGTGAAAAAGTCATTGTTACTCAATCAACCAATTAACCAAATTTAATAGATAATTAGATTCAGTTGAGTGAACACAGCCAGGCTTGATTGTAGCCAGCCCTCCAGAATCTGAACCTTACTCAAATTGCACCATTCCATCAGAGTGAAGTAGTCACCACAATGTTTCTGCAAGCACACTATACCATGATCAAAATAAATTCCAGAAGAGATGAGAAAAAAAACACTGTTGAAATATATCAGTCTGGAAAGGGTTACAAAGCCATTTCTAAGGCTCTGTGACTCCTCAGATCTGCAGTGAGAGCCATTATCTCCAAATGGAGAAACTTGGAACAGTCATGAATCTTCCCAGGTGTGACTGGCCTGCCAAAATTTCTCCCAAGGGCACAGTAACGACTCATGCAGGAAGTCAGAAAAGATCCCAAAGAACATCCAAAGAACCGAAGGCCTCTCTAGCCTCAGCTAAGGTAGACCTGGCTCCATAATAAGAAGAAGACTGGGCAAAAATGGGATTCATGGGAGAGCAGCAAGACGGAAACCACTGCTAACCAAGGGAAGCGTCAAAGCTGATCTCACTGGAGGATCCCCAAGCCTTTTGGGATAATGTTCTATGGACAGATGAGTCAAAATGGAACTTCTTTGATGACACAGATCCCATTATGTCTGGCATAAAGCAAATCCACCATTTCACAATAAGAACATTATACCAACAGTCAAACATGATGGTGGTAGTGTGATGGTGTGGGGATACTTTGCTGCCTCGGGACCTGGATGACGTGCCATTATTGAAGGAGCCATGAATTCCGCTCTTTACCAGAACATTCTTAGGGAAAAAGTCTGATAATCTGTTTGTGAGTTGAAGCTGTGTTATGTAGTAAGAAAACAATCCAAAACATAAAAGCTGGACCACATCGGAATGGCTAAAGAAAAACTAAAATAAGGTTTAGGAGTGGTTTAATTAAAATCCCAAATAGAGATGCTGTGGCAGGACCTGAAATGAGCAGTTAATGCTCGATAACCAATTTGTCTGCAGTTTGATAAGTGTTTGAGCTATGTGAAAGACTTATCAAATTATACGACACGTTTGGTTGCTGTTGTTACTGTTAAAGGTGGTCCAACCTTTATTAAGTTTAAGGGTGCAATTACTGTTTCACATGGGTCATATGGGTGATTGATGACTTTTTTCATTAAATAATGAAATAATTTTTTAAAATGTGTTTTGTGTTTACTCAGTTTCCCTTTGTCTAAGGTAAACATTTCATGTTGTCTAAAATTCTAAAACCATTCAGTGTAACAAATATGCAATAACAAAGGACAAATACTTTTTTCATGGCACTAGATAATGCACAAAAATGTAATGGAAGGTGGAAATGGTCATCCTCTCTTTACATGACAAATTATTATAATGAATGGAGGAGATTAGTTCATTTCCAAAATATGTGCTCAAATGGTCATCTTTTTAATGTTTGGCCAAGTTCTTTCAAGTGTAAAAATGCATTTTAACTGTCAAATTTCCCTAAAAATGTGGATTTGGGGGTTGCAGTGAGTAGCACTGTTGCCTCAGGCTTGGGCCTTTCTGTGGGGTTTTTATGTTCTTCCCGTGTCTGCGTGGGTTTCCTCCAGGTACTCCGGTTTCCTCCCACAGTCCAAAGACATGCAATTTATGTGAATTGGAGAGTCTAAATTGCCCCTAGGAATGAATGTGTGTGTGAGCGAATGGCATGTGTGCCCTGTGATGGGTGAACTGTCCAGGGTGTATTCCTGTCTCTCGCCCAATGCACGCTGGGATAGGCTTTAGCACCTCACACGACCCTGACCAGGAATGAGCAGGTGTAGATAATGGATGGATGGATGTGGATTTGTATTAGCAGTTATTATTCAAATTTGAAGCCAAGTATGTTAAATCCATGCATTGTTAGAATTCATGGTCTTATAATTCATGGTCATATGGCCACTATCCAGGTCCTCCCACTGTCGGTTCATGCCAAACATCCTCTGTGCTCAACAAAAACTGTGCTTTTGCCAATCCCACTAATATTCACAGTATGTTAAACACAATTGGTCTCCAATGGATTTCATCAAACTATAAAAGCAATAAACCAAACCATTTCAAAATAACATTCCATATTTACAAACCAGTATCATACCCAAGTGTGGCATAGGACCTTTAGGTCCTAACAGAAGTATGTTCTCAATATGCTTGGTTTTATTTGTGATATGCATCAACATCCTTTGGCAATTGAAATACACTTGATCTGGAAATGCCCAGATGTCCAATTCAGTATCTATGTTTGCAAGATATATGACCACGGAAACTGAACATGACCTTCTAACAACTATTAAGAGCTTTCCCTAATTTAAGTCTAGGACTTAACTTTGTGGTAAGAACAGAACAATGCAACTTTAATGCTGATCAAATAAAAATGACACACTATTCTGTTATGTTAGATTAAGTTAATCATTAAAGTTATTGTTGTTTTTGTTTCTTCAACTAAGTTAACCTTACAGATACAGAGAGTTACATGAACGTAGAGCCAGTGGCGTAGGTTTCGTTTGAACATTGGGGGGGACACATTAAGCCGGGGGTCTCGGGGTCCTCCCCCAGGAATTTTGAGCGTCAAACACTTCATTTCCTGCATTCTTGTGAATTTTTATGCACCAATTTGTGCCTTTTCTGCATCAATTTATGGTGGAAATATAAAGGAAAACACAAAATTCAGGGGGAGAAATGCACATGTTCTAAATATTGAGGGGGAGCTAACGTTAAAAAGAGATATCGATAGCTAAAACAAACTTGTGATTTTAAAATGCAAACTTGTGACGTGTCCATAACGGTACACAAAACATTGGCTAAAATACTAACACTGCAACATGGGGAGGCACGTTAATTCCCTGCTTAGCAACCGAGTGCAGCTCTCGCCAGGTAGTTTTCTAAGTTCTGTGAACATCACATTCAGACAGTGTACCGACAGCTATTAACTAGCTAGCTACGTATCATACTATCAGATATCATGGTTCATTCATTGACAACTAGCTAGCTAGTAGTGACGTTAGCTGGCATATTGATAGGTAACGTTACAAATATAAGATTACCGTTACCGTTCTTTCTGTGAGTAACTGATTTTAGGTGACGTTGTCATAAAAGCTTTCCCGACCGTGAAATCATAGACATGTATATGTCTATGGTGAAAACTGCCTGGCTAGTTTACATTTTGGACAGATGCTAGTGGGTAAATCTATCGCTGTTTCCGTCGCAGAACTTTCGACACAAGCAAAATCGGAAGCGCTATCCTAAAATTTCTTCTTACCTATAAGGGTTCTATAAGGGTTATGGGAAGTGAAGTCCATAGTATGATCGGCTTGAGCAATCACCTCTAACTGTTGACTACATATCCCATTTGTGGCCATGGGGGTAAAATTGCTACTGTGTGAAGAGGGGAGTCAATAATTCACATTATGTTTACAGGCGTTACAGACCTTCCCGCATAATTTTGAAGTCATCTTTTATTGCTGTTGCAGCCTTTACTGTATGAAAGCTTTACATGGGAGAGGGATCAGTCATGGTTGGGGGGGACAATTCGATTCTTTACAAATATTGGGGGGGACACGTCCCACCCATCCCCCCCGGTTCCTACGCCAATGCGTAGAGCCGGCTGTAATCAACATTTGTCCTCAACTCTGACTCAAAATTACAAGGACATTTTTTTACCTTCACAAAAAAATAAAAATAAAATTAATTAATTAGTTCAGTCGTCGCCAAGTTAAGAAAAAACTTTTTTTTAATTAATTCAACCTTGGGTCGCTGGAATTCTCCATCTCAATAAACATTCTAACTTACTTTGATAAATGAAACAAATGAGCTTAACATGAGCTTTACTGATTCATTAACTGTTAAGTGCAGCTGGACATTTAGTCATGCTGCACCCAGGCGGTGAAATGCTTAAATGTAAGTTTATCAGTTATTTGGGATTTGTAAATGAAGGAACTTTGCTGGGGTCGCTCATTTAAAGCACTCAGCTGTAGTGCATGGGTGAGCCCCACACTCTTGGGTTGAGTCTGGACTCTACCAGTGCCAGACACAGCAGAGATTTGGCTCATTATCATTTGCTTTGTCTCTGGTTTTAGTGGCCATGTGTCCACACTTTCACCATTTAAGAGGCTATTGATTCCCCTCAGTGTTTAATGAGACATTTTACCTCTTTATATGATCATTTGCAATATTGCACAATGTAAATATGGGGTTTATTCTTCTTGGAATGCATAGTAATTTATGGTTTAAGAGAGGAAATAATCCCTCAAAACACTGCAAGCGTAATTATGAAAAATAACAGCTTGTTATATTTCTGGGATTGCAGCTGTGGTTGGAATGAAACCCAGCCTGCATAGGGGTCCCCCAGGGCTGAATTTTGGAACCATAAGCCCTGTGTCTTAATGCGGCTGCTTCCTGTCACTTACCAGTCATCCACTCACCCAGGATCAAGACCCACAGGCTACCAGCCTCTGCGTTGGCACCTGTACAATGACAAGACAATTTCCCTGCTCTCACACAAAAAAGGAGCCCTCACCACAGGAGACCACTAATAACAAAGTTAATTTACAAAGGTGGGAGAAGGGGAGGGGCGGGAATGAATGGGAGAAAAGAGTCAATTAAGGAGACATGCTCTGAAAGATTGGATGGGGGGGTGGGGGGGGGGGGTTGATGGGTGAGGGATCTTGCCTACGGTCTTGTTTACTAAAAAGTCATTAAATTAATGACTAATTTTGCATTTTGTTGGTGCAAAAATCGTTTGGTGTACAATGCACCGGAGACCACCCAGGAGTTTAATTTAAAAATGGCATGAATACCAAACGCTGCAATGGCGGAAAAAGCAGCACATGATGGTAATGGGTAATTCAGAAGTGTGATAATAAATAGATACTACTGAAACGCTTTTGAGTCGCTCGAGATAACAAAAGCCCATTTGCATAATTAAAGGAGACTAATCAGAAGGTAATACACTCAGCTGCCCTTTGTTGAAAGGGAAGGGAGGTGTTCTGAACACTTACATCCCTCCTCCAGGGAGGCCCCCGTGCCACACAGGAGCCAGCTTTTTGAAAACGCTCCCTTAGATATGAAAATTAACCTCTGTGTGCTCTGTCGCTCCATAAATATTAAAACCCCAAACTTCCTGCTTTGTGTATGTACTGTACGCCTCCACTTTAAAGTGCTCCGGTCTAGCCGAAGGGGAAGATTCGGCAATGCGAATGAGGTGGGGAGAGAAACTGTTGAAGAGTTCTAGCATGACGGACTTGGGATTAATAAATGAAAACTTACAAAGGAAGGCCTGGATTCAATCAACATGTCCTTAGCTTTGACTCAGTATTTCCGTGGTGTTTTTAATTTTGTTTTGTTATCTCAAAAACCAAAGTAAACTCGCCAAAAGGTTCTTGTGAAAAAAACAAAACAAATGCTTGCATTTATTAATGAAGATAAATATAAGGACAAATGTCGATTTAATCCAGGGTTATGGACCTAGAATTCTCAGTATCGATCAACATTGAAGTTGACTTGCTTGATTAAACAAGCCTTAACAATTAATTTGTTTTTAAGATTCATCAGCATGTTGTTTTGTCAGTATTTTGTCCTTCAAAACAGATATTACTTTTCCTGTTAATATAGGACAGATCAATTTACATGTTGCTGGATAATTTTGGTTTTAATAGTTTTATTATGCCCCCATCCCTCCACCCTCAACCAGAAAATCTGCATCCCATCTGCATTCCAGGACCTGAGATAATCACTGTCAGGCTGGACAAACCATAAAAGAAAGAACTAATCAACTTGCTTCTGCCTGCCTTCTGTATTATTCATAAAACAAAAATGAAGTGCTACTTTACTGACAACATCTGCTGAGTTAGATGAAGCTGGATCTCGGCAAGGTGAATTAGTTTGCAAAAGTGTCAGATAACTGGCTGAAATTAATTGTTCCCTCTCTGTAATGAAACCTGACAGACTGTAATGAAAAACAATCAAATCTCAAAAAACATTTTGGTGAATCACGGAAGACAATATCCCTTTGCACTCACGTAATTGAAGAGAATGCCGGTATGCTCCCAATCCTTCAGTTCAGTTAAAAATGGAACTGAATAAAATGGAAAGCTGAGTACCATTAAAAAATGAAAAATGTATCATTTTAACAGACCGGCATTCAGTCGACCTTCGCCCTTAAATGTAATGTTAGTCTTTTTCTCAACAAAGCGCTTTGGTGAGTTGAGTCATTCAGAGTATTGTCACCCCTATATTTTCATATGAATGAATGAAACTAGAGCAAATGTTTGACACAGTTTTATTGAATCTAGGCCATGGTTTGGTTTCCATTTCAGATTACAGTATTTCAGCTTTTCCTATGTTAAGGGCAACATGCACAGCAGCAGTTAGATGGAATCCCAGGCCGAGCTTTCTCATTGGGTGGCTTGATGGCACATTGGAGAAATGAATAAATAGTAATTCATCAGATTTCTTAAAAGGCAGGCGATCCAGGGGGTCTTATTCTATATGAGACGAAAGCCAGAAATGATTCATGAGAATATGAATTGTTTAAAAAAAAAAAAGGAAAATGGTTTCACCGGCCTCTCGCCCACTGCCTACACTTCCGACCCTAATGAACACCGGAGAGCCGGAGCCAAGGGAGACCCAGAGAGCCGGGTTGCCCACCGGCATTTCATCATTCTTCAGGCTTGAGTGAAACGGCTACCGGGCCCGAATAATTCCCCCGCCCGTCCGCCGGGGATGCAGTTCTTCACAAAGAAGAAGGGACCGTGGAAAAAAGGAGAGAAAAAAAAGACAAGAAAGTCTGCCTCTCCAGGACGTGGCGGCGCGTTTCCCCCGTCAGCCTGGCCGTTTGAAGCAGCTGAGAAATGCCCTCTGCAGATTGGCTGTGGGAGGTGGGAGAGGGAGCTGGGGTGGGGGGGGGTCTCGGCTGGCTGCTGGAACAGGCCGTTGGATACACAGGTGGCATACGGGGGGGGGACAGAAAGACATTTGAATACGTTAGTCAAAACCTACTGCCCGCCAGTCAACGAGGGAGATGGATTGTGGTGCGGGGTGTGTGTGCCTTGGTAGAGGTCAGTACAGAGTTACTGGAGCCAGAATGCCTTGCCCCGCCCCGCCCCCCCCCCCCCCCCCCCCCCCCCCCGACTCCCACCCCTTTCCTTTTCCCAACCATGAGCTCGCTGATTGATGTCTCCCAGATTCAGCCTATTAACTCCGTGAAGCCGCTCCTGTCTCCTTCTACCCTCAGAAGATCTGTCAAGCTTTGGCAGACCTGTTTATTTCTCAGCACCGCCCGGCTTCACGTGACTTTTTATAACTTAGGAAAAACATTTTTTTTTACTTCCTTGTCTAGCTCATGGTTTAGGAGGTTTAAGACCGGACAAGGTTCTACAAATAGAGATCTAACAGACGCTCTGCCTGGTGAGAGGCGACAGACAGTGGAGCAGATAATCATTAAGGGGCAAAGTTATACCTTTTTGAAGAGCTTAATCTCTTCAGGAATGCAGATCTGAGGGAAAAGGCGGTTTGAGTCGCTGCAGTGGCACATGGCCTTTCAGATGGCACTGTCAGGAGCTGGTGGCTGTGCTTGTCGTCTGCTCAGGAAAACGTTTGGTGTTAATTCAACACTAACAGTGCTTATGCAAGTCCATGGGCTATAAATATACCCTCCGTGCAACACGGGGGCACTCAGATCTGGCCCTCAATGCCAGTAGTGCAGCTTGACGTTCTTTTATATCTGATAGGCAGAGAGATTTAACTCGCCTTGCGTTCAGGTCTAAATCAGGCCTGATTAGAGGGGAGGAATGAAAATCAGCAGCTCCGCTTGCCTCCAGGGCCAGGCTTGAGTATCCCTGCGGTAATATGTACTCTGTAAGCTGGTTTAGAAACTCAGAGGGCCGCTGGGTGGCTCATTTTGTAAATGCCACTGCGGCGCGTGAGTGAGCAGCAGGATCTCGGAGGGAATCCGGCCCGGTAGGGTAGCGGCTGCGGCCGCGGCAGCCCTGCACGGGTAGCGCATGGTTGAATTAGCGTCGCTCTGGGACGTGGGAGGGGCGCAGTCAGAGGGGAGAGCTGCGCTCACTGCTCAGGCGACTCCTGTCTGTGTGACCGTGGTCGTGCTCTCTGCGCAGGCGTATGATCGGGTCTCCTCCACCGCTGCTGTGTGGCCGCGGCGTGAAAAGAAGCCTCTGGCACCGCGTGTTTCAGAGAAGAACCGCCAGTCGTCTTCACCCTCCCGAGCCGGCACCAGGGACCGCATATGAGCATGCCCGTATATAGTTGGCGAATTGGACATTCCAAATTTGGGTGGGATTGGAGATGCCAAATTTAAAATAAGAGATCATTTAACACTACTGAGTTTTTTCTTTTTTTTAACGATTTGCCTATTTTCTTCAAATTCGGAATGACTAATTTGTGTGTGTTCATGCTGATCAGTGCAACCTCCCCTGTCAATTGGAGATGCAGAATAGCGTAAATGAGACGCCCTGTTTTTACCCCCTGATATGCTTTCAGAGGCACTGAGGTGTGTGCAGACACTCCGTGTGTGGGGTGTGCAGACTCACTGTGTGTGGTGTGTGCAAACTCACTGTGTGTGGTGTGTGCAGACTCACTGTGTGTGGGGTGTGCAGACTCACTGTGTGTGGGGTGTGCAGACTCACTGTGTGTGGTGTGTGCAGACTCACTGTGTGTGGTGTGTGCAGACTCACTGTGTGTGGTGTGTGCAGACTCACTGTGTGTGGTGTGTGCAGACTCACTGTGTGTGGGGTGTGCAGACTCACTGTGTGTGGTGTGTGCAGGCACTCTGTGTGTGGGGTGTGCAGACACTCTGTGTGTGGTGTGTGCAGACATTCTGTGTGTGGTGTGTGCAGACTCATTGTGTGTGGTGTGTGTGGCATGTGCAGACTCACTGTGTGTGGTGTGTGCGACACTCTGTGTGTGGTGTGTGCAGACTCATTGTGTGTGGTGTGTGTGGCATGTGCAGACTCACTGTGTGTGGTGTGTGCAGACACTCTGTGTGTGGTGTGTGCAGACTCATTGTGTGTGGTGTGTGCAGACTCACTGTGTGAGGTGTGTGCAGACTCATTGTGTGTGGTGTGTGCAGACTCACTGTGTGAGGTGTGTGCAGACTCATTGTGTGTGGTGTGTGCAGACTCACTGTGTGTGGGGTGTGCAGACACTCTGTGTGTGGACAACATGATGAGCTGGAAGCTTAATCACAAACAAGGTAGGGAGCTGTGACAAATCGAGCTGGAGGGGGGGAGTTGCTATTATGGAACGGTTTGTAAACTGGAGCTTTACCTATCAGAACGGATCACAGGCTGGGGGCATTCACATGCAAATGCGAATTAATGGTCCCTTTTTTTAATCAGTCAGATGTTGTATTGACCAATTGGGACCATAACTGGACCTGTACAAAGGCTTTGAAACCGAACGGTCTGGTCGAAATCCGGTCATCTGGCTGAGCGGCGGCGGTTACATCACTTCCTGTGCGGCTGTGAGGCGGGCTCTGGGCCGGCTCCTCACAGATGAGGGTTCTCCAGCGGCGCACGCTCACGGCGCTTCGCACGTGCTCAGACCGTCCCTCCGCGGCACTCCTAGCGCCTGCGCCGCGTAACCACGCCGACCGGGGTCAGCTTCGGGGGTCGGGGTAATTTTAAAAGGAAATTATCTCTGGGTGATACTTACTGAGAGAGGGATGGAGCAGGAGAGAGAGGGAGGGAGGGAGGGGAGGGAGGAGAGGGAAGGGCGGGACATTTTAAAGCTCTATAGAGAGAGAGAGCAAGAGACGGAGAGAGAGATGGGGGGAAAATTACTGGTCTTCTTTGCAACTTATGAACAGGTTAATGGCAGTGGTCAAGGGGAAGAAATGATACATATCTGGGCTGTGCGATAAAGCGGGAGAGGCTGAAGATGACATTTTGATGGCTTTTTAACTGCTTTTTCTCGGCTTCGCCTCGCTTCTTTACGTGCTTCTGCGCGTGTCGTTGTTGTAAATAGCTTCTTGAGGGGCGGTGGCAGAGATTGCCGGCTAATGGGCAAATAAGCGGTAAGTGGGTGTCATCTGATGAGTCGGGTAATCATTTTGTCGGACAAGTTGAGACTTCCAGGTAAATAACATCCCCTGCTCCTTAAAATTGTCTCATTGGACAAATCATTGGTTGAAATACGGCCTTGGGACGGATCAATTTTGAAATGGAGTGACACAGTAATGAGTTTGACAGTGCTGCGAAAATGAGTACTTCAGAAGGCGCTAACTAGCTACGCAGCTCATCTCTTTGTCATCTGTCTCGCAGTATTTTGTGAGCATACAGTTCAGTTAATAATGAAGTCAGTCATGAGCAGACTTGAATGACTCACCAGAATGAAGGTAACTGTGGCTGAGCGCATCTGCTCTGAATCAAATGTCTTTGTTCAAATGACTTGTTTGCACATTTAAGGGAACGATCCGACATTTCAGGTTTGCGGTTATTGTGCCATCTCTTATTTGAGAATCACAAGATATGGCCCAGCATTAGTTCATCAAAATATGAAATATGAAAAGAACTGCAGAGCATTATGTGAAATAATAACAGAAAACTCTTTTATTCTGAGCAACTGATAAACCAACTTGGCTACGGTTGGCTTGGAGGCATTAAAGAACTGAATGCTTGACTTAAAAAAAAAAATAAATAAAGTTCTATTTTGGTCTTCGACAAGATCTTTAATCATAACGTCCCACAGTTAAGCGTGAAAGAAATCAAAATGACTTGCTGACTGCTGGAGTAGCATAAAGCAATTTCTCTCTTCTGGAGATAGAGCTGGCAGAAGGGCATAGCTGGAAAGAAGCAGTGGTGTGTTTGATGCTCCCCACTGCTGGGGCTGTAATAAAAACACTTCAAATTGGTAATATACGCACAAATGGAGATTTCATCCTGTCAGCATGACATCATATTAAGCATAGATCTATGAATGCATAATTCGCATATCAATTATGAACGAAGATGTCAACACATTGCAGATAATATCACAAGCATTACAAGCCTCAGTCTATGAGAGATCTATGATTTGATATGTTGTAAAGTATGAATGAAGTACTGTACATGCAGCATCCACATCTGAGAAACCTTTTTTCAGAGGTGTGAATGAACTGAGCTTCTCCTTCCTGGTTAATGATGCTTGCAAGGTTAATTTGAATGTCTTGTCGGTATTAATGTATTAACACTCCCAGTCTCTCGACCAATTTTGTCTTACTTACTCTGGATTTATCCCCTATTTTCTTATTCTAACTTTATTTAATCAGGTTGGTCACCTGAGAACTGAGTCCTCTTTTCCAGTGACAACTTTGGGAATCAAAGTGAGAAGTGCAAGCAGGGAATTGTGTACCCAATCAGAAAAAAAAAATGTTTTTAAAAAAGCATTTTTACTCTCACAGAAGCAAAATTGTGTATCAAGGACAAAGTGTGTTTGAAACCATGGGCATAGCTAGCTGCCGTCACACAAGCAAAGATACCGTGTGATTGGTCCTCTGAGCTAAAGGCCAACGTCACCGGCTAAAGGAGCCAATCGTACTCTGATTGGGTCTCCAGGGGTGATGTCACACTCTGCGGCAGACAGGGACAGGCTAACTCATGTCTCTGAAGGTAAACGTGCACTCCTTGATCACTTCCACAGCTAAAGCACACAGCGCACGAGAGGGACGCTAGCTGCAGCTTTTATCACCGTGTAGAAATGGACGGAGAAGCAGTCACATGGACCGTGAGGCCAGGGCCAGCAGCACCTGACAGAGTACTGTACTGTAAGTCTATGTGAAGTCCAGACACTGCAGCCTGATTCGATCAACCTTCAGCCTGAACTTTGGCTCACCATTAAATGCAAGCCTCAGGTTTGCTCTTCACAAATGCAGTTGGAAATTTCTGTGACTGCCAAATGCAACTTGTGACACTGTGTTTGAGAAGAAAAGAATGCACACTTCAGGGGTCAATGATAAGGAGAAACTCTGATTGAGTCCAGGTCTGCATTTGGGCCTACGCTCTGAATTTGGGCCTGCACACTGTTTGGGTCTACACACTGCATTTGGGCCTGCACACTGTTTGGGTCTACGCTCTGCGTATGGGCCTCCACACTGTTTGGGTCTACACACTGCGTTTGGGCCTCCACACTGTTTGGGTCTACACACTGTGTTTGGGCCTGCACACTGTTTGTGTCTACACACTGTGTTTGGGCCTGCACACTGTTTGGGTCTACACACTGTGTTTGGGCCTGCACACTGTTTGAGTCTACACACTGTGTTTGGGCCTGCACACTGTTTGGGTCTACGCACTGCGTTTGGGCCTGCACACTGTTTGGGTCTACACACTGCGTTTGGGCCTCCACACTGTTTGAGTCTACACACTGCATTTGGGCCTGCACACTGTTTGGGTCTACACACTGTGTTTGGGCCTGCACACTGTTTGGGTCTACGCACTGCGTTTGGACCTGCACATTGTGCTTTGGTCTACGGCATCTTTAAATACCTGTCAGGTGATCTCCACATACGTGGTATATCACATGCTTCAAAGAATGATCATTTTTGTAAATATGTGCGAATTCTTTGTCAAATTCATCAAATATGTAAATATGTGATGCGTTACCTGCAGACATCTTGAGACAGATGTGGGCATTTAAAGGTGTGGTTTTCACGCAGCACATGAGCCTTCAGGGTCTACAACTCTGGTTCCTTTTTTGGGGATCTTTCGTTTTTTTCATGCATTTTTGAAAGCATTTTGGCTGCATTAATAAGCCACAGTTGAAGTCGCGAGTCTAAATGTTGTTCCTTTTTTGGCAAACCGCCCTGATTGAAGGATCTGATTGGGCCGCTCAGGCCCGGTGGGTTTTGGGTTCTGAAATGCCTGTCGGCCGTTACTGGTTCAGACTGTTCAGCGCTGAGGGAGACTGCACATGACGCGCAGAGGGCACTAGTGTTTCACATTCGCACACGCATGTGTCAGCCTTGGCATCCGTGCGCGTGAAGGAGGATGTCACATTTCATAATCAGAACGGATGAGGAGCGATATCAGGCTTCGCTTCTGATGTTATTCGCAGAGATAGCATTTGTCCACATTTCAAACAAAATTGACTCGAGAGGAGATCGTATCATCTTGCGCAGAGCGCGTTCAAAGGCGCCATTATGTGATACGCTTTTTAAAACATCGCTCTTACTCTTTAAAGGAGAGATAACGTGACAAGTGCGTGACAGAGAATAGTTTAAAATTCTTGAAAATTAACATTGTAATATGAACATAAAACATTTCCTCTCATTCCAAGGTACAGGCCAGTCTACTCATTTCTTCAGCAGTTAATGAAAATCATATCTCCATGTTAATATTTAGATATCATTGAGAGAAAACTCCTCTGTCAGCAAAAGAAATAATTTGTTATATTGTAAGAGTATTGAATTCATTGTACATCCGAGGCACCTCCAGTTTGGTTTAAAAGTTCTGCAAAGACATAAAACTTAATTTTTAAATGCTACACCATTACATAACTACACAACCTGTGCTGGATGATGATACTAAAGTCACAACTGAAATTAAATGGAAAGACAACACAGGTTGCATGTCTGTGGCTCTTGGGCGGTGAAGGATTCTGCTGTTTCCATAAAGCTGCAGGCCACGTCTTCCTGGCACAATTTGGCACACTCATGCCCTTAGAAGGCAGGGTTTGGCACACTCATGCCCTTATAAGGCAGGGTTTGGCACACTCATGCCCTTAGAAGGCAGGGTTTGGCACACTCATGCCCTTAGAAGGCAGGGTTTGGCACACTCATGCCCTTAGAAGGCAGGGTTTGCCACACTCATGCCCTTATAACATTACATTACATTACAGGCATTTGGCAGACGCTCTTATCCAGAGCGACGTACAACAAAGTGTATAATCATAACCAGGAACAAGTATGACGAAAACCCTAGAGAGAAGTACCGGTCCAAGTACAGGGAACAACCGCATAGTTCAACTTGGACCCTGATGGTTAAACTGATTAACACTAACAACGAGAACGGCAACAACGCAATCTATGGAAAAATAAAAAATAAATAAAAATACAATTAGTCGTTAAGACAGGCGCATCGACTAAGTCACCTATGAAACAGCTGCCTAGTTACAACCCTAAGTTTTAGTCATTTACAGGGGGGAAGGGAGGGATGGGGAGAGGTGCAGCCTGAAGAGGTGGGTCTTCAGTCGTCGTTTGAAATGGGTCACAGTCTCAGCTGTTCTGACCTCCACAGGGAGGTCATTCCACCATCGTGGGGCCAGAACAGACAGGAGACGTGTTCTGGAAGTGCAGGTGCGAAGAGGGGGAGGTGCTAGGCGTCCTGAGGTAGCAGAACGGAGGGATCTGGCTGGCATGTAGGGTTTGAATATCTTGTGAAGGTATGCTGGGGCTGATCCCTTGACTGCCTGGTATGCTAGGACCAATGTTTTGAATTTGATGCGAGCTATAACAGGCAGCCAGTGGAGGGTAGTGAGCAGGGGAGTTACGTGGGAGTGTCTGGGGAGGTTGAAGACCAGACGAGCCGCAGCATTCTGAATGAGCTGCAGGGGTCTGGTGGCAGATGCCGGTAGTCCAGCCAGAAGAGAGTTGCAGTAGTCCAGGCGGGATAGAACCATTGCTTGGACCAGGAGCTGGGTTGAGTAGGTGGTGAGAAAGGGGCGGATTCTGCGGATGTTGTATAGGAAAAATCTGCATGCCCGGGTTACTGCTGCAATGTTGTTGGAGAGGGACAGCCTGTTGTCCATCATCACTCCGAGATTCTTGGCGCAGGGTGATGATGTCACTACGGTGTCCCCTAAGGAAATGGAAAAGTCGAGGAGGGGAGAGGATAGAGCAGGAATAAAGATTAGCTCCGTCTTTCCTGGGTTGAGCTTCAGGTGGTGATTGTCCATCCAGCTCTGTATGTCCCTCAGGCAAGCGGAGATGCGGGCAGGGACCTGTGTGTCCGATGGGGAGAAGGAGAGAAAGAGTTGCGTGTCGTCGGCAGGGTTTGGCACACTCATGCCCTTATAAGGCATGGTTTGCCACACTCATGCCCTTATAAGGCAGGGTTTGGCACACTCATGCCCTTAGAAGGCAGGGTTTGGCACACTCATGCCCTTATAAGGCAGGGCTTGGCACACTCGTGCCCTTAGAAGGCATGGTTTGGCACACTCATGCCCTTATAAGGCATGGTTGGTGTCAACCATTGCTTCGTCTTCTCTCCATGTTAAAGCACTTCTTTTCTGCAGGTAGGGCGTGTCTCCTGAGATAACCATACCCCCTTCCACAGAGGATGAGCGGTCACCCAATTTTCAGAAGATGATAGAATCTGTGACATGGTGTCCACTGATACTAGCACTACACCCTGTGTGCTTTTACTGCCGTTTTTGCTGATTATCAGAGCACAATGACAGATAATCAGGCTAGAATAAGAATATTTACATTTGTAGTTTACTGTTCAGCCAACTGTGTCTTAGTGGAAGGGAAGGCCTTTGGCCCTCTTACTCCCCACAGTATCTATGGCACATCACAGCATCATTAAAAAAAACATTTTATCACGCATTAATGGAAAGAAAATGATGAGATGCGAAGGGAAAGTTATGAAACAGATGTTCGTTGTTAATGACCTATTGCAGCATGCAGCCACAGGCCCAGTGCAGCCTCCCCTGCATCTCTCAATCTCCCCCCCTTTCTTTTTGTAAGGTGGGTACAGGTGTACTTCCTGTGGTGTGGGAGTGCCCCCCAGTCTGGGTAAAAAGGTGGGGGGGGGGGGGGGGGGCGGCTAGCCGAACCTGAGGGGCTGAACTCTGAGCTGCAGCAGGAGTCCTGCCCCTCCTGATCCACACAGGCGCCAAGACAAGGGAACGCCCCGCCCACCTGGCCCTCAGGTGAATTTAACGGTGGTTCGGTGGTGGTGTGGGTCCATTGGGAATCAGTGATAGTGACAGAGGGAGAGGGAGAGGGGAGGAGAGGGGAGGAGAGGAGTCACGGGAAGAATTGAGCCCTCCAGGGTCTCTGACTGGCCCATCGTTGGTCTTCTGCGGGGGTGATGAATGGTGGCTCGAGGCAGAGAGACGTGTTCTGTCCTCCTGTCTGATCTCACGGGAGAGATCGGCTCTCCGCTGCTCTCTCACAGGTTGAAGGACTCGCCGCCATTTCAGTCGTTTAAGAAAACTGCAGCTTGGCTCCTCGTGTCTATCCCAGAATCCCTTTAACTCGAGGGGCATCAGCCCTCAGCTCAACGTGACTGCTCCCATCCGCATCATTAAATATCGTAAATGATGGTAAAAGGTTGAGGGGGTTTAACATCAAATGTAATATTCAGGCAGAGCAAAGACAAACAGCCAGGCGATGATATAAAGCAAGGAAGACAAGTTCAGTAAATCTGAGACAAACTCAGCCTGAAAATACATAACATTCTCACTGATTAACGCTGATACAATTGCACAACAAAGGGAAAGAGCACATCTTTCATTGGTAAATTATCTTCACGACTTGTGGAAATGGTTATTTTTTTAGGAATGACAAAAGCCTTGTCATCACATGGGCTTCCCTAACCACATTCCACAATTAGTTATTAATTAATTATCGCAGGTTTATTATCATAAAGCAAAATGAAGTCCTCTGTCTTTCGTTCTGTAAACTGTTTTCAAGTTGCTAGTGCCATTGCCAGTTTGAATGAAAGTAACGACCATTCGTCTTCAGCTGGTCTAATCACGGTCTGTGCAGATGGCAATTTCATTTCTTTCGCACACCATCTTCCATCTACCCCTCTCTGTTACAGCTTTCTATGCAGATCGTTTATCCAGCTTTGCAGGAAGTTTGGTGATTGATGGGCGTCTTCGCCCAGCAGTGCACTCTGGTTCATTTTCCCGGGGAAGAAAAAATACAAAAAATGTGACAAAAACAACCACGCACAGCAGTGCTCAAAGCGATAATAAAGCACATCAAAACGTGAAGCATTGTAATTTGGGGTGATCCAAGCGCTCTTTGATAACAGAGCATTCACCAATGTGACAGAAAACAATTACAAGGTTAAAGAAGCTTGTGAGGAAACTGTTATAATTTAACAGTTTTCAACATAAACATGAAAGCCAGGCACTCTGGATGATAATTAGCAGATTTGTTTAGATTTGCCATCATTGTAAAGACTTTTTGATCTAATTCTGCTTAATATTTTCCAGAGTGGCTTGGATTCATGGATTAAGAATGATTTAAATGATATATTTCGATTCACTGGATTAAGAATGATTAATTTTATTATTTTATTTTAGAATTATAGCTGTTCAGTTGCAAAGGGTGGATTGAAATGCAATTTTGTTGTCCAGTTTTGCCATATGTCAATCCGTTTCTGGCGATATGGGAATATCTGTATATTTATGAAATCAATATGAGTTTTATCATTTGCAGTCCTTGCACTGAACAATATGTTCCAAGGATGCAAAATCCAACAAACTAACAAAGTGAACTTTCTAATAAAAAAATATTAACATTCCTAGTGATACACATCAGCTGTCATGATAGAAATTTTATATAAGAAGTAGATAGAAATAAAATATAAATATTTTCTCTTTTTCTAGAAAAATTTACAAAAGATAAAAGTTTCAGAGGCCAACACGATGCTTTCTGAAGCATATGAAAACAACGCTACATCTTGTTTGTTGCTCATCAAAAAAGCTAAAAAGACCGAGGTGATGCCAAATGGATCGAAAATGTTCTAAATATGATTTATATGAAAACATAAAGTGCTGCTAGTTTATATGATTGAGGCAATTCAAGAAAAATAATGACATTTATTTATTTCTTATACAGGTCTGTAAGCATGAATTTGAACAGTGTAAATGGCTGGCTCTTGAGGTTTTCCGGTTAATGATGGAGAAAAGAAAGTAGTTTACAAATTTCCCCCTCAAGCTGTTTCTTAAATTTATACATGGCATGCCTTCCAGCTAAATCAGCACAATGAAAGTAAAATCACAACAATGTCATTACTTTAATATAGTTGCTGGAAGTATCATATTATTGATATTGATCACATTTTATATTTTTATGCGCAAGGATGGATTCATATTGACTCTGAATATTTTTGTTTCACAATGTGAATATTAAAAGACAGACCTCTGCATATAAATAAATACATACTGATGGGGAAAAGTAACAGCAAAAAAGTTATACATATAAATGTTGTGGCTTCATTAAATAATAAGATGTCCACATCAACAAAACTGCCAGAATAAGTTAAGGCTTATGGATAAATGTAATTGAAAGATTCAGTCATTTATTTAATATCATATTCCATGTAATGCTGACAAAAGCTATAGTCCCTGTTGCTCGCGATAGCACATTTTTAAAAATGGCTTTAAAAGTTATGACAAGCTATGGATCCCCAGCATATAGACTCAGGGATAAGTCACGTATCAAGTGACAGGCAAACGCTATTTGGAATCAACCGCAGTGAACACAGTCATTGCGGGGACCATTCTAACACAGATAATCATGCAGACCATTGCCCTCTGGGTGACTGCTTTCTCGAAGGTCCTTAATGACAACTTGAAGACCGATATGTCACAAACTGAAATGCTCAATTTCAAGCCACCAGTGCGGGAAAACCCTGCGTCTGATGTTTCTGTTTCTTTCTCAGTCATGACTGCAAATGGCTGAATGAAAATATATTTGCGGCAGTCTGTTTTTTTTTTGTTGCCAAATAGTCTTTGATCCACACTTTTTTTTTCCGTTAGCGTAATCTGCTTTCAGCGAAACGCCGCCCGGCCAAATAAAGCGTTGCCACATTTATTACGATGAATTATTCAGACAGCAGACATCCGCTCTCTGAGAGCGTCGAGCCGGACCGCGTCGTCTCGCAAACGGCCCATAAATGTTTCAGAGACCGGAGCCCGGCGGAAACACAGCTTTCTTTTTTTTTTAAAAGGTTCGAAACACAGAGAGACAACGGCGTTCCGGCCTGACGCGGAGGCCCGGAGCGAGCCAGCGCGCGCCCTTCCGGGCCCAATGGAACCCCACGGCTTACGCAGCTCTGCCACGCTGGCCTAGATGTGAGCGGAGTCAGACAATTTCGATACGCGTCATCCAAAGGGAGCGAAAATAAATTAGCACACGCTCGACCGCCTTTCCGTTCTCTCTGTGTTTGTACCTTAACCCCAGAGATGAGCAGGAGACATCCTCCAGGATCGAGCTTCCGACACGGCGCAGTGACATTTTACACATTAGAAACCTTCCCCTCTTTCTTTCTTTCTTTCTTTCTCTTTCTTTCGTTCTTTTAGTTATCATAAAATAAGGTAAATATTCTCTTTCAAACAAACCTTTTCTTTGTCCTGGGGTTTGCAAAAGATTTGCTGTACAAATTTTTCCTCCCACAAAGGTCAAGCATTTCATATGTGCATAAATTGTTTGACAGGAATATATCAGTAACACAATGAACTGCAGGAATCTTGAGTGACTATTGTTACTCTCGTACATCTGTAATGTCTTGTGTTGTATCGGTTGCCTTCTTCAGTGATGACATTACATGATTTTACCAGATGGTCCCACTTGCATAAACATCGCTCTGAATTTGTCACAGATTATGATGGATTAATAAAAAGGAACTTACTCGATTTTGACTGTGTGCAGAGAATATACACTGGCGTGGAACGTGACAAAAAAGATCTTCCAATGTCATTTTTAAATTATGCAAATCTTCCAGAACTGCCTTGGTGATCTCTTCCAAATGAATTCAACCTGATGGGCCATCCTGTGAGGTGTGGAGTTGTTTGGCATTATTTCATGTGGGCATTATGGCCAGAGATGTTTGATGCACAAACCAGACGTTCAGCTTCTTATTCCAGACAATCGAGTAGGTAACAGGAGGTCACAGTGTCTGCCTGCATTGCACCACTAACTATGAATGTTCAGGGCTCAACCACACCCCTTCATGAATATGCAGAATAGGCATGAGAACCAGGGCTTCAACAATCGGGGGAGAGAGAACTTTCACTGCTAAATATGGAGCTGACCATCAGGTTGGTAAACAGGCAATTTATGTCTCTTTTGGCGTTAGCAGAAAGTTCCAGAACAGCATCGGAATACTGAAGAGGAGAATCCGAGGTGGCCTGGTTCCTTCGACCTCACGGAATTAAACCCAAGTTTCCCGGATAAGCAGTTATCCCTTATCACTTCTGGCTTGTGAAATTTGCTCTACAGTCAAACTGCCATCCCGAGATATTTCCGAGCCACTGCCCTTATATCCAGGAGCAGCCCTGCGGAGGGGAGAGGCAGAGTCTGTGTCCCTCTCCCACCGGTGCTGGGGGGGGCACCAAAGCGGGCAGGCTGTTCCCCTCCTCGTTCAGCCTGAGCGCGCTCACACTGTTAACCGTTTTTAATTTCCCCTCAGACGCACGCGAGCGCCGCCTTCGCGTCCCCCCCGCCCAGGTGACCCGTTAATTGGCTCTGATGCATGCGCAGCAACTGGAGGAGGCCGCTCGCCCGAGCCTTCCTCCGCCCGCCGTTTTCACGCCTAAAATAAATTCGCGTAAGAGCAGATGGTTACATTAGGAGGACTAATAACACGGAAGGGGCGTGCCGGCAGACGAGGTCCTGGGACTCGGAGAGGACGGGTATCGGAGCGGCTCAGCCGCCGAAGGAAATACGTTTCAATCAAGGGTTGGCACGGCAACATCTGTCACTTTGGGAAGGCCACGCGCGTGCGGGCGAAGCGGAGAGAGCCTCCGATACGGGAACGTGTCATCTCCGCCCGAGCGCACACGCCGTTACCGCGGCGACACTGTCCTCGGCATGCTTAACATTCATCCGACATCCCGATACTCCCCTTAACAAATTCAGCATAATGAAAACAAGGAGAGAGACACTAATGATTAATTATGCAGTCGCCGTGCGATGCAAATTTATTTTTTATTTTTTTGCAACAGCTTTGACAAATTGCTGTCGAATCCCACTGACTGATAGGTCTGCGGAATTTACGTGGAGCTGGTTGCCCAGTGTTCACGAATAACATTTTTGTGCTCATCGCTCATTGTTTATGACGACCGCAAACTGAAGACATCAGCAGGCAAAGGGTGCGAAATCAGTAGTGGAAGATGCCGTGATTTGACTCAGATGGTTTTCTTTCTGTTAATAAAATGCGAATGAAAAATATGCATATACATATAAATGTCATTCCCTATTGTTGGCCAGTCTGGTATAGATTAAACTGTCTCTTGCAATGTTCTGTTCTTGACAGAGGTGGAAAGTCCAGGGGTCAGAAAGTAAAAGTCCTGCCCTGTGTTTCTTCCACCCATGAAGTCAGCCAGCTGGTTTCCATTGTTGGCGAGTTTAATTATATTTCACAGCAGTTTGCTGGTAGTTTTACTACATTCAAATCTGTGTGGTGGTTGTAGTAGTTAATGACCTTTTTGTCAGGAGTAGTAAACAACAGGAACTACCAACTACGTTTGGCCCTAAAATATGTATTTTTTTCCAAGCCACTTTGACTAAATACTGCCACCTCTTTCCCTTTCCCCTCTAATCCTGATTGGTCAGAAGCACTCCACTACATTATAGTTGCCAGCTGCCACACACTGCTGGTTCTCCCCACTGAGCTGTATAGTGGTTCTCCTCACTGAGCTGTATAGTGGTTCTCCTCACTGAGCTGTATAGGGGTTCTCCCCACTGAGCTGTATAGGGGTTCTCCCCACTGCGTTGTATAGGGGTTCTCCTCACTGAGCTGTATAGGGGTTCTCCCCACTGAGCTGTATAGTGGTTCTCCTCACTGAGCTGTATAGGGGTTCTCCCCACTGAGCTGTATAGGGGTTCTCCCCACTGAACTGTATAGGGGTTCTCTCCACTGAGCTGTATAGTGGTTCTACACACTGAGCTGTATAGTGATTCTCCCCACTGAGCTGTATAGTGGTTCTACACACTGAGCTGTATAGGGGTTCTCCACACTGAGCTGTATAGTGGTTCTCCCCACTGAGCTGTATAGTGGTTCTACACACTGAGCTGTATAGTGGTTCTACACACTGAGCTGTATAGGGGTTCTACACACTGAGCTGTATAGGGGTTCTCCACACTGAGCTGTATAGTGGTTCTCCCCACTGAGCTGTATAGTGGTTCTACACACTGAGCTGTATAGTGGTTCTACACACTGAGCTGTATAGGGGTTCTCTCCGCTGAGCTGTATAGTGGTTCTACACACTGAGATGTATAGTGGTTCTACACACTGAGCTGTATAGGGGTTCTCTCCACTGAGCTGTATAGTGGTTCTACACACTGAGCTGTATAGTGGTTCTACACACTGAGCTGTATAGGGGTTCTACACACTGAGCTGTATAGGGGTTCTACACACTGAGCTGTATAGTGGTTCTACACACTGAGCTGTATAGTGGTTCTACACACTGAGCTGTATAGGGGTTCTACACACTGAGCTGTATAGGGGTTCTCCTCACTGAGCTGTATAGGGGTTCTCCCTACTGAGCTGTATAGTGGTTCTCCCCACTGAGCTGTATAGGGGTTCACCCCACTGAGCTGTATAGTGGTTCTCCCATTGAGCTGTATTGGGGTTCACCCCACTGAGCTGTATAGTGGTTCTCCCCACTGAGCTGTATAGGGGTTCACCCCACTGAGCTGTATAGTGGTTCTCCCCACTGAGCTGTATTGGGGTTCACCCCACTGAGCTGTATAGTGGTTCTCCCCACTGAGCTGTATTGGGGTTCACCCCACTGAGCTGTATAGTGGTTCTCCCTGTGTACAAAAAAGGCATTTCTCACATGTACATAATGTCTGGGGAACATGACAATTCAAAATTTTCTTGACAATTTTTACAAAATAGTTTGAACTATATTTTTTGAGTAATTGTAGTTTTTCACGCTACATTTCTCTTTAAGGTAGCTTTACTGTAGTTCACCTCCTTTCCGTCTAATTGGTAGTTAGTACAATTTCACCTTCAAAGTAGTTTCACCAACACTGCTGATTTCTCTAATTAGTTCTACCTCCCGGCTGCAGAAGCGTACTAATGAGGAAATCTAGATGATTGAAGCAAAATACCGCAGAGGACTTTTACTTTCTGAACCGGGATTTTTCCACCTCTGGTTCCTGACCTCGCGTCTCATTTCACATCCAATCCCCCCTGTCAGGATCACCTGCGGTCGGTGCTTTTTTTCCTCTCCGGCGCAGTGATCTTTATCCCTCTACGAAGCTCTGCTAATCTCCACAGCGAGGCAGAGGCAGGTCTCAGTACTCATTAAGGCTTCGGTCTGAGCCTCGCGCTTCCTGAGCGCACCCCCCACTCGGGGAAAACGTTAAGGCCCTCGAGATAACGTTGAGGCCCCCATACCTTTCACTGTAAATATGAAAATGGCAGAAAAAAATAGATCTGATGAATAATAAATAAATAAAGGTCATGCCACGTGTCTCTGCAGGGCGGAAGACACTGCAATTATGGAAACTATTGACTTTTTTCCCCCGAAGGTATGATCAATGGCTGGAACAATAATGACATTTTTCTGTTGTTTTGACCACTTCAAAATAAAAGCAATTTATTTCTTGTGACGGGAGTCGGAGGCGCTGGAGACAGATCGGCGGCGGTTTGGCGGTAACCGAGCGACGGCATGGCGGGGCGAGCGGTTTGGCTGCAGCCTGTAGAGCGGCGGCATTAAACGCAGTCACCGCTCGTGATCCCGCCGGCTAGTCTCCCGCGCCCGCTCGCTGCGGCGCTTCCCCTCCCACACAAAAGCACCGCAGCGTCGTAAAAAAAAAAAAAAAAAGCCATTCAGAAAAACAAACAAAAAAACGAAAGAAGGGGGAAGAAAGTAACGTGGAGACGAGCCGCCATCGATTTCACTCCGCCGCCCGTTTCTGCGAGCTTCTGAGAAATCGTCTGCCAAATTAACTGGAGCACGCCGAAGAATCTAGAGCTGAGGCTTTCCTGTTCTTTTTTTTTTTTCTTTTCTAATTTGTGCTTAAAAGTAGGACGCGCAGATGGAAAAAATAACTCTGCGTTTTAATTAAATCCAGTCCCTGATGAGTTTCACAGAGGGGGCAGCAGGCATCGGGATGCTTTAACACATTTTCCCGTCGAAATGAAAGGCCGTCGGGGTCGTTGAAGGCACCGCCGTGCTGGCACGGAAGCACCAATTACGGGTGACACGTCACTGGCCACTCCCACGCATGTACGTGTCACCATCGCAGGTGACTAAAGGAAGCTCCTGCCATGGAAGACAGGTTTATGTCTTATTGGCACAAATGTCACAAATCAGTAAAAGCGTTTGTTTCTCCACTCCAACTAATCTTGGGTGAATGTTCCGGTACAAAATGGCTGCCATGAATCACTTGAGTGGGCGGGACAAAAAAACAGTGTCAGTGGCCACTGTGAAGATACAAGGTGATTTAGCTCATGTTCTAAAATACAGCCCTTGATGAAATATACAGAATAGGTTTTTTCAGCCACACCCAACACATTCTGTACCACTCCTGATAATGCCAGCAATGCTTTTAAATTAAACAAAGGATTCTGTAAATATACAGAAATGAGACTACAAGCACAGCTTAATATTAAGGGAATTCCATTAAAAAGTTTGAAACATAATAATGTTATGCCCCTATAGATCAGGGGCATACTGTGAGCTCCAAGTTGTTTGAGACAAAGACATATTTGTTTTTCTGATTTGGCTCTGTACTACATATTTTTAGATTTGTAATCAATTCACATATGGTTAAGGTGCAGATTCTCAGCTTTTATTAAAGGGAATTTTTATTTTGCTTTCACCATGTAGAAATTCTAGTACTTTTTATACATTGTAATTAGTCAGGTGTGTTTAATTGCTTCCTTAGTCCAGGTATAAGAGAGCTTTCAGTATCTAATCTTTATTCTAGGCATCCAATTGCCTTTGAATTCTGTTATTGGCATTTGTCAACATGAGGTCCAGAGTGCTGACAGTGACAGTCAAGGAAGCCATTATGAGGCAGAGAAATAAGAAAACAGTCAGCGACATAGGCCAAACCTTAGGCTTACCAAAATCAACTATTTGGGACATCATTAAGAATAAAGAGAGTACTGGTGTGCTCGGTAATTGCAAAGGGCCTGGTAGGCCAAGGAAGACCTCTATATAGTTGATGACAGAAGAATTCTCACCATAATGAAGACAAACCCCCAAACACCTTTCCAAACAGATGGAAACCTCTTCAGGAGGCAGGTGTGGGTATGTGCCAATGACCACTGTCCATAGAAGACTTTACTAGTTAGCTGCAAAACTAGGATGGCCAGGTTAAAGTTTGCAAAGAAGTACATAAAAGATCCTGTCTGGAGGCCAAAAGGATCTGCCCAAGATTCAAAGCACCTCCCCTCATCTGTGTAGCTGCAGTAAATATGGAGTGTTGAGTGTTGGAGTACACAGCTCAGTGTGCTGGGGGTCACTTTAGTGCTCATCAGACTGTAGGAGGTTCTGAGAGCGCACACAGCCTCGCTGGGATGCGATTGGATACGTCTGCAGCGGTACTGGGCATGACTGACCGGTGGACCCGCCCTCAGCCGAAAACGCTGGAGCTCTGAGGGGGTCGTACGGTGACCACAGGCAGGCCCCCGGGACCGGGGTGGGGGTGCAGGTCCTGGTCCGTGTCAGAGAGCTGCAGGCCCCTAGTCACTGCGGTCGCCACGGAAACGGGATACGAAGCAGACCCAAGCTCTTCCCCTGACCCCCCCCTCCCCCCTCCCCCCTCTCTCTCGACAGTGCATTTCCGTGACAGGCTTGTCAAAGCATGATCTTCCCTGTCTCAGGACTCAGGAGTATTTTTGACTTTTAAACCCTCGCTCGTCAGAGAAAAAGCACGGTAATGTCCCTACATGGAGAGGTTGCGGTTTACACAGTCTGGCTTCTCGAAGTTGGGCCGGCTCGCTTTCAGGAAGAGGAACACGGATATTTGTGAATGGCAGGATTCCTGTGTGGAACCTGTTTGACACGACCCAGCCAGCGAGTTGCTCCTCCGGACCTGACCCAGCCAGCGAGTTGCTCCTCCGGACCTGACCCAGCAGGCACGTTGCTCCTCCGGACCTGACCCAGCAGGCGAGTTGCTCCTCCGGACCTGACCCAGCAGGCACGTTGCTCCTCCGGACCTGACCCAGCAGGCACGTTGCTCCTCTGGACCTGACCCAGCAGGCACGTTGGTCCTCCGGCCTGACCCAGCAGGCACATTGCTCCTCCGGTCTGTGAAGCGCAATCCCATGCTGCCCTCTGCGCGGGCTGCTGTTTAGCGTTTCAGGCGCCCGCCCTCATCACTGCGATGATGTCACATCCCCCTGGGTGCGCTCGTTCTACGTGGATCAGCTCCTCTGGGAACCTTCCGCTGCTTCTTTTGAAATTCATGAAATACGGCATCTGTGCCCTACCCCCCCCCCCCACACACTTCTGCCTCAACCCCATTGCCCCCCTTTTCCTGTGCCTGGAAGTTTATGAAAAATACAAGATGGGAAATTCAGTTTAAAAGCGAAGCCAGGCTTCCATTTGCTCTTCTCTCGGTCTGGGATGAGAGAATGCTCCTCCCCCTTCCTTGCCATGGTAACGTGAGGCCATCCTCTGTCGCGTGTTGTGACAGCCGTTTATTTTTTTGACGTGAAGAAGACAGAAAAAAAAAAACCGAGCGAGGTGCGCATCCCATGATGCAGTTTTTTAATTAGATAATAGCAAAGAGGGATCTCGTCGAAAAGTGGGAATGGAGGTTCTTGTTAATTACATTGCTGTCCCCTTGCATTTCAGTCCTCATTAATCTGAGAGAGAGAGAATGCCCTCCCGTCCCCCCCCCCCCTCCCCCCCCCCTCGTCGTCTTCCGCTGACTGCCAGGAAGGTCCGTAAACATCAGCGCTTCACGGCGGTGAGAAATCGCCGGCGATGTTTCGCGGCAGAACAGGACAGCCGATCCCCGAGCGGTAACGATATGCAATTTTGACGGAGCCCTAAAAACGTCTTTTGTCTTCCGTAATTACAGCCAGGGGAGACGGCGTGGGTCACGCGCTCATGATTTCGTTTTTTACGGAGCCCGGCTGTCTTCCAAATGAAGGGAAGCCGCGACTGTTCAGCAAATATTTTCTACGATTTCGGATCTCGCCCGTCACAGGGAGTGCATGATCGAAGAAATGTATTCGGGCTATGATCTGAGCCATTAAATGGTATGTAAAACGCCCGTGGCTTTTTGTAGCCTAAAATGTGTCCTTTAAAATGTCAGGATGATGCTTTAAGCTGTTATAGATTTCACGTTCATTTAAAAATAACAGACGGATAACACAAAATGGCCGAACCGCGGTGTTGATGAAGTAGTTTTAAAACAAGCAACTTGTTGCTGTTGCTTAGCAGTTTTGGCTGACTCATAAGTATACACTGAATGGTTTTACAGTGAAAAAAAACAAAAAAGATTCAGATTCAGTTGCATGCTAATTGGACTCACACATTTAATGGCCTATAATAAGTCGTAGACAATGTTTAATTATGTAGATACACATGATGGTGGTGTTAATGGTGCTCAGTGAGAAATTTCTGTCCTTCTGTTAGAAGAATGTGACATCATCCATAAAAAAGCATGAAATCCAACCTTTTGACATCCAGCTTAATCACTGTTTTGATGGGAGAGTCATTATACTTAATGTGAATGGAGCTGGAAAATAAACTCTTTATCACTTTAATACCCCTGTGTTTGTGTATTCGAGCAAAGCAGAATGTTAAAAAATATATAAAAATTCTGAGCCATTAATAATGCTTATCCCAAAAAAACAGAGAGGCCACAAACTCTGAAAAGTCCGGTCCGAGTCCTTTGCCTTTTAAACTCTTATTTAAAAAATTATTTTAGGACAGTGAGATGGATATTCCCCCCCCCGCCCCCCCGAAAAAAGATAAAACTAGTGTGGGAGCACTGGCACAGTTCCGCGCTCTCTGCCTGGGGGGGGAACACTGTGCGAATGGGCAGTCTTATCTCCCAGTCCCATTAATCCACTCCTCTATCAGACACAATCTATCTCCTCCTGGCAACCCTTTGACAGAGGGCGAAAATATCAGCAAGATACCCGCTCGGATCAATCCGTTCGATTCCCGCACTGAGACGAAGCTTATTCATCACCTCCAGGCTGTTTTTCTCCTCACCCCCCCCCCTTTCCTCCCCTCCCTCATCCTCCCCTCACCCCCATCTCAGAGGAGGAGGAGCAGGAGTTCGGTGGCACCTCCCTTGGCGACGCTCCGGGTCCTGAGTGCCAGACCGCTTCTCCGGCTGCTGCCATACTCCCCACCCCCCCCCCCCCCCACCCCGCGTGTCCGTCCCTCCCCAGGCCCCGACATCTAATTTCCAGTTGTCAAGCGGGGGCAGGGCAGACGCACAGCGCTAGTGTCGGTCGGGGGCTGGCCAGGGCCTTTTGATGTCCGTCCTTTACGTGTCCCGTGCAGGACAAACACACCCCCCCCCCTTCAGAGACTGAACAATCCAAAGGCCTACATGGAGTCCTGAGTCCCTTTCCCTCTCTGTCCTTGTTTTTTTCTCCCTTCGCTCTGCTGAAGTGAAGGAGGATGAGGGGTGCCATCTTCAACTTGAAGGCCTGCCCCCTTTTATTGGAGCCATTTGAGGGCTGTGAGGAATTAGGAGACATCTCCATCTTCCCGGATTCCCGGCCGCCCTGCTGAAAGGGAAGGCCTTATTCCTGGAGGCCCTGCTGAAAGGGAAGGCCTTATTCCTGGAGGCCCTGCGGAAAGGGAAGGCCTTATTCTTGGAGGCCATGCTGAAAGGGAAGGCCTTATTCTTGGAGGCCATGCTGAAAGGGAAGGCCTTATTCCTGGAGGCCCTGCTGAAAGGGAAGGCCTTATTCCTGGAGGCCCTGCTGAAAGGGAAGGGCTTATTCCTGGAGGCCCTGTTGAAAGGGAAGGCCTTATTCCTGGAGGCCCTGTTGAAAGGGAAGGGCTTATTCCAGGCGGCCCTGCTGAAAGGGAAGACCTTATTCCTGGAGGCCCTGCTGAAAGGGAGGCCTTATTCCCAGCCCACGGTGCACAGGCTGCGCGGCAGTTGAGAGACGTGGTGGTTGACGGGTCGAGCCGCCCGGCTGAGGCGCGACCGTCAGATAAAAGCGCCCGCAGCGGCCGCCAGCGCCTGGCGAGGGCCTGGCGAGGGCCTGGCGAGCGGGTACACTCATACCCGCCTCTGCTCCTCCACCCACACGCTCTCACTCTGCGGCCACCAATCACAGCTTCAGACCCACGGTGCGAAAAAAGCCTTGCTGGTTGGCAGTTATCAACACCTCGACTGCAGAGCATGATGGGAAGAGCAAAACTCGCAGGCCTGTGGGGGAAAAAGATGGCAAATGAGTACATTTGATGTACATGCTGGAATATGGTCACGTAAAGTCACTTTAATCATTTTGTAAGAAAAAAATGGTAAAGCTCACAGGTTCAAAAATCGATTGTAATTCAGGAGGTATTTTAAAGGGAATTGTATAAAAACTGGAAAGCACAGTAATTGTTTGAAAGGCCAGAGATGACCTGGCTACATTTTTTTGTTATCTTGTGATCACAGAATAATTAGTTCATGATCTTGAGAAAACAAGCATGTAGAGAAAACAAAGTTAAAAGAAAAGTTCCCATGTGTTTGGTGTCTCCGCAGAGATGCAAATGGTGATATCTAAATTTATAAAGACAATATTTTCTCAGTCCAGGTGTACTATGAAACGTATTTCTGAAGAAGTGAGAACATGTACATTCCACAATATTTTCACGTTTGTCTTTTACATAATTCTCTCTCAGCACACTCAGCCAATAGGACGCACCGCGTGTGTGCACCAGCCCACTCAGCCAATAGGACGCACTGCGTGTGTACACCAGCCCACTCAGCCAATAGGACGCACCGCCTGCGTCCACCAGCACACTCAGCCAATAGGACGCACTGCGTGCGTGTGTGCACCAGCACACTCAGCCAATAGGACGCACCGCGTGCGTGTGTGCACCAGCACACTCAGCCAATAGGACGCACCGCGCGCGTGTGTGCACCAGCACACTCAGCCAATAGGACGCACTGCGTGCACCAACACACTCAGCCAATAGGACGCACCGCGTGCGTGTGTGCACCAGCACACTCAGCCAATAGGACGCACTGCGTGCGTGTGTGTGCCAGCACACTCAGCCAATAGGGCTGCCTCCCGCCCATAATGTGTACCTCTCAGTGCTTATCTGCCTGTCCAGTTATATTTGCCATTTGCCCCTCTGCTGCTGAGGGCGTGTTTGCCCGTGTTTTTATGCCTGAAAAGTGACACTGGCTCAAACAGTGGGTAAAATATGAACCCTGCTAGCATAGACTCTGAGACTCAGGCCAGTGTATATCTGTACAGGTGCTTGTGCACCTGCACAGTTACCCTTCAACAAGCTATTCAGTTATTTTCGAAAAAAACAAACTCAAGCGTAACAATTTGATTATGGCTTTTGGAATTGGCAAATAAATTCTGCCGTGTAATTGCATGCATACATTAGTATTTTTTTTAAATTATTATTTTAAAGTAGTTTTATTATGTATTATTTATTTATATTTTTTTGTTAATATAATTATATTAAAATAATGTAATTGCATATTTGTAATTAGGCTGGAGTTGTTTTGTTACGTATTGTTGTAAAATCCACCGGGATTTGTTCGCTTTAAAGGCAGAAGCTGGTCTTTCGCTCCTGTGCAAGGCGTGCGTGTCACACAGGCCCTGTGGAGTGTGGTGCTCTACGTGTAAAGGGCTTCACCAGAGGCAGCTAAATGCCTAAAAACAGCATTTTATGGCCAAAGTGGAGAAGAAACAATAACTCCCCACTGTCCTTTCTGCTTTATTGTCCTGCTGACAGGGACACTTTAGAGTGGTGTAAAAATGACAGCCCCTCATTGGTTTATTTGGCGAGCCAATGGTACGCGAATGGAAAAAAAACTAACAGCAAAAGTGACGGGTAATTCATGTACCCTCTCTTAAATCAATGACAGAAGAACTTATATGACCGATAGATCTTAAAATGTATTGTACCCATATTTTTTTACCCTGTTTGGGATGTCCAATTTATGTGTGATCAAGCTCATCGTTTAAACCCCCCCCGTCACTACAGGAGCACAAACAGGCACGCGTGGGCACGTCTCCTTCAAAACGAGCGTGAGGATAAATCTGCCTTGAAGGGTTATTATCTTACCACAGTGTTTTTGTTCAGTGTCAAAATAGTCTTTTCTTTCATAAATTATAACAGTAATTTACCATCCTTTTGATAAGGAATTCTCCAGAAGTAGGCAGGATCTTTTCATTTGCAACAGGAAGTGATATGTCCCTCTTTGCTCTTGCGTGTAACTGCTGTTTTTGTTACCGTGTGGAAGCTATTATCTTTTATTATCATCTTCCTGTACCTGACAAAGAGATATTTCTTTGACAGACGAAAATAACAGAAAATACTGTAGGTGTTTTGCCCTCTTTCATAATTTTACATTCACAATTTTACTTCATGGAGAAAAGGTAGACTTACTGTGTATGTGTGAGCAGGCTGTAATGTACCATGTAGACCAGCGTGATCTGATGCTAATTCTGTCGCCTCTTTCATCATCCAAAGTACAGACAGACAGGTCATAACCGTCTGCTCGGATTCCCTGATCAGGAGCCGTGCGGTTCAAGCGTTAGGATCATCCCACTCACACCCACTTTGTTCTGTTTCTCATAAAGCGTCGGCCAGTGTTCGGTTTTCAGCATGCTCAGATTCAGCCCAAACCGCCATTTAAAATGTGTCTTCTTTTAAACGAGCTACAGTATAGGAGGAAGAACCATAATTCTAAGAGACATGACACATATGGGCCAACACCGATGGCTAAAAGTATTACAGCTACTATGAATTTGCTCGGTCTTAATTAAAGTGTCTCACAAAATGATGTTTTTTCCTGCAGAAGCAATTAATTTCAACATACCAGTGATATACTAGAATTTGTAAATGGAATGCACATTAGTTGCATGGTTTATGTGGCAATTTATAACACATTGCCAGCCAGATTACTGCGCTATTATTTGAGTTGCCCCTCACATGTATCACACATTGGTATGTTGTAGTCTATGGCAAGCAGACAGGCCAATGAAAATAACAGTTATTTTCCAAAGAAAATAATTTGACTATATATGATGCCAAAACATTTACATAATAGACATGCATATCTATACAAACATATGTCCATACATACACTACACACATATGTATTGACACACTTTTGCACACGTATGTGAATCATATACACACATATAAATATACAGTACTGTGCAAAAGTCTTGTACCTGTAAAAACAAATGCTGTACAGCTAAGATGCTTTCAAAAATAATGAAATGAATGGTTATAAATAGTGAAAAAATAATATAAAGAGCAGTAAATAGAAAATCAATGTTTGTTGTGACCACCATTCGCCTTTAAAACTACATAAATCCTCTTAGGTACACTGTCTGGCAGTTTTATAAGAAAATTGGCTGGTAGGTTGTTCCAAGCATTTTGGAGAACTTGCCACAGTTCTTCTGCAGATTTTGGCTGTTTCGCTTGCTTCTGGCTCTCCAGGTAATCCCAGAGACCCTTGATCAAGTTTTTATCTGAAAAGTAGTCTATTACTTAAAATATTATTTTATTTAACAAAATACAAAAATGTATCTGTAAAATTTAATTTTTTGGAAAATGCATGTTTGGAAATCTCAAATTTGCTCTTTTCTACTGACACACTAATGCAGAAAACAAAAATAAACATCTAAGACAAAATATATACTATATATTATATTTAAAAGTCTAGGGTGCCTAAGACTTTTGCACAGTACTGTACCAACATTCAGTTTTCTCTAACATCAGGTTAAATCAAGTTAAAAACGACTGCTCCATTAACAGATTTTTATATCGCATGTCTTTGAAAAAGGCCTGCCAGAGCAGGAGGCAAAGGAAAGCCAGTGCAATTCAACACAGCCCAGAGTGCATTTTTATTAATACTTCATGTGAACATTTCAAATAAACTTCTTATTCCCCAAAATATGAAGTGACTGCTATGGGTATACACAGATTACTTCAAAACACATTTCTTTGTGCAAATGCTGTTTATCTTTCTGACCTGGATAAAATCAAAATTTGGTTTGTGTCTGAATTTTTAATTAAATTAAATGTTTTTTTTTTCTTTTCTCTGTTCTATTTTTTGTTATTTTCTTCATTTTGTCTGCTTTGGAATTAGTTCTCGTTATAATTCTTGTCTGAATCCAGGCCTGCGTCTCACAATATGTTTTAATTGTATGCGTAAAGAGAGCTGATCCAGAGATATGTTTCAAACCTGACCTTGCCAGATTTCAGAAGAAGAATACTTCTCAAAATCAACCATTTGTATAATTGTTTTTAAGCAGCATGTACATGCTACAATATGCTGGCTGAAGAGAACTTGATTAGATCTAGCCAAGTGTGTAAGACAATAAAGAGCTAGTTTAATGTCAGACCAGCTTGTAGCTGAAGTTTATTACATATTCCTCTTCATCTTCTCCAACACAATACATTTTTGATGTAAATTAGATCATACAGGGTGTAATAACTACAGTATGGCAGTGATATGTAAGTGATAACAGTGTGATGATTTCTTATAATTGCATTCCATTTAATTATTTATTTTCCTGAGAATGATTTTGCAGATTAGACGTGGGCACTAAACATGACATCACAATAAAGAAAATTTTACAAGCCTATGATCTTCACACATGTCACCTTCACAGGATTATCTTTTTTTAAATTTTTGTATGAATCTTCTTTAATTTTTAATGTTCCAGACCATTACAGAATGTATGATATGTCCCAGATGCCATCATGATTATGGAAATGCGAGTTCTACCATTTCATGCCAAGCACAGAATTTCCCAGTGTGTGTGAGGCCTCAGAAGGAATTCTGATACAGGAGTGCAATTCATTTCCCACCCCATCTTCCGAACAACATCACAGAAAAGTGAAACGCAGCACTCTGAAGGACACAGAAACAATAATTGTTCTATAATTCTGAGATTTGCATTTATGAATAAATTGTATTACATTACATTGTTTCTGGTGTCTTATATATACATACGTACTTCATGTATAATATATATATATATACATACATGGATACATACATCCACACAGTGAGTTCCATTAAATTTGGGACAACAACATATTTTTTTATTTATTTTGGCTCTGTACTTCACAATTTGAAATTTGTAATCAAGCCATTCACATGTGGTTAAATTCTAAGCTTTTACTGAAGCGTATTGTTGTACACTTTGGCTTCATCATGTAGAAATTACAGTACTTTATGTACAGTATATAGCCCTCTATTTTAGGGAACCTTAATGTTTGGAACATTTTAATGTTACGTTAATGAAAGCAGTCAAGATTAGTACTTGTCACAAAGGATGTCACATATCCTTTGCATGCAAAGACTTTGGATCCTGGGCAGTTCCGTTTGGTGTCCACACTTGCCAGCACTCTGATACAAGTGAATCTCATCTGTCCATAAGACTTTTTTCAAGAACTCTGCAGGCTCTTTTACAGTAGGTACTAGACAGCAAACTATAACCTGGCCATCGTGGTTTTGTGGCTAACTAGTGTGTTGAATTCCACAGTGTAGCCTCTGTAGTTCTGTTTGTGAAGTATTCTGCAGACAGTAGTCACTGGCACATCCACGTCTGCCTCCTGAAGAGCGTTTCTGATTTGTTGGACAGGTGTTTGGGAGTTAATTTTCTTTTACCATCAATTGTAGATATCTTCCTTAGCCTACCAAGCTCTTCATTATTACTGTGCACACCAGAGCTCTATTGCTCCTTAATGATATTCCAAACACTTGATTTTGGTAAGCCTAAGGTTTGACCTATGTCTCTGGCTGTTTTCTTTTCTTATTTCTCTCACTCATAACGGCTTTTTTGACTTACATTTGCACAACTCTGGCCAAACAAACACCAATAGCAGACTTCAAAGGCAATAAAAAGCCTTGAGTCAAGACTAGATACTGAAAGCTCTTCTATACCTGCACCAAGGAAGCATCTGAACACATCAGACAAATCAGAAACACCCATGAAACCATTTGTCCCGATCATTATAGTCCCCTTATATGGGGGGAGACTGTATATAAAAAGTGTTACAATTTCTACATGGTGAAACCAGAATGTACAAAAATACCCTTTGATAAAACTGAGTATCTGCACTTCCATAATATGTGAATTGTTTGATTACAAATTTAAAATGGCAGAGTAGAGAGTCAAATCAAGAAATATGTCTTTATGCCAAAAATGATGGAGCTCACTGTATATACACACAGCACAGGCATGGGCAGCAAGAAGGTGTGGAGGTTGTTCTCCTCGTGCCCGGGTGGGTTCCTCCCACTGTCCAAAGACATGCAGACTAGACTATATGGAGGGCCTTCACATGGTGTTTCTGCAAAAGAGCATGCAATCACAGTCAACCTACCCTGTATGGATAAAGGTAAATAATGAACATACATACTAGGGTCACACAATGCATGGTTCAGTTCCAAGTCTGAGGATCCTCTAACTGTGGTTTTTCCTCACACATCTGCCAAACTTCTGCTAGAAGCCCCACTCGCCACAACTTCACCCATGCAAATAGTTCTGCTGGAATTTTTTATTTAAATGAAAAGAGCAGTTAAATGATCTTTGAATTCCTTATATTCAGTGTTGTATGACCATCACATAGAAATGGCCGATATAACCTTTACATGACAAATTAAAAAAGCACAAAGTTGAGAGTGCCTATTTCAAAACCATAGCCAGCCATAGAACAAAGCAAACCAAACAGTTTTTTTTTACATGAACCATTGCATCTCAAATACATACACACATGCAAATATACATGCGTACAAACATGGAAGTACATCCGAACAGTGAACAAAGTGAACCGATACTGTCTCTTGAACAAGCAAACAAGCAAGCTGTTAATTTCCTTCCCTTGTGAGGTGTTGCCTGTTGTCCCTTGTATCTAATAACTACAGGTACATGATCTAGGCTGGTTAAAACATTAACAGAAGAGCACATCTGTGTTGTACAAAGCCTACAACCTCAGACTACAGTACTAGAATAATACTGTGGTGTGGGGATGGCTGGTTTAAGCAGCCACACCTGCCCTGGGTCAAGCTAATTAGACCTGGCTAATTAGATAATTTGCCAGGCTAATTGGACCCGGGAACAGGGGTGGCTGCACCTGTGTGTAGTGAGGCAATCGGTGCGCACAGGTTAAATCTGCCATCCCCACCCACACAAAGGAGAGCCTCTTGGTCATGACAGTGTTAACATCTACTCTTTGGCTGTAACATCTTGCCACCCTCGTAAATGTGGACTGTTTGAACATCATCTCCCTGTGTCTCTGTGCTGGAGGGCCCCTTGGAAAGCTACTTCAGTGGCCTTCTTACTCTATTTATCTTATTTTATGTTCACTGTTACGCACCACCTGACCAAAACAAATTCCTTGTATGTGTAAACCTACTTGGCAATAAACCCGATTCTGATTCTGATTCTGATTCTGATTCTGTGGCAGGCTTGTTTGCCACAAATACATGACACTTTTTATTGCGACAGGAGCGACATAGCTCAGGAGGTAAGAGCGATTGTCTGGCAGTCGGAGGGTTGCCGGTTCAAACCCCACCCTGGGCATGTCGAAGTGTCCTTGAGCAAGACACCTAACCCCTAACTGCTCTGGCGAATGAGAGGCATCAATTGTAAAGCGCTTTGGATGAAAGCGCTATATAAAATGCAGTCCATTTACCATTGCTTGTTTATCAATACACTGAATGCAGCTTTCTGTTATGGTGCACCAGAATGATTTTTCATACTGATTTCTGCAAAGTGGATGGCACAGGCTTATTATCACCCATGGACACTGATGTTGTTCCCTTGAGCAAGGTAATTTACTTCAGTGGTAAAAAGTAGAACTTCATAAATGGGTCACAGAATATTTAAAACTGTTAGATGCCAAAAATAACGTCATTTTCTATGCAAATGCATGATTTAAAAAATAGTTTTGCATAAAACTGTTGCGTGTTCCCTATTTAATGCACATACTGGATATTACCCTTATTTGTTGTATAGAGCATGGTCTTCATCTGAGAGTACTACCAATGAAAAAAGAAAACTCAGAGCTGTGTTGCCACTGATAATGTTGAAAACTGAACGAATGTCCTTCTCCAATGAACAGGGTAGCAAAAGGATAATGTGCATCGTTGATATGTCTGACTCAAGGAGGACACTTCTATTATAAAGCAATCAAATTAGGTCCCCCTGGGTCAGTCTGCTATTTAACAGAACACAACCATGTGTCAGAATTGACATCCAGTCATGTGATTGGAGGATGACAGCCCAAATGAGTTCTCCTGCCACTTCCCTTCCACGCAGCAAAACCGGAACCTTCCTTAAGAGTCTGAGTAGCCGAGGCGATTAGCGCTACCGCTGCAGTCCAGACCTGGGTCAAAAACATATTTGTTTTGTATTCAAATACTTTTCTAAGCTTTACTGATCTTGTCTGGTGTAGTGGAACCAATGAAATACTCTCAAAAAGTGCAAACCACGCTGTCTGGTCATATTGGCAGGCTCAATTACACCAGGCAAGATCAATAGAGCACAGAAAATTATATGAATCTGAAACAAATATGTATTTGACCCAGGTCTGCTGCAGTCGCTGTTGGCACCAGTGTTTTAAAAATCCGCTTCCTTCCCACTGAATCTGCTCCAGAGAGGTCCGCACAGCATTTAGCACAGGACCTGCAGCCGCTAACCAGCTAGTACGCTCTAAAGGATGAGTCAAACCTTCCGCGCGAGATAAAGTTCATTAACCCTCCATTCCTGTGCCACGGAGATGGGGGGGGCTTGATCCTGAGTGGCTGACATTCACACCTATCAGCTGAACCCCCCCTCCATTTGGATATCTCCGGTGGCATTTAGCTAATCACCACAAAGAGTCGCGGGGTTGCGATCTCGCGGTAAATTGAAAGGGAAACCAGCTGAATAATTGATAGGCCTCGAAGGTGCCTCCCCCACCCAATCAGGCAGCTGCGGCGGTGTGGCCAGTCGCACGTGCGCAGGTGTTACCCATCATCCCCTGAAATGAGACTGTGTGGAAACAGGACCCTAATTACAGCCCCATGTATTTTTCTCCATCAGTGTTCAGTGGGAGAAGTATGTCATTATCTGACCAAATTACTTATTGTAATTTGTATTTTCGTCCTAATATTGTAGCTTGTTCTTCCCCCCTAGTTTGACTTGGCATGAGTTAGGTCACTGCGTGAACTGAACTGTGTTCTTGGCTATAAATAGCTGTACGAAATGAGTATTGTACCTTATCGAACCGGTGTTCCAATGACCATGATATGCACTTTTGTACGTCGCTATGGATAAAATAAATAAATGTAATGTAATGACTTGACACTGGGAGGCGGAGTCCAACGCTCCACAGTTGGCTTATGCAGAGGCGGGGTACCAGAAAGGTGTGCTTACTTTGATAACTGCCGTGATCATTATTTTATTAAATAGGTACATTACAATGGTCTAACACCCAGGGATGGCTTAGCAGGCGGGTCCCGAGAGACTGAGGCTATAATGCGACAGCAAATGAGAAAAAAGATGTAATTATTTCCATAAATACTGGTTACAAAACCCCAAGTAGGGAGTTAAACAAACGGCTCGTAACTTTTGCTGAAGTTGCTTCCTTCTCTCATTCATTTATATGCTAAGCTAGTCCTTTAGGCCCTTTATTCTTGTCTTTAATTTTAGAGATCCCTTTTTTTTTAATCAATTTTCTTTTATCTCAGAGAAGTTATTTTAATACTTCCACATCTTATTTCTTTCTCGGCCTGAGTGTGTGGGACATCAATTATTCAATAGAAACAGAACAGTAAAATATGTTAATATTGATTATGCATTCACCGCACCTAAGAAGATTATGTTTTAATATCTCAGTGTGAATGGGAAGTATTACAGAGTGATGTAGAAAAAAAGAAAAGAAAAAACAAATTTGTAACCATTGTGTTTTTGCTGTATTGGCTTGCATGCGTAATGTGCGGATATAGCTAGAAATGGAATCCCACAATGTTCCCTTGCTGTAATGGGATGAGAGGATGGGTAGAGACAGGAAGAGAGGAGGGGAAGGATAGAGTGTGTGTGGTTGGGGGGGGGGGGGGGGGGGGAGATACTCAAACAAATATTCTCAGTTTTCCAACCACCCAAGTATAGAGAGCAGCTGCTTTGGTGTCAAAATGCAATGTTACAGTGCAATGTGGGGCGGCACGGTGGTGCAGTGGGTAGCACTGTCGCCTCACAGCAAGATGGTCCTGGGTTTGAATCTGGCCTGGGCCTTTCTGTGTGGAGTTTGCATGTTTTCCCCGTGTCCGCGTGGGTTTCCTCCGGGTACTCCGGTTTCCTCCCACAGTCAAAAGACATGAAGGTAGGCTAATTGGAGACCCTAAATTGCCCATGGGTATGAGTGTGTGAGTGAATGGTGTGTGTGCCCTGCGATAGATTGGCGGCCTGTCCAGGGTCTGTTCCTGCCTCTTTCCCCAATGCATGCTGGGATAGGCTCCAGCACCCCCCGCGACCCTGCTCAGGATAAGCGAGTATAGATAATGGATGGATGGACAATGCAATGTGTGGGCAATTAATGGTGGAGGGGGAGGTTCTTGTTAGTTGTTAAAGAATAAGGTAAAGCATACTGAAGCGGTCTTCTGGGGCTAAGTGACAATGCCTTGATGCCTCTGTGCAGGGAGAGTTAACGTGTCTTTTCCTGGGTTACCTGTCAGACGCAGGTGTGCTCTGGAGCCAGCGTTAGGGTTTGTCAGGGTGGCGGGAATCGCGGTACGTGCGCCGTTCCCCCACATGGCCTGCTGTGGGACTTTGACGGGCCTCCCGCTAACGAGAATAGGCTTATTTATTTAGCGTCCTTTGCTTTATTTATCAGAACATATGCTGGCCCAGCCGTGATCAATCCAAGCTCACAATGTCAAAATCCCCAGCTGAATTTCTGCTTCCTTTGTTCAGCCCTCCCCCCTCCTCCGCCATCCCACTTGCTGAAATCTCTGTGCCAGCGGGTGAGCTGCCAACATTACAGACAGAAACGCGTCACCCTATAAAATGATGCTGCCCTCTCACCCTCCCTCCTTACTGCACAGTCAGGAGGAAAAACTCTTTCCGCTTTCTTTGTTTTCAGAGTTTGTTACCAAAAAAAAAAAGCTGTTGTAGAGAAATACACGTGCGAGTACAGTCAGTTGAGTCTGTGTGAGGTAAACACAGTGTGGGTGCAGTCAGTAGAGTCTGTGTGAGGTAAACACAGTGTGGGTGCTGCCAGGCGGGTCTGTTTGAGGTAAACACAGTGCAGTTAGTAGAGTCTGTGTGAGGTAAACAGTGTGGGTGCATTCAGTAGAGTCTGTGTGAGGTACACACAGTTTGGGTGCAGTCAGGTGAGTCTGTGTGAGGTAAACAGTGCAGTCAGTTGAGTCTGTGTGAGGTAAACAGTGCAGTCAGTTGAGTCTGTGTGAGGTAAACACAGTGTGAGTGCAGTCAGTCGAGTCTGTGTGAGGTAAACACAGTGTGGGTGCAGTCAGTAGAGTCTGTGTGAGGTAAACACAGTGCAGGTGCAGTCAGTAGAGTCTGTGTGAGGTAAACACAGTGCGGGTGCAGTAAGTAGCGTCTGTGTGAGGTAAACACAGTGCGGGTGCAGTCAGTAGAGTCTGTGTGAGGTAAACACAGTGCAGTCAGTAGAGTCTGTGTGAGGTAAACACAGTGCAATCAGTAGAGTCTGTGTGAGGTAAACACAGTGTGGATGCAGTCAGTAGAGTCTGTGTGAGGTAAAGACAGTGCGAGTGCAGTCAGTAGAGTCTGTGTGAGGTAAAGACAGTGCAGTCAGTAGAGTCTGTGTGAGGTAAACACAGTGCGGGTCCATTCAGTAGAGTTTCTGTGAGGTAAACACAGTGCGGGTGAAGTCAGTACAGTCTGCATCTCTGTTTGGGATCTGAGAGAGAAGAACGGCTTTGATTGTTTGTCACGGGTAAGACAGCGAGAACTAACAGTGCAGCAGCTGCTGATTAATTTGCTGAAATGTAAAAACAAAAAAAAAAACCTAATTAACAAGAGCCTCTCTAAACCTCATTTCACATCTTCTGTGCTGCATTCTGCATCTTCTTTCTCTCTCTCCATCTCTCTGTCCATCCCTCTGACTCCTCGCTCACGGGCTGGGCTCGTCCCAACGCACCCCGCTCTCCTCCATCGCAGTCTGTGGGACGTGGGATTCCTGTCCTGTGTAGCCCCGCTGCCCGGGGTTTTTAATAAACGCGCTGACCGGTGGTTGGCGCAGACCGGCGATGGTGTTTGTCTTTTCACGGGGCGATGCGGATCGCGCTCAGACTGCCGCCGGCTGAGCGGTGGTGGCTTCCGTCCGGCACAGTGATCCGTCGCCCTGCCCGGTGTGACTTTTCCCACAGCGGCCGCGAACGCGTCTCCGGCAGCCTGCCGCAGACCTGCGGTGTTAGCGTGGCGCTAATGGTGGCGCTACACTGAAACTCTGGCGCCGCTGCTAACCGGCTTCCTATTGCTTCCACTGCTCGGGAGAAACAAATCCAAGTGCATCAGATTATTCCTTTGGGTTTTTCTGCTGTGGATATGACCCAAAGTTTAAGTATTTATTTTTTATCTTATATCTTTTATATATATTTTATATACAACACACACACACACCCTGAACACACACATTCTGGTGAAAAATAAAAAATGAATAGAAAATGCATTTACCTATACAGGGCAGGTCAATATCCTTCAGCTCTGTCATCTGCAGATCAGGAACTGAAGGAAACAATCTGCAGATGATGCCCACCTGCTCTACTCTAACGATGGTGAAGCAAAATTGATTGAATAAGAGATGAGAACGGGTTCTCTCCAAGAGTTGGGAAGCACCAGAGGGCTCGTGTACGTGACAGATTTAGTTCCAGCCAATTATTCTGACTACATAAAAAAAACCGCATACACGAATACTCCCTCCTGTACTGTAGTGCAGTGAAAACATTCTCTGCAAGGATAGCTCTGCAGTCTGCGTCTGAAGCTAATGACATCATTAAATTGTTCAGATCAAATAAATGACCTGGCTAATTACCGCATAATTAATATCAGAAGCTGCCATGAAATCTCAAAATGGACTGGTCCTCATTGTGTACCCCTATACCCTTAAGCATACCACGTAAATTCATTACTGATATATTCATTACTAATATAGTAAAACATAACTCCAAAAGCAAAAATTATTATGCGAATCTGCATTTGCTAGTAGTTTCAACCTCTTCAAAGGGCCATCTGTGCTTTACAGAGTAGGAAACGTGTTGCATTTTAACTCCAACCATTGTGTACTTATTTTACCGGCCAATACCTGCCGGTCAGGCATGGCAGCCATTTTGTGCCAGAATGCTTAGTGGGGATGATGAAAGTGAAGAGGTAGGATATAAATATTTATACAACGAACCCTGGAGATCAGTAAATGGACATGTTGAGAAAGTTGTGTCATTCAGAAGACTCAGAAGCATAAAAATTTGCCGGCATTGCACAAGCTGTAGCAGGAAGAATCAGCCATTCGTGATAACTTCCTTCTCTTTTCTCAAAGCCATCAGATCTTGTAGGATCCTTTGCTAAATAATTTAATTAGTGTAACTGTAGCAGTCACCTATCCTGTGCACGTTTTTTTTTTTTTTTTGGTTAGTTCGATTATTTCTTCTTGATTTTCTAACCCAAATCAATTTGAGATTCCTTTAATGCAACACTTAATTGTAGGGCTATGTGGATCAGCTGTTGATCAGTGTCTTGGAGTCTAGCAGTTGGTCTCAATTGGTCATTGAGAGCAGCTGTGATGCATTTTCCCTTGTCCAATGAGGGTGTGACAGCACCCTTCCTGTTGGCATTAAAAGGTGCAGGAAATGACATAACCAGGTTGATTTCTGATCCTACTCAACTAGAAAGTCCAACTAGGACTTTCTAGTTGAGTTTTTTTTTCATTGCTTTTTTTCATTAGTTGTCAGGTTAAGTGGTAAGAGATTTCAGGGAAACCCAGCTATTTTCTGGGTCACATTAGCTAAGGTGACTAGCAGACTTAGCCTTGGCTAATCTTTGCAAGTCTAGTTCTTTAGAATAGCCTAAACTATTTGTTCTTAAGTTCTGAAAAACCTCCTCCTATCCACACAATTCCTTTTTGTTATTTGCTGTTCAAACAGAAAAGAAAAGCTTATAAATTATAAAGGAAAAGGGAGAACCTTTTTCTTTAGAACCGAAGAGGATATTGTTATTGAATGTATATTGAAGAGGCATCCGTTTAATGCATCCTCACTTTATTATAAAGTTGTACAGCCTTTATTTAATGCGGCTGAATGAGCATTCAGACTGGTTCCTGCTCAGCTGGGGTCTGGGGAGAGCTGTACCACCACATGTTTGTGCTGTACTGTCTGCTATAAAGATCAGCTTATTCCACTCCTCCCAGCCTAGCTAGCACAGAGAATGTGTAGCCTTCTCACGGTAATGGTAATGCTTAATCACCAGCTAAGCTTCAGGGAAGCAGATGCCACTTGAAAGGGACACCAAAGACTGCCTGGCTCGAGTATCACTGCATCATTTCGGCAGTTGTGTGAGGACAGGTCTCCACATTTAAAAAAAAAAAAAAAAAAAAAAACATTTTTTAACAAGTTATCAACCTAGTAAGGGCTTATGTAATACATATTTACAGACCGTATTGCAAAATCCCTTTTAATAGGAAGGCAATGGATTATCTAAGATTTACTGTAGATCTAAATGTCCAAAAGCTGGACGTGAGCTTTCAGTTAAAATGTGGGAATAATGGTCTGCTCAAAAGGATATCACACCATTTCCCATTCTGGTCTCCTGCATTATCTCTAGCAAGATCTTATTCACATTTTCTCTAATTAAACACTTCTCTTTGATGCAGGTTTGAGTCATTAAAGTAAGAGAATCAAAGGATCTTGCCTCTCAACCACCTTCAAACAAATGCACCTAACTGTAGCTCTGAGCAGTTTACTCATTGATCTGACAACAGCCCGCTATTGAATGATGAAATTGTTAAAAAAGTGAAATAGGCCCTGGCAATTTGGAAATAAGAATAGGACTACACAGACGTCCGCTTGAAGTGTATAGCCACTGTTGGCTTTTTTGATGTGTCATCTTGCTTTTGATTTGCGCTATGCTTCTGTGAGTAGCCGAAAAGCTAACAGATATCAAAGATCTCGAGTCTTCAGCTTAGCTTCAGCTAAGAGCCCTCTTGCGCTAGGTTATGGCGACAATGATTCACTTGACTGGCCTTTGTTTAAACACGCTGATGCTCTCTTGGCTTGGTCTTTACAACCGCGGTAGTGTGATGAGAACGCTTCCCGTGAGGCCGTGCGGATAAAAATGAATGGAATGCTTGTTAGGACACAAAAGGAACAGTGCAGTTCTGCAACACTGAAGCCTGGGGAAAGGCTTCTTGCCTGAAAGGCATTCCTTTGCTGGTATGCGCTAGGCACACAATTGCACAGGTTTATTCTCAAATCCCTTTTGACTTTTTTATTTTTGACAAAGAATTCAAATGTATAACAAACTGCAGTAAGTAATTTGATTTATAAGGGGGGTTCTTTTACAATCCTTGTTGAATAAACGATAATTAAATCTTATCCCAAACTGCCAAAATGAGTGTTTCATGCAAAATGATCAGTGTAGGGTTAACTACAACAAAAGACCTTTGTATCCTGTGTGAGATGTTCGAGGTTTTGATTTCCTATTTTGAACAAATTTTAGAACTAGACAGACGTGATTTTTAAGTTGAAAAAAAAAACAATAATGAATAAAAATTCAGTTAACTCCTGCACTACCACCTAAGCAACCTTCCAGATCCTACACCCTCATTTAATGTCAGTTTCTAATCAAGATTGACAGCTTGGGCAAGTGGCAATTTTTTACATTAATGCTGTATGTTAATGACATAATCATACTTGTGCTTGTGGTTGAAAGAAGTGCAGGTACCATCAAACAATGATTCATTAATTTTTTTCTCATTCCACAATCCCAATGTGTCTGATTTCTGAACAGGACGCTAATTCAACTCATAAAGTGTGACAGCCTACAATCTGTTGCCTATTCATTGGTTTCACTTAGGCTAATTCTGAAACAATGCTGCTGAGAATTTAATTTTTTACTCAAGAAAATATAATTGGTCTTTTTTTTTTACATGAGATATTGTTGGCCAAGGTTCATGTTATGGCAGTTTTCATACTGAAAAATATTTAATGCTGTAAATGGTGCAATTAAATATTTTGGTCATTAGTCTTTTTGAAATGTTTTGTTGATTTTTTAATTCATTTTAATTTAAAATTGCTTCAGCTGCCATGCTTATTTGAATTTGGTTTATCTTACCTCATGCATCTGCCTCTCCTCTGGTCTGTTGAGTTTGGTCATGTGGGAGTTTACAGTATTATACTGTATATGCACTGACTATGGCATCATTGTTATTGAATGTGAAACTTGTGTTTTTCAAGACATGCATTCTAGGACACTTGGATGGTTACAAATATTCACAGTGTGTTCTGCAAGTTTGAAAATTGTCATTGTTTTAGTCATTTGCAAATAGTCTAAAATATGCACTAACCAACATTCACTAATGGTCTATTCCGCATGAACTCATACGGATTGTGACGGTGCAAACTGTAGTTTGGCATCATAAGCTCTGCAAATCGTTTTGACTAATGTGAATGGCGCTAGGCTACATCAAATGCATGTATTTCCCCGATTTTTTTTTACGAACGATGAACATAGTTGGTCTGGAACCCGAGAACGAAGCGTTTAAATTCCCTTTGCCGAATCGCTGAGCTGCTTTTCTTTAATGGGGCTAAGACGCGACCCTGTCTGTCATATGTTAATCTTAGGCTCCGCCCAATGAAAGTGTCTGCCGGATAATGACAACACTTGTAAGCCAGCCAGACAACACGACTGAATGCGCAAATGGATCCCCGCGTCGCATCTGTGGAGCTCAATAACTTTGTTATTCAGGCCGCTCAGCTGTGTGAAACACAGAGGCCAGATCCCGCGCGCACTTCGTCATAATAAACTCTGTCATCCTGGATGGAAGGCCATTGTAATGAATAATCATAGCGCGCCAAATACAAGCTGGATCCAAACAATAAACAGGTGCGGCCCATCAATTATGCACGCGGGGAAAGACATGCTAATGTCTTCCCGCCGGCGGGAGCGTGTCCGACGTGCTGGCGAACGAGTTCGGGGGGGGAAACCCGCGACCCCTCCTCGGCCCCGCTTCGAAGCGCTCCCCGTGTCTGTGGCGCGCTGGCTGCACCCGAGCATGTTCATCGATTTTAAAACTTCATACAGTCTGAATGGGAGGGAGGGAGGTGGGATGGGAGACAGGGGGGCGGGGGTGAAATTAGGGTCTTGCGGGGAAGGCGAAGGAGGGTCCGCGTGGTTTCGCTGAGCGCTTCGGAGCGAAGCGTGCGGCGCAGAGGAGGACCCAGCCCCGCCACGAGGCTGCTGGGAGCTCAGCAGAAGCATCGCTGGCACCCAAAGTGCAGATTGGACCCCTCCGCCCCGCCCCCACGGCCAGCGATGGAGCTGAGGCCCATTAGGAGAGCAGGCAGGCCGGGGGCGGGGGCGGGGTGCTGCGGGGGGAGATTCCACATCAGCTAAGTGGGTTTCAGAGCATTAACAGCTTATTTTAGCCGTTCATCCCACATCCATTTCCCTCATTCACCCCACTCACCGGAATACCCATCGGACTGGAGTTTCTGAAGTACTTTCACCCTTTAGACAAGGGCAGCATTCCCATGGATTGCCAGAGTTACATTTTTTTTTTTAAAGAAATATAATTAGTCTTTTCTCAGGGATTTTTTGTTTTTTCATGATTTGTATCTTATGAGTTAATTTACAGTGTTTCAGATGCACGTCTGTCTCGTGTCTTCTCTCAAATGGAGAGTGCCACGCCCTGGCCCGTGCCGACAGGATTACCTCCAGATCACATGGGGTGGGGCCCAAGACCTTAAAATGCCGAGAGAGGAGTGGCCCGTTTTGGTTCCTGCAGTCCAGCACTATTCCCCTGGGGGGCAGGGTTATAGAGCTGGTAAGGAGCGGAGATCCCCCCCCCCCCCCCCCACCCCAGAAAGAGACACGGGGTGGGGGGGGGGGTGCCGTGAAAAATGACGCACGGCAGAGTCCTCCAGTCGCTGGTCGCTTGGGAGACTCCTTTTTAAGGAAAGGTGCTTCAGTGCTTCCTTTCTTATCTCCTTTAGCATAGGCTACACTGGACCGTCCTTCACAAAAGGAAAGGAGATAATGCCATCCCACAAAGCATATTAACCATAACACAGAAGTCTGTCTTTCAATAAAAAGGGATACGAGACGTTTTTAGCCAGATGTTGTTTTTAATTCAATATTCTTGAAACTTAAGAATGATGATATGTAGCCTACAGTAGTAGATTTGTAGTCTTAACATGTTATGCCTATATTGCATTAAATCTAACAATTATTTTCATACAAGCATACTAATTGGGATTCATGTCGATACATATGAGTGGACAGGAGGGTGAGCGTGAGCAACCATTCTCAATGTGACAACCATTTCGTTTCACTTTTGTGACTGGTAGCCTATATTACTTTTTTATTTCACTTCCAACCTTATGATAGTAATGAAGTAATATTTTTCACCGGGTTGTCCACGTTTATATAGTTTGCATGAAACGACACGGTAAGAACGCACGGGGCGAAATATCTAAGATGCGCTTTTAATAGTCCACCTTCGGAACATTGTAGTTTCACCACGGCAGACCCACGTCAATAACATTCGCCGTTGCATAATTACGTAGCCTAGTGCAAGTGCAGTCGGATTCTCTTAGCACCGCGGTTGTCTTTTCCCAAGTCCTTAAGAATTCTCCTTCACTGACCTCACGACATTTTTCTTCGAGGTCAAGGAAAAGTGGTTAGGAAAAGACATAGGATGTAATTTTTTTGACTATTCGGACGCAGCCTGTCTCTGTGGCGCAGAGAAGGAAATGGCGGTGCGGCAGTATGGACACACTGCGCTGATCTATTGCCCATTTTGTTAATGGTGTTTGCTACATTTGGCTTGATTTATTGGGTGCATTGCATTATGGGAACATATTTTATATACCCTGACACCAGTAGTACATGCAGTATAAACTGGTGAGACGGCAGGTACGTCTGTGGACAACTGCGTGTGAAACAAACAGGACGTGATTTGAAGGTGTTGGTTCAGGGACATCCTTCGATTTTCATTTTTCATTTGGCAATCATCGGTAGTGTATATGTATCTATTTTCAGATTGTTTCACCACAAGCCTTAGTTTACGTACCTAATCTCTCGCTGTCTCTCTCTCTGTCCCATAAATTTCATCCTGGGGAGCATATTGGCTGAACTTTGAGGGAATGCAATTCATAATATGGAAATGTATTAAATTAAAAGGATCATTGGCACTTCTGGAATGAAAAGCAATCTATCAGTCCAAGAAAGGAGGGCTAATTCAGAAGAGCCTGCTGACAATCACTATGTATTCAGCGAGACAAGGAATATAATATGGGAGGTATTAGGAGAATGAAGTGTCGAGCAGCATCACATTATCCATAATTGCACGCTGAAGAACTGATATCTCCAAACTCAGCAAGTCCTCTTATGATTTGTTGTGCTCTTTTCTTAATTGTTCATGCAGTGACGGCATACTTGAGCTGTTAGACAGGAAGCAGCTATCTAATTAACTTAACTGCTCAATGTTTTAAAAGTGAAATAAGTTCATAAATGGAACGTGTGCAGTAGTTACTTAGAAACAGTGAGAACGCATTGTTTGCATTCCAGTCCCTGGTATGGATGCTATCTGCACACAATAATGCAAACATGCAGAGCATGTTACACATAATACCATTTTTAAATTATTATTTTTTTTAATAGCGCTCCTAAAAGACAAATTACATCACGTATCATTGGAAAGAACTCCTGCTTTACAGTATTTGATAAGTATGTGTATGTACATCCTCAACTCCACTACTATCACTGCAGCTTCACTTCCATTAAAAATGCATCATATATATACGCATATAATATTAATCGCGTATGTGTGTGCGTATGATGAATTGTCCATCGGGGGTGGTAGGGTTGATGTGGAGTAATGGCCTCTTAACTGAGAGACTAACAGATAGAAAAAACAAAAGTGAGGGGCTTGTGTGTGTGTGTGTGTGTGTGTGTGTGCGTGTGTGTTATTGGCGAATACTAGATGATATCCATATTCCTTTATCTTGAAGGATGGTGTATGGAGTCATATTTCCCTTGCCTCTCGCTCCCACTGTTCATTGCAAAGTTTCTGTCTCTGATTTCAAGGAGATGTTGCTGAAACACTTCATTGAAATTGTACTGCAGTGCCAAACAGGACATCACAAAACACAACAGAACTGTAAAAACCTTTGATCTGAAATTCATGAAAAATAATGAAGCTGTGTTTTGTGGATATTGCTGTCACAATAAACACAAGCAGTATCATGTGCATGAAACTAAATGTGGTAATTACTGAGGCCCATTAAGTACCGTTAATGAACATAGGAATGCCTCATTACAATGTCCTGGATTCAATCAATTTGTCAAATAAGCATTTATTTGTGACAATACGATCATAAATAAATGCTTTTCAGCACTGAATCCTGTCTAAATATGTCTGTGTACAAAGGGATGCTTGTATTTAGGGATGACACCAATTTCATTTCAACAGATCATACCGGCAGGATGTTTTTCAAAATACATATTGACAAGCTGGAGAGAAGTTGCTATTCAGTGTGGTTGCTCCGTTTCCTTGATATTTCTGGTTTCACATCAGCCTTATTCACAATATTTAGCTCAATATTTAGTCCAATTCCTTTTTCTTTTGTGTCTGGCCCCTTTTGTTGCTCTGGTTGTGTTAATGTTGTGTACGAAGAACGTAAATTTATCCTAGAGATAAAAAACGAGCTGCCAGTGTGGAATGTCAGTTTACACACACACATCATTGGGTTTCTTCATAATTGCATTGTCCACACGTGCGCGCACACACACACACATGCCATTGAGTCCCAATCGTAAGTCCATAAATACAATATTTCCCCCAATATTTCCGGGCGATTGGCTCTAATGAGCGTGCGGATCAATACGTTAACTCATAGCAAATGAGCAGTTAGAGCCGGAATGGCCGGCCTGGCTCCCCGAAACCGTCTCACTTCTGTCTCCAATGGATCGCAGCAGGGATATTGGCTACTTACTTAAGAAAACAACACCTCCCATCAGATTGATCAAAGACCTCCGGGGGCCAGTTCTCACTTGTTTACATCTTTCCTGTTTTTTTTCTTTTCTTTTTTTTTTTCGTTCGGATGATCGCGGGCTCCGCTGGGAGGTTGGGGCGGAGCGAGTTCTTCAGGGAAATAAAGGCCACTGCTCTAATGGAGAGCATGTCCCAAGACTGAAGGAAGTAGATCAGTCAGGACTCCCCACCCCCCACCCCAAAAAAAAAAAAAGAGAGAACTGTGCTCGTTCTGTCAGTCTTAGAACAGACAGACTAGCTATGAAGCCGGGAAGCTCGGACCCCCGGCTCAATTTGACGGTCGTTCTCCCGAATTTAACGTGCGGCTGTGACTGTCAGGACGGCGACTTGGCGGACGCCCCCTCGGTGGGTGACTGGCAGCGTCCGTGCAGAAGGGGATTGTGGGAGACGGCTGACAATCTGCTCCTGAACCAGGAAGTCTGGTGGGGACGCGCAATGATTGGCAGTCAGCAATGCTCAGTTGTGCTCAGCGCGGGTCATTGGGTTTGTACCTAACCGTGTTCTCCACAGGTACGCGTGCACTCACAGACATGTGCGCGCACACACACACACACACGCGCACACATGCGCACACACACACACATACACGCACACACATGAGCGAACACACGCGCACACACACACACATACACGCACACACACGAGCGAACACACGCACACACACACACACAATAGTCGGCAGCAATTTCTCAACTCAAGTTAAAATAAGCACTAGAGTCGGTGGGTGATTGAAGTTAATATTTGGGAGCTGCATCTGCGCTGGCCGCGTTTGCAGCATGGGAGCAGCGCACAGGCAGGTAAGCCTAATCACAGGCCTAAATCAGGGCACCATGCAGCGAGCAATTTAAACAGGAAATAAAAACCACCGCTACCGAGAGGGAAGGATTGTTCCAGTAAAACGGCTGTAATTGAATGGATCTGATTGTTTAGACTGTACAGCCTGCTTTATGGAGAAAGAACCATTAGCCTGTAGCAAGACCAAGGTCTTCCCTGCTAGCTCACTACAATAGTGAGTTACTGAATGGCTGGTACAAGCAATGGCCTGTTGTCAATCCATACATGTCCCTAACTGTGATGTACAAAAACATGAGCGTTATATTTTTTCTTCACAAACTCAGTTTAGCTGGTTTTAGTTTTTGCCAAACTGTATTTTTGCTGAAAACAATTGCTTTTAATTGTTATTATTTGTTGAGTTGTTGAAACGCATTTGATAATAGCAATTATGCGTTCTGTTCATTAAGTGGTACTAGGCGTGCAAAAAATAAAAAGTACAGTAACCGTGGCTACTGGCTCTCGGCATCTTCTGCAGAAATGCTTTTTGACCGATCGGTTCCTCTTCAGGCTGCACCGTCTCCATGGAGCCACCCACGCCCCCGCCATTTTGATTGTGCTAATAAGAACAAAGCTTTCTCCTGTTACAGCCTGCGCTTATACACGTGTGATACCCCAGCGCTGCACTGGTGCTAGCTTGCCTTCGGCTGTCAGAGGCGCGCTTCCTAAGCAGCGCTGTCAGTTACAACGCAAGCTCTAAGGTTTCAGGCTTCGCAACGGCGGGGAGCATGTTAGAGAACGAGTGGGATCGCGTGGAGGGCGGCAGTCAGAGCCCATCTGAAGTGATACTTCATTACATCCCCATAATGCAATCTCCCACCACTCAGAACAACGGCCACGTGCGTTTCTGTAACTAGGGCTGCGCTTCTATTTATAAACGCTGTGAATTCGGTGTGAGTGTCATGCTAACCTGATGGACTTACCAGCCGTTGCGCTGGAAGAAACAGCTACGTTTAGCTTAATAGCCTAGCTCCTGCCAAAGAGTTGGAAAGTCCAGGGGTCAGACAGTAAAAGTACTGCCGCGGGTTTATTCCGCCTGTGACCGCAGCCAGCTGATTTCACAAATTAGCTCTACCTCCCGGCTGAAGAACTGTGCTAATTGTCCAGGTAATTGCAACAAAATACCATAGGGAGGACTTTTACTTTCTGAACTTGGATGTCCAATAGCTAACCTTTCATTCTGTTTTTAAGCACCGCCCCACCGCCCCCCCATTTTGAATTAGTGGTTGTTCATCCAAGTCCACACTGTGGCTGAAACTTGTGCAATCCTTTGGCACATTGGCATTTATGACATTTGGTAACCTAATTAATCTAATTAGCAGTGTGCAGAGTATGGAGAGGAGGGTGGGAGAGTGGGAGAGTGGGAGAGGAGGAAAGTGGGAGAGGAGGGTGGGAGAGGAAGAAAGTGGGAGAGGAGGGTAGGAGAAGAGTAAAGTGAGAGAGGAGGGTGGGAGAGTGGGAGAGGAGGAAAGTGGGAATGGAGGGTGGGAGAAGAGTAAAGTGAGAGAGGAGGGTGGAAGAGTGGGAGAGGAGGAAAGTGGGAGAAGAGGGTGGGAGAACTCTCTGCCACATGGGAGATTTCGCGAGTAAGTGCCCGGGCAGAAGGCAGAAGCTTATATATCCTACAATGAAAGGTGGAACAGGCTATATAAACGCTTGAATTATGGTCAATGTTGCATTTATGGCTAATGCAATTAACTCTGCCAGGCCATAAGTCGTGTACATTTTTTATTAATAATATCGATTATTACCAAGCAGCGTAGGAATTTTTTACAATGCCTCTATAATATTGATGACGCTTTAGCAAAGATTGTGAATAGGATCGCTGTGCTGGAGGATAAATCTTAACCAAAATACGTACTGGAATGTAAATATAAAAATAATTTAATGGACTACAGGAAACCTGCAGTTATTGGTATTGGTACTTATATGCTCAGCTGGTCTGATTTTACAGTTGAAATTCAAAACTCTATCCATATATACAGAATGAAAATCTTATTTTTGCTTGTGAAATCCATAATATACTGTACATACACTGTAAAATGTCCCGTGTTAATTCAAAGCTAATAGAGTATATGAGTCCAATAGGGACCACGTTCCGTAAGGGTTGATTTAACACTGATCATTTACCGTATCAATGCGCAGACACACACAGCGCATTTATTTATATTTAAATGTGTGCATCTTTGTACATTCAGTTTAGCTTCTCTGGCTATTACTACAGACCGTAGTCCGTAATTATTTTCCCCGTATGTGTTTGGCGTGCCTCCTCTGGTGTGTGATCGTCAATATATTTCTCTATCTGTGTGTCTGTCAGCCTGTCATCCCTGTGAAAGAACACCGCTGCCCCCGGGCGCGCAGAGCTGCGCAGAGCTGCGCAGAGCTGCGACTCCTCTGATGAGACGGGGGGCCCTGCCGTAATCTGCTGTTTGCCAGTCCGCGCATGCACGATCCACGGAGATCCGACATCATTTGTAAGTGATGCGGGAGTTCGTGCGTGATTAATTGTCAGACCTGTGCGAAGCGATGTGATCCTTCATTGGTTACCTGTGGGACGTGTGCGCCGGGACCGCGCGTGCATGTCAAGCAGCGCCCGCCCCCCCCCCCCCCGCCCCCCCCCGCTCCCCGCTCTCCGCGGTCTCTTCTGTCAGGAAGCTTGTTCCGCGCGCGTCCCAACGCCTTCTCCCCGGCTTATCCTGCTCCAGCTCGCGTGCGCTTGTCTTCGCCAGTTCCGTAGCAAAACCAAGGGCCTGTCAGCGACATCTCTCATTTTGAATTTGCGTCTGTGTCAATGTCTGTGTGGATGTTTTTTTTGTGTTCTTTTTTGACATTGTATTCAGACATTTTTTGAGGCATTACAGTTAAACAGAAGACTTCGATCTGAATCCAAATCTTTGTTACGGTACTGTCAGGGAATGGAAAATACCCACAAAGGAGTCTTTGGGTTTGGATTCTGCACAGGTAGAGAAGCACACATGGGGATCTAAAGTACCTTTGGAGAGGACCGGAGTGGTGCTGGGAAAGAAAAAAAAAATCAATGAAAGACGCGTTTTACTGAAAATATGGGATCCGAAACAGTAGGGCCAATTAAATTGAGAAATCTAAAAGACGTTTGACCTCGTCCCGAGACTGCATCGTCTCCCAGGCGGCGAAAGGGAAAATCGATCGGGGCGCCTCCTCCCCTCGCTTTGCTCCTCCCTGCTCCCGTCCGCTCAGCCAATCTGCGTGACACCGTGTCAGGCCGCACTGTCAACACCGAAAACAGGAAAAATCCGGCTTAGCGCCATCCTCTCCCGCACGCCCGGATGACACCTGCTGTCCGGCCAGGCGGGAGCCCCTCGCACAGCCGGGGTGGGGCGAAAAGCGGCGAGTAGTAGCCCACAATTAACAGGGGTGTGACGTGCCTTCAAAAACAGCGGCATTCCACAAACTCCTGCTTTCACTGACACGATTGTCTGTCACAGCACAGGCAAATGTTCACGCTTGCTGAGCGCACTGGATTATGAGAGAGTCAATAAATAATAAATGAATGGGTGCTGACGTAAAATCTGTTGATGAATTAGTCTCACGTATTATTTTATATTCGTGCAATCCTCATCTTTTTAATTGACATGTTTATCATCTTCATCACCACCACTTCACCTTAATCAGCACCTTAGCATCGTCTGAAAATTAATTTGGAGTTTGTGAGCTTCATGGAGAATGGCAATCCGTGGACTCTTGGTTCTGAATGTGTGATTTAAAAGACTACAGAAATCAGAATGCGACGCGTCGCGACACTTCGTTACGCGACACAGATACGCCAGGACCCCGAGCGGATTCGTGCCCCGACACTGGCCCTGGTGCAGACTGTACTTTCACTTCCTGCATGATGTCTAATAATTGCAACAATGACATTTAGTTTACATGCATACTGTACAGCTGGGCATTACTTCTGTTATTTGCATGTTTTGGTCATGGAGTTACACCTGTTATAAGCGCACACAGTTCTCGGGCCTTAATTGTGGGCTGTTTGAGTAAGATGTTGATTTATAGAATGCTATTAAGCTAGAGATTATCATATTTATTTCTGTACTCTGGCTTCGCTTGTCGGGCTCATAACCTTACTGTGCAGTACTGTGAGCCGGACTGGGTCGGCATTCTGACATGGGATGTGTTCACCGACCCCCCGAGGATGTGTTCCGTTTATCAACAGGTGGCGAGACACTATTTTCTGACACATTATTAATCTGTTGTAGGCGGGGGTCTAATTGTAAGAGCACAGACATGGTAGATATTGGACCAGAGCATACACTTGCTTCTTTGGTATTCTTTGTCTTGAGTTCATGTCAGCCATTTTGTTGATTTCCTGTAAGGTCAGGTTATTATCCAGAACACTTTGTCAACATCAAGATAAGACGGATTCATTGTGGAGTGTGGTCCCTAAGTGCAGATCCCTTCTTCTGAGCTCTCTGTATTATTACTGGCTCTACAGTAAGTGCACCATGAGGGATATTTATACGTTCAACTGTCTCAGAAAGGGGTTTGGCAGAGGAATCGATCACAGGGATGAGACTCAGAAGAGCAACTGCGCTAAGTATGCTCTTGCACCTCTCTAAGATGGAGGCCAAAATGACCTCACAGAAAAGCAAAAGCATCGTTTCCTTCTGAAAGAAATTCGAACCAAAGGTAAATTTCCTGAAACCGATATTATTACATGTTGTGCTGTCGGGAAAAAAAACCCTCTTTTTTCTCCCTTTAATTCCTCTTATATTACAAAAACTATATCAATATTTCAGAGTCAGGCATGAATATTTAAAGGAGCTATAATGGATTTTCCAAAAGCAGGAAAGATGGGAGGAGGCTGGCAGGGAGATAATCATGCTGGCCCATGCATCCCTCTCTGTAATTAGTTTAGTTCTGTGGAACAAACCGGGCAGCTTTCAGCTTCAACACCATCCACTCTGCTGCAGCACCACACCACCAACCAAACACACACATCTCTGCTGCAGCACCACACCACTAACCAAACACACACATCTCTGCTGCAGCACCACGCCACCAACCGAACACACACATCTTTGCTGCAGCACCACGCCACCAACCAAACACACACATCTCTGCTGCAGCACCAGGACCCTGCCAGCCAAACACACACATCTCTGCTGCAGCACCATGCCACCAACCGAACACACACATCTCTGCTGCAGCACCACGCCACCAACCAAACACACACATCTCTGCTGCAGCACCAGGACCCTGCCAGCCAAACACACACATCTCTGCTGCCGCACCACACCACTAACCAAACACACACATCTCTGCTGCAGCACCAGGACCCTGCCAGCCAAACACACACATCTCTGCTGCAGCACCACGCCACCAACCAAACACACACATCTCTGCTGCAGCACCACACCACTAACCAAACACACACATCTCTGCTGCAGCACCATGCCACTAACCAAACACACACATCTCTGCTGCAGCACCACGCCACCAACCAAACACACACATCTCTGCTGCAGCACCATGCCACCAACCAAACACACACATCTCTGCTGCAGCACCACGCCACCAACCAAACACACACATCTCTGCTGTAGCACCACACCACTAACAAAACACACACATCTCTGCTGCAGCACCACGCCACTAACCAAACACACACATCTCTGCTGCAGCACCATGCCACCAACCAAACACACACATCTCTGCTGCAGCACCACACCACTAACCAAACACACACATCTCTGCTGCAGCACCAGGACCCTGCCAACCAAACACACACATCTCTGCAGCAGCACCAGGACCCTGCCAACCAAACACACACATCTCTGGTGCGGACATTGCTTACCCAAACAGACTTTTCTAGTCTGGTTCAGAACAGGTGTTTCATGCAATGTATGACACAAATCAACAACTGGAATATTTAGCTTTTCCCCTCACAGATCACCACGTTGTCATGCTGTAATTTAGAACAGCCAAAATGTTGGAACTGTACAAATGGCTGTAAATGACCAGATTACTGTGCAGTCTGATACTGCACACCGACAGGTCTCTTAAAATTGAACGTGTATTAGGCTTGCAGCGTCACAGTTCGGGATGTGAAGCACAAAAATACTTTATTTGTGTAACTGAAAATGATGTCAAATGAAGTGACTGCCAGAATTCAACTCTTGTAACAGTATTATTATTAGGCCACAGTGTACATCTGGGCATTGATTGCCATTGTGTAACTCCACAATCTGTAGTAATCTAGTAGTCACCGCTCTGTCTGGTCCTAGGTACATATCAATATATTAACTTATTCTTGCATTTGGAAGTGGTATACCATACTGTGGAAGGTCATACCATCTTTTATGCAGATTCCATTGATGGTAAAAAAAGGAATTGTATACTTATGTTCAAGAGCCATGCATTATTCTGAGGAAAAAATCGTCATTTGCTAAGCACAAGGAATCAATTTCTGCTCAATAACCGTGTCCACAAGGCTCTCAAATGCTATGGAGTCCATACATCTTGTACCTGGGTTCATTTTCCTGTATGTAAGCTTGGCTCTTTGAGGCTATCGGCATTGCCATGACAGTGCCTTGACCACTCCTCAGTTATTAACAGTAACACATAGACCCTTATTGAATATAGAACATGCTAAATGCATAGCTTGCATGTACAGAATTGTCTAACTATTTGTCCAGGTTGGGCTATCAAAGCTTAAACAAATGCAAAGCGACAAAAAACATTTTTTATCTTTAAAGATCTTGTGCTGCCAGCCGGCATTTGCCTTTGGAATGTGTTTCTCCTGCTGAGAGACCCAGTCATTGTGCTGCATGTGCAGCTGGCATGGCCAGAGCCAGAGGACCCGCTGCTGAGAGACCCAGTCATTGTGCTGCATGTGCAGCTGGCATGGCCAGAGCCAGAGGACCCGCTGCTGAGAGACCCAGTCATTGTGCTGCATGTGCAGCTGGCATGGCCAGAGCCAGAGGACCCGCTGCTGAGAGACCCAGTCATTGTGCTGCATGTGCAGCTGGCATGGCCAGAGCCAGAGGACCCGCTGCTGAGAGACCCAGTCATTGTGCTGCATGTGCAGCTGGCATGGCCAGAGCCAGAGGACCCGCTGCTGAGAGACCCAGTCATTGTGCTGCATGTGCAGCTGGCATGGCCAGAGCCAGAGGACCCGCTGCTGAGAGACCCAGTCATTGTGCTGCATGTGCAGCTGGCATGGCCAGAGCCAGAGGACCCGCTGCTGAGAGACCCAGTCATTGTGCTGCATGTGCAGCTGGCATGGCCAGAGCCAGAGGACCCGCTGCTGAGAGACCCAGTCATTGTGCTGCATGTGCAGCTGGCATGGCCAGAGCCAGAGGACCCGCTGCTGAGAGACCCAGTCATTGTGCTGCATGTGCAGCTGGCATGGCCAGAGCCAGAGGACCCGCTGCTGAGAGACCCAGTCATTGTGCTGCATGTGCAGCTGGCATGGCCAGAGCCAGAGGACCCGCTGCTGAGAGACCCAGTCATTGTGCTGCATGTGCAGCTGGCATGGCCAGAGCCAGAGGACTCGCTGCTGAGAGACCCAGTCATTGTGCTGCATGTGCAGCTGGCATGGCCAGAGCCAGCGGACTCGCTGCTGAGAGATCCAGAATAATAAGAGCGTGCACAGGGTGGCGGACGCCTCTGTCCTGATCATTTACTTATTCATTCATATCATCAGGTCTTGTGAGTGTCTAATCGACCGGTAATAAAAGATTAATTATTGCTTTCGAATGTTTGTCAGAAGGGAGTGCTCGAGGGCGCTTTTTAGTTTTTTCTTGTTTGTTTTAACATGGACCGTGAGTCCCATCAAACATACCGGCGCTCGCTGTCTGTCTAACCTAAACCCAAACATACTGGCACTCGGTGTCTGTCTAACCTAAACCCAAACATACCGGTGCTCGCTGTCTGTCTAACCCAAACCCAAACATACCGGCGCTCTGTGTCTGTCTAACCCAAACCCAAACATACTGGCACTCTGTATCTGTCTAACCTAAACCCAAACATACTGGCACTCTGTGTCTGTCTAACCCAAACCCAAACATACCGGCGCTCGGTGTCTGTTGGATTTCAGTCGTCATGAGCTCCAGAAGTCCTCCCGCGTTCTCCAGCGAAGTCTCCATTTGGCTCACATTCAGTGAGAACACAGTGAAACCAATCTTCCATACAAACACCTTTCTTTCTTTCTTTCCTTCTTTCTTTCTTTCTTTCTTTCTGTATACCACTATTTCTATGGAGAGCTCTCTTTTTCTATCCTATATGGGCCCACCATACATTGCCTCTACAGAACTCTGAAGTCTTCCCTGAATAATTTGGTGGAAAGTTGGTATTACATCGCCAATGACATTTTTGGCATTTAGCAGATATTGTTATCCAGAGTGACTTACAAAGCATGCTTTCTTATTTCTCACTGCTGTGCCCGTCTCTCTGCTTTATATATCCAGTACCCCAATGCTACCAGATATACCTGCTGTGCCCGTCTCTCTGCTTTATATACCCAGTACCTCAAAACTGGCAGATATACCTGCTGTGCCCGTCTCTCTGCTTTATATACTCAGTACCCCAATGCTACCAGATATACCTGCTGTGCCAGTCTCTCTACTTTATATACCCAGTACCTCAAAACTGGCAGATATACCTGCTGTGCCCGTCTCTCTGCTTTATATATCCAGTACCCCAATGCTACCAGATATACCTGCTGTGCCAGTCTCTCTACTTTATATACCCAGTACCTCAAAACTGGCAGATATACCTGCTGTGCCAGTCGCTCTGCTTTATATACCCAGTACCCCAATTGTACCAGATATACCTGCTGTACCTGCAGCCCTTAAAATGGAAGCTTTTTGACTGTGTGAGAACTTGATGAGCAGACTCAGTTTCCTTTGAAGTGCTATACCGTCTGCTGGAGGGGTGAAGGAGCATGCTCTGTTGATTTATTTATTTATTTATTATTTTTTACTTCTTAAGTTCTTAAGCACATTCCTTTAATGTACTTGCCCTGTGTGCAGCTCTCCCTTTGCCCTAATGAGGCAGGACTGGAGTACTGTTGACCAACGCAAGAAAGTTACCGAAGAGCCCGACGCTGCACTCCAGCATGTGCCTCTGAGCCAAATGGGCCTCCTGAGCGAGAGGGACGGGATTCTTATGACTCCAAACGGCCTTCTCGTCAGATTTCTAATGAGGCTTTATTGCCAGTGAATCTTAAGAACTGTTGCTTGTTCAGAGTACAGGACATTAATTAGACTTTTTAGTGTCACTTTGTTTTGAGGCCTTGATCCTCTCAAAACATAGCTGATCTCAAGGCTCTACAGACGGATGCAGCGGTATCGATCAGCGGGGGTGGAAACTGGTGGTAGAGTCAGTAAGGTGATATGTCTGAGGACATGTATGGAAAAGCGTAAAGCATTTCAGTTGACCATTTGATTACTGCACTCTCCGGGATTCGCTGGAAAAGGATGGATGGACGGCTAGCAAGGAGAGCGATGCAATCTGTAATCCCGTCAATGGATTTCCTTCTATAGAAATGCGTGCGGTCACAATTTGATTGTTTAGTAATAGCTTTTCTCCTTCCCTAAGTTTTCCACTGGATATGTGCTTTCAGGCACATTAATTTCCTTTCAAAGTGATGCTCCCCCTTGCTCCACTGCCAGGTCCAGACTGCCTGTGGTATCACATTTCTGCAGGGTGAGAGAGAAGCTTGTGGAACATGAAGCAAGGAAGCAGATAGTCATTTTAAGAGAAACGTCTGTTCTTCGGTGGCTGAGGCGTGTGGATTATTCATGTTTGGTCGGATAAAATATGTGGTCAGGCCTCACTAGAATCATAAAATAGCCAGGTGCTAGAAGTTTCATCTCCCAAAAGTGCTGATGCAAGATCAGTTTGTTTACTGGTCTCATAATGGTTAAGGTTACAATTAAGGGTGGGCAAGGTGACCTTGGACCAGTGCCTTCTCTCTGAAATGCATCATAAGGCATGGATGAGAGAGACATCGAACACTTTTTAAAAGCTACAAATCCTTTTGAAGCAATGCAATCATAATTATGTACAAGACCCATACTGTGCGGCACTCAGACTTGAATCTATTACATTTAATATGTATGAGAATTAATTCTCTGCGGAGAGCCTTGAGAGTCGTTCCCCCCCTTGTAATCTCTTCCAGCTAGAGTGCAGTGATCCAGTAGTTTCAAAAGACAATGCCGGAACTCATTATCTACTGAATTTCTCAAGCATGCAGGTACAACTTTATACATATCTATAAACATAATCAAATATATCAAATGATCGGTTTCATGCACTGTTTCCCTCCAGCAATTCTCTAAGCCTGAAATGTACGATTTTTTTTTTGTCATTTTCTTGCACCTACATTTACCACATCTGATTTAGATTTGCAGCAAAAAGTGAGGAAGCAGCGACTTTAAATTGAACTAGATTTCAATCTTCGCCTTCTTGACTCACGGCGACTCAGTTACTGATCAGAACGAGGAACTCAGCCCCCGTAACAAAGTGATTAATAGTGTTTCTTTTTTTCTCGCTGACGCTGTTACATCCTCAAAGGGGGGGGGGGGGGGGGGGGGCAGGGCACATCAGACGTAGATACTCCACTTCCATTAACAAGTTGTCGACTATCTTTCCTTTCAGCCGATACAGATGCTTATCTGCAAACACAAAAGTCCAACATACCATGCTGTATGACTTCTGAGCTCTAAAGTTGTTCTTCAAAGTGATGTACTCCAGTCCAGATTAGCCGCTTGCTTTGTTTGAAATAAGAAAACGTGTGTGTGTGTGCGTGTGTGTGTGCGTGTGTGCGTGCGTGTGTGTGTGCGTGTGTGTGTGTACACTGCTCTGTGCCTACATTATCTCTCTCATACTGCTACATCTCCTGTGTGCTAACGTCTGTCAGCGATTGAACATCCAAACTAAGGAACCTGGTAAGTGAGAAGTTCGAGGAGCTTACCTGAAAGGCGACCCATACTGAGGAAGGTGACAACATGGGCACCTGTGGCCTACCTGCTCTTAGTCCCTCAGGGTGTACACCTGATTACCCTCCCAATGTGTCTCCAGCCATTTTGTTTCTCGGCAGAGGAAATTACAGCTTGTGAATGCTCCACTGCTCTGTTTCCAAATAGGCAGTTACTCTGAAATTGCTGCTAAGCTTGGAAATTGCTGGGTTTACTTGTTGGAAGGCATCATCTGGAACAAATGTGTTGCCAACAGCATTCCTGCATAAAGCAGAAAGCAGTGGAAGTGAGAGTGGGGGGTGGGGGGTGGGGTGCAAGGCTCATGCTGTGGGGGGGACTTGCCTTGATCAATGACCAGTGTGACTTGGGGGTCAGCATGTTTTAAAAGCAATCAGCTTGATTCCCCACATTCGGCACCCCATCGATTCGCCCAAGTTGCAGAGTTCAGTTCTATCACGGACGAACGTGTCAGCGAGAGAGAGCGAGAGGGGGAGGGAGAGAAAAAGACATTGAGAGAGAGAGAGAGAAAAAAGGACCCGGGAGATGGGAAGGATTTGTGCAAAAATGTGACTGAATGTGTCTGAAGGAAAAAAAGGACTGAATATTCTCCACTGCGTGTGTACCATTTGCCCTTTTGACAGAGAGACAGCCCATTGGCAGGAATTGGATCTGGCCCCCACAGTAGATTAAAGCTGCTCGCCCCCTGAGTCCTATCGAGGCCGAGGCCCTGGGGGAGATCGCAGGTAAAGATGTTCTGGCAGGGGGGACTCCAAGAAGCCTTTGTCAACAGGCAAGATCGATTGGGTGATTAAAGATCCAGGAGTGGAGTATCAGTGGCCAAAGACCCCTCTCCAGCTCGGAAGATTCTGGAATGAGCTCTTTGTGTGAGCCGCTGTCCGTCAGCCAGGAAAACCCCGTCCTCCTCAGGAACTGCATTTGTTCTGGGCAGCGTAGTTACTTTCACACTGTCCTCGCAGTCCGACTGGGTAACGAAGGTATCCATCAAATGTGGACAAAACGAGAAGCTCCTCTGGCTCCAGGATTTTTAGTTTAGGTTCTGGAGGGACTTTTGCTTGTGGTGGTCGAGTTGGGTTGACAGTTGTGTCCAGGATCCTGGAAAGATGTGTCCTATCAGCCAGTCCTGGTGTATCTCTGTATTTTTCTACTCTCTTATAATCATCTTTTTCTTCTCCTTTTCTGGTCCATAGCTCCGAATAAGGAGAATATCACTATATGGACTTCATAACCTCAGGACATGTGGCTATATAAAAATAAATCTATCAATCTTTAAAGAAAGCGCACAGTGAAAAAGGGGACAGGGGGTGTTTCCTGTGACTCTCAGTTTTCTGGTCTTACGTGATTACAGCAAATTTCAGATCTGGGGAAACTGAATAGAAAGGTTACTGCAACACGTGCTTCCCACAGAGTTCCCAACAGGGAAAAACTGCCTGGACATCATGTGGTATCCTTTCTGGACAATAACTCTTCATGGATGGATGCGTTTTTAGCAAAACCTTTCCCTTTCCTACAGTGTCCATGGCATTTGGGTTGGGGATGGGGTGTAGAGAGGATTTTTTGGGTGGGCGTGTATGTGTGCTGTACACAGAAGCCAAAATGCGATATTATCTTTGCTAGGACAAAGGGAGCTTTAGTGGGCAGACTGCTGCCTTGGCGGATGCCTGCAAAGATACCCACAGCTGGTTTCAGCTTCGTAGCTTTCCCCCGCAAAACAAAAACAACAAAAAAAACCAGATCGCTTTCTTAACTATTTGTCTTCATCGGTGAGCAGTGTGACCGTGAAAAAGATTCCCTGGGAGAGAGGAGGGTGGTGACGTGCAGAGCGCAGTGCGTGTGCGAGACGTCCACGGGAGCCGCCTCTGAGCTCGCGGTTCCCCCCCCCCCCCCCCCCCCCCCCCCCCCCAACGGCACGGGGCGCGCCCGTGTTCAGAGAGAGCGCTTCCTCCGCCCCGTCGTTCCTGCGTTCCGTGCGGCGACGGACGGCCCTCTCGTTCTTATTCACGAGTCGGGGGGACGCCGAGCAGGTCCCGCCTTAAATCGTGCTTCCTAATCGCTCTCGTGTAGCGCGCGGCGCTCGCGCCGCTCTGGGCCGGGCCCGCGCCGCTCTGGGCCGGGCCAGCGCCGCGCCGCTGTTGTTTCCAATCGGAAAGGCATTTCCCCCGGGCGTAATCTGCAGCCGGGACGCCGGCTGACGTATGGGCTGCCTGGCGCGCGGCAGCGGCACCTCATATTACTGCCCCGGGCTTCCAGGGGGCCGCGCGGGCCCCCGGCTCCGCCGCTGCACAGCCGGCGCCCCCAGAGTCCCCTGCATTTCGATGTGGGTCAAATTGAACTCTTAGCAAGTGCTATGAGAGTAAATGTAGCCCTGGGGGATTTCGCTCCCTATACCGTCTTGCAGGCAGGGAACCGCTGCAAAATAAGTCATTTTGCCCTCAGCAAGAAAGCATGGCTGTTCATGGGTGTGCGGTACAGGAATACTTTACTTTAGATGACGCACACACACACACACACACACAGGCATATGCACACACACACACACACACACACTTGCATAGGTAAATAAATGGTAAGTAATTACAAAAACCAGCACACCTCTGGCTCTCTAGAACCATGTCAGCAGACTCCTGTTTTATTGGTGAATAGTAATGGTGGTGTTTGCAATGTATAGACTGTAAGCACGAGTGGTTCCAATAGTGATCACAGGTGAATGCCCACAGTTTTGGTGATTGCCTACAATTTTGGTGAATGCCCACAGTTTTGGTGAATGCCCACAGTTTTGGTAAATGCCCACAGTTTTGGCGAATGCCTACAGTTTTGGTGAATGCCCATAGTTTTGGCGAATGCCTACAGTTTTGGTGAATGCCCAAGGTTTGGTGAATGGCCAGTTTTGGTGAATGCCCAGTTTTGGTGAATGCCCACAGTTTTGGTGAATTCCCAGTTTTGGTGAATGCCCACGGTTTTATGTGCTTGTGTTAGGACGCCCCAGCCAATGAGTCATTCGGTTGTGCTCAGGAATTCATGCCCCATGCATTCCTAGCCGTGCGCTTTCTACCTGGAGCTTTCTAATTCCAGTTAATGAGAGCCACACGCCTAATACACGCCTCATAAATAAAGTGCCTGTGCCCATTGTAGCTCCACTGGAGGAAGGGACTGAGTACCTCAAAGGCCAACTCACTACTTCACAAATGGAATTAAAAATATCATTAAGTACTTCAGGCCTGAGTCGAGGGATTAATTGGGTGGATTAAATATTTTAGAATGGCTGAAGTTAACAGGTGTTCAAGCATGAGTGAACTGAACTGGAACCTCTGAATATTAAATGTTAAATAGGAGATGGAACAATTGCATCTATTTGTGATAATTAACAATTACAGTATAACCACACAGTGGTGTATTCAGGACCAAAGATGCATAATTGTAATAAAAAATATTTATATCCTGCATTTATATCACCTTATGTTTACAGAAAAGCAATGTGTCACAATATATTATAAATATGTGGGCTAAGTGAAAAAATATTCCACAACAGTACATTTTATTTCAAAATGCATTTCATTCTAGTCAGCATGTTCCTATTCGGATGTTTTAGACTCCCAGGGAAAAGCCCTCCCAACCATCAGTGTCTGAAAATATTGCGATTGCTACCGCACAGTAAGGGAGAGCTTGCCCAAAAACATCAGGAGAGCCCGCCGTTAGCCTGCATACCGAGCCTGTCAAAGATAACATCTTCCTCTTATTTACTGCAACCCCAAATCAATCGACTCTCCAAATCAGCATTTTAAAGTGCCACTGCGTCCCTTTTCATACCTCTTCCATTATTTAAACACGCCAATGATACTGATTTTACACTTAAATGCATTTTAATGCGTCTGTTCGTTTTTGTTTTCTGTAACACCTGAGACACTAATTAGATATTGGCCACAGTACCAGAACCGAGATGGCACCACACATTTCATTCTGGCCAGAGTCGCATAAATCATGCATCGTAAGAATGAGTCATGCTCTTTCAAATTCATTTTAATATTATGGTGTGGTGCTTCCCCCGGCAACTGTGGAAGCTGCTCTGCTGTTTTAGGGCTCATAACCTCCCAGCCAAGTGCAACCTTCATGGTTAAATATTGACTCTGTTAACCTCACGCAACTTTTGTAGATATGATTTAATAATTATCAGCATAATAATACATTATGCAGTATTTTGAGGGAAACCGAATTTGTTGAGAAAGCCAACTGGATTATGAATTAGTAGGGAGGAAAGAATTATAAACTAATATTTGAGATCTGAATTAGGACAGTGTTATACAGATATGTCTCCTTTAAGTCAAAGGAGAAAGTAATACAATGCAATAAATCACAGTAATAATAATAAATTACATTTTATATCGTGGTTTTCACTTTACAGTGAAAGTGCAGTCAGTTAAAATCCTACAAATCGGCCGCTGTGCAATTTGGCACTGCGGTGATCGATAACGATGAGTTTCCACGCAGCTGGCAGCCTGAGACACGGAGACTCTTCAGTGTGGAGGGCAGCTGCTGTGAGAGAGCCCATACATGCAGTCATGTCTGGCACACACAGGTCAGCCTCTGTTGAACCCTGACTGTGCCAGCACAGACAGTGGCTGCCGGCCCAGCAGGGCACCCCCTAATTGGATGCCCGGGGAGGGGGGTTTTAGCGCAGAGCCGTCCCCGTCTCCTCGTGCAGACTGAACTCTTCCTGTCAGTTGGATAACTGCGGCGTGCGTGAGCCAGCTGTGCGGAGAGTGCTCTCCCGTCGCCGCGGTAACTACGCCACTCTGCCGGCGGACTGTGGAGAGGAGAGGAGAGGAGAGGAGAGCGATGGCGGAGCGCGATTCGGGAGCAGCACGCGCTCGTCTGCCCTCCCGCCAACTCGCCAACGACGCTCCCCTCCTGGGCTGGGCCTACGCTCGAGACTGCTGCAGGATTAAAATGAGTTATCTTTTTATTTCACCAGGCAGGTCAGCTGAAAGCTCGATTCTGTTTTGCAGACGACCAGAGATGGGGGAATCGGAATACTTGATTGAGGCATTCTTCAGAGGTCTGGGGGGGTATGGGGTATCTGGTTGAGTCTGGTTGAGTTTGTTTCAGAGGTCTGGGGGGGTTGGGGGGGTGGAGAGGCTGGTTGAGTTTATTCTTCAGAGGGCTGGGGGGGGGTGCTGCTGGTTGAGTTTATTCTTCAGAAGGTTGGAGGTGGGATTGGTGATGGGGCTGGTTGAGTTTATTCTTCAGAAGGCTGGAGGGGGGGGTGGTGATGGGGCTGGTTCAGTTATCCTTCAGAGGGCTGGAGGGGGGTGTGGGTGCTGCTGGTTGAGTTTATGCTTCAGAGGGCTGGGGGGGGTGTGGGTGCTGCTGGTTGAGTTCATTCTTCAGAGGGCTGGGGGGGTGTGGGTGCTGCTGGTTGAGTTTATGCTTCAGAGGGCTGGGGGCTCGGGGCAGTTCAGGTCTGAGGTGATCGCTCATTTTGTGCTTTTTATGTGCAGCATAAGTTCGGTTTCACAGGTCAGCCGCTAATCAGCATTTCACTGGCGGCTAAGAGGCTGAGGGGGGAGGACGATGGGGACAGGAGCACCCTTACACATCCCTCACGGTGCCTGTCAAAACAGCAGAAGGTGGGGACTCACTCATCCATCTACTGCGGTTTGTACAAAAAGAAAAACGGACGTTGTTAAGACATGAATGTGGATACTTTTATTTTGAAGTAATGACATAGACTGAAAAAGACTTTCCAGGACATTTATTATGAAATGAAATATCACAAAGGGGCATTATTGGAAAACTTTAAAAGCTCTTGAAATATATGTGAGAACTACTCAAAAAAGGAATGTGCAGGCGACGCGAAAATAATTGGCGTACAAGCCTGAAATAAAAGCGTTATTAAATATTAATATATTTCTGTCTTCATTATTCTTCTTGGACTCTTTTCTTGCTTCTTTTCTTTCAGGGGTAAAGCGATAAGTGGAAGAGTGGCTCTTACAGGCTCCATGGGCATCTGTGCTGGTTCTGAAAGGATACTTCCTCAGACTAAACGATAGCTTTCAGAACTCTGAATAAAACAAAGAAGACTTATCAAATTAAGCCACGTTCTTATAATTTACTCTGGCTAATTTAGCAAATGAAGGGAGGGTAGGTTGGACACTATACTCTAAGTGAACCTCCTCTGAAACTCTATGCACTGCCAGCCTAACCTCCATTAGAAGACTCTTCTAACATTACCCCAGCCTTTTATGCAGTATTCTGAGGCTTTGGTTCATGTCAATAACTGAAAATGGCATATGGCTTTTCGCTTGATATGGTAATATCACATGTGGCATCAGTAGTGACATTACACAGCATAAGCATACAGTAAGTGCAGGTATTGACATTTTGAGAATTCAGAGTTATATAGGTCAAATGATGGAGTGTTCATATAAAGTGTTACCAATATTCTAAAAAAGGTGCCACTGACTTTCAGAGGTGGAAATTCCAGGTTCAGAAAGTAAAGGTATTTTGTTCCAATCAACTGGATTTGCTATTTAGCACAATTCTTCAGCTAGGAGGTGGACCTAATTAGTGAAATCCCTGGACTTTCCACCTCTGATTTTGGCTATGCATAGACTGATGGGAAAATTACGACATTGCTTTACTTTGGCACCAAAAGCTTACTTTCAGCCTCTCTGGATCTTAAATGGTATCAGGTCACAGACTGACTTTACACAACAATTACACAAACAATTAAGGCCAGATTGAAGCCATTGCAATTTCACATTTACTAAACTGTCACAATGGGTCAAAATCGAATCAGGATGTGTTTCACGGGGATTAAGTCACTCTGCAACTTTCCTCTTGATGTATAGTTAATGTGTTCATGCATATGTATACCTGGAGAGAACATGCTAAAACAGGGTGGATATTATGTAAATTAGGCCAATTAAGTATTCAGTCTAATTTACTAAAGCATGCAATATTTGCATGAGAATTCTTAGAACTCCTGAAAGCAGGCAGCAATTTGCACTGATATAGCCTATGGATCATACACAGGATGCCAGAGAAGGGTTTCGAGCTGTACCTGTATATGCACATTCTCTGTAATCAAATCATCTTCCATTGTGGGCTTCATTGAGTGGATGCATGTATACCTGCTCTGGTGCAAAGTGCTCTGGGAAGAAGGATTTAACGTGTTTCACACGTTCCTACTAATCACATCCTGTTCATTTCCAGATATAATGTGAAATTATGTTTGTTTAATTGAAAGTTTGCAAGACTTCTACTGAAGTCATCAACTAACAGATAGTATAAAAATGTAGTTCTGAACTTAAATAGTGTAAAAAAATTGTTCTATGTACAGCATGCATTCAGTACTGTATATAATGAATTGTGAATGCAGTTTCACCTTCAGACACTCTGTGGCCTTCTCCCATCATAAGTTCATCCATGTGTATTCCTTCCACTCCCAAGACTTGCTCATTTTGCTGGGATTTTCCACCAGCTTTTCTTAGTCTTAATGTTCTTTTGTTAGTTGGACCACTGCCCGTGTCTTCCGCCCTCATAAAGTTTTTATTTTTATACCACATAACATCATGTCATATTTTCTTTACATCCTCCATTGTTCTTTCATAGTATGGCATTGTGGAGCTGCACCTCATTGACCCTTATCTATATTTCCTGATCTGTGGATGTAAGTTCCTTTTTCTCGTGGTTCCCTTGCTACTTGTGCCTGGTTGCTTATTATCTATTTATTAGCGGTTTGAAAATCTGGACGTGTTTCTGACCCATTTTATGGGTGTCTCCTGCCGCAAAAATGAAAATGAGGGCATGGAATTTATTTGATTGTGTAAATACAGTCAGTTTTGGTAAATCGGACGTTAATGTGTCGCTATTGAATTTATTTGATTGTGTAAATACAGTCAGTTTTGGTAAATCGGTCGTTAATGTGTCGCTATTGAATTTATTTGATTGTGTAAATACAGTCAGTTTTGGTAAATCGGACGTTAATGTGTCGCTATTGAATTTATTTGATTGTGTAAATACAGTCAGTTTTGGTAAATCGGTCGTTAATGTGTCGCTATTGAATTTATTTGATTGTGTAAATACAGTCAGTTTTGGTAAATCGGTCGTTAATGTGTCGCTATTGAATTTATTTGATTGTGTAAATACAGTCAGTTTTGGTAAATCGGTCGTTAATGTGTCGCTATTGAATTTATTTGATTGTGTAAATACAGTAAGTTTTGGTAAATCAGTCGTTAATGTGTCGCTATTGAATTTATTTGATTGTGTAAATACAGTCAGTTTTTGGTAAATTGGTCGTTAATGTGTCGATATCTGTGAGCGGCGAATGTTTTGCGCTGCGACCTTCTCCTCAATAAATCTGGCCCTTGAGCTGTGGTTCCATTAGAAAAAGCTGCAGCCTCTCACCTGCTCCAGGTGTCACGGACATCTAAAGGTCATGGACTTTGGTTTGGTAGCGAACACCAAGAGCATAAACTGGGCCTTAAAGAGATGAGCATCAGTGCTCCGGTTCAACTGTTTGGCTGCTGTAGTCGAACAGATTTTTATAAATCTTAATCCTGAGTGAAACATTCGTCGAGCCAGAATGCTTCCAAAATTTCAGACAAACTGTGCGCTCCAAATAGAAAGCTGATCCACTGGAAGGACGGGCCAAAAGGCTAAAATAATTGCCTTCAATAATTAATATGGGGTTAAAAGTGGAGATGAAATAATGGATGTGAACTGAATTTTCTGTCTACCATAGATATCCAAGCGTAACGGTCAATTCCTAGCCATCTTTTAATTTTGTTGTTGATTTTATTGTAAAGCACTTTGTGACGTCTGCTCTTGAAAGGTGCTATATAAATAAACGTATTATTATTATTATTATTATTCATAGTAATAATAATAATAATTCTTTTAAGAATCCTTAAATAATAATCATGTATTAGGTACTTAAGCCCTTTATGTAGAGTTAACAGTGTACAAATACTTACATGCACACAACAACAACACACACACACACACACACACAAACACACGCACAACTAAGCCACAGTGTGCTGTCATGGATCCATTTGATGCCTCTTGCTAGAGTGGCTATGTGCTGCACCCCCCGTTAATTCAGCATTAGAGCAAAAGGCCACTCGAGATTCACAAACCGGCAAGGACTCCATAAAAATTCATAGAGGATATCGCCTTCAAATCACCTCCGTTGAGTTTGCATTTCATTCACACTGAAATGCTGATTTTCATATATTGTTGTATTAATAAGGGGGAGTCAATTGCCAGTCTTGCCTACCCTCTCCTCTCTATCTAGGAACGGCCAGTTAATAAGAAGCACAGTCTTTCTCCCTAATCCCTGCCAGTATTCTCCTGCAGTAGCAGGTCCGGAGAGAGCGCAGAGCTGAAAAACAGGAAGCATCCTGCACAATAACATCCAGGAATCAGTCACATGAGCTTGGACATTTATGGAAATCAGGCCTTGAACAAAGCTCTGATTTATTAATAAGAAAAGTATACGCACATCAGCATTCAGCTGTCAGGTGTTGCCCATTATCTTTGCATTTTGAAGATCAGTTGTGTATACATGTGTGGCTACTTGTCCTTGTCTGTTAACCAAATCAGCAGGTTATCACAAAAGGCTATGCAGCGGCTTCTGCGCTTCCCCTGCCTCAAGCTCCCATAGTTCATTGCAAAGTCCTTATATATGATGTCTATGAGATGCTGGTGAAACAGTTTATGGGAATTGCATTGCCGAGTTACATAGTCAAGCAAAATAGAATTTTAAGGTGACAAGTGTTTTGTAATGTATGAAAAAAGAATCAAGCGACATTCATGGGTGATTGATGTCACAATTACATTAACAGTATGTGCATTTAGCAAATTCTCGTATCCAGAGCAAATGACATATGCATATAAAGAGGTTCAGTCGAGTCATTAGGGTCATAACCAATAGTAACTAAACTTTAAAATAGTAAATACATAAACCTACTGTGCGTCACAAATTTTTCATAGTAGGTGCAAGATGGAGACTGAGAATGTAGTGTTTTAAGCTGGAAATGGGTGAGAGGACGTTTTTGTACATTGCACAGGTGGTGTAGGGCAGCCATGATAAGGCATTTAGCATTAGCAAGAGCTGCGATACAAAGGTGAACACTAAACATGAGCCACATCATAAGGATTCAGCCATATGCTGTTTTTCAACAAAATGCCACACAGATCAAGGGGTTCAGATTATTGTACAATCCAGCAAACCCACCCCTGTGAGGAAAAAAATGAAGAGCCACCTGGATTAACTCATTTTTAAATAATCCGCATGGCCCTTGTAATGTACTCTCCCAGCCTGAACTTCCATTAACCTGAGGACTGCATCAGTGGGTCTGCCACCATTATGTGTGGTCACCAGCTGGCTCTTTGATCGAGCATCCCGGCTCTGGATCACTTGGTGTGACTCCACATGTGAAATAAGCCCTTTTAAGTGCTTGTTGTTTTGAGGGTCTGCATGCTTAGGGTGACAGTGAAGCGTAACGCTTAGCACGCATGAAAATGCATTTCATCAGCAGAGTTTCTCTGAACCGAAGACATGCAATGATGAGTACAGCACCATTCACGCCTGTTGAAATTTTACCATTCATAACCTGTGAATTTTTCCACCTCTTTTTTTTCCTGGTACATTGTGAATTTATGTCTTTAAAAAAAAAAAAGTGCTGCAATGTGCAGTATTCCACAGTACCTCTCTGACTCTGCACACCTGCTAGACTGCATGCAGGATTCTTTTCAGGAAGCCAAGGTTCTGAACTCCAAGAGACGTGACTTTTTTCCCCCAGCCAACTTCTGCCATAACCAATCCCCTTAGCTGTTGCTGACAGTTCTAAGCCTCTGCAAAGTAGTTTCATTGGACAACGTTCATTCGCACAGACGAGAGCGTTATTGGACAGTTCGTCAACAGCAGGGAAACACTAACTATGCTGTCAAACTTGATATTTCCTCAACAAGGTGAGTAAATTGGAAAATGTGAATAGCTATTAAGTTAATTAATTATAAAGAAGTCAGTTTAATATTAATGTTCTGTGATTACGATACTGTTTCTTTATACAGAAACAGGCAAGTCATAGAAATTGCAGCACTTTTATACACATTCCCCCTATTTCAGGGCACCGTAATGTTTGGTCCATAACCGTTAGGCTGTGGCTACGGTATAGGCTTTCATTTCTTATTAGCATTAAGTCCAGGCCTTGGAGCAGTCAATATCGGCTTGGGCAGCAGCTTTATTTTTTTAGTTTTATCAATGGAGACACAACCATTTAGGGAAAAAAAAAAAATTGTAACTACATGCTTTAGCCTATCAGCTTTGTCAACGTTAGTTGCCTATGCTCTGTTTAACGCGACCAAAGAAGAAGCTACCTTGAAAAAGAGACGCTTTCAGAGGTGCGGCAACAGTAATTAAAGTGAAAAGCTGTCCTGTCATCGACCGCTCTGCGCGATAATATGTTATCCAATGAAATCGATTCAGAGTGCCCTGGAATCTCGGCGTAGCTGGGGGGTCGTGGTTTTGGCACAAATGCGTTGCGATTCATAAACACGCCTCCAAGAGACACAGAGGCCAATGAATTTCTGTACATTAAGATTCACTGAATGGAAATATTATGAGCAATTTGCATTCTGTTTCTGCGTGTTCATTTCAGCAAAACAATTTCCATGTAATTACTTTTTTCCTTCCTCAAGCTGCCAATGAGGTACCGAAAGACTCAAGTGGAATTTTTCATGAGTCAGTGGTAGGATGTTTTTTTTTCTGTTGGTTTTCATCTAACAGAGAGTGAGAGAGAGATAGAGATAGAGACAGAAACAGAGAAAGTTTGACACAGACACAGAGAGAGACTTTGACACTAGAATAAAGATAAAAATAAAAACAACCAAAAAAAACACCAATACACACAGTATCAAACCAAAAACAATATCAAAAAGGAAAAAAAAATAAGTCAAAAATCATGAACACAATTTTTGTAAACTTACCTCACCCCCTGCCCCCACATCATGACAGTGCGATTTTACAGCCTTCCTCATCAGCCACACAGACTGCACCTCCATTACACCAAGTTCCACAGAACACATCAATATTGTTATTCAGCTTGTAGTATGCACACTCAAAACTCAAGTGCACTGAGATCACCCCCTTCAGCACGCTCGCTAAATTTGTATGCCCCTTGTTTTGAATTTTGTTTCTCCTTGTGAGTCATATTGCTTGTCCAAACAAAAAGTTAACAAAAATGCACCTTGTGGTTATGTTTCACTGAATACCTTGGTCCCAAAATAAAAATCCCAGGTGGGAAAAGCACCCCCCACTCTTCGACACACCTCCTCCTGAATAGAGCCCAACCATGCACAATGAAGGAACACATGGTGTATTGTTTCAGGTGACAAACAAAAAGGACACCCCATCCCCTCTGCTGGATCAAAATATGCCAGGTGCCTGTTTGTTGCCAGTGCTCCATGGATGATTCTCCACTGGAGGTCCCCTGACCTCTTTGGAACAACACCCTCCACCTATAGCTTGTGGACGTGTGGTCTTCCAGATCCAGACCTTTTGTAACAGTTAAAAATGCCATGTTACACCTTTGTGCATGCCACACAGTTTTTTTATTTATTTACGATCTTCAGATCTCACAGTTCTGAGGAAATAAAAGTCAAAAGCTTCCCATGACCATCCTGCTACTCACCCACTGCCACCGATACCTGCACAGGAGGGGTAAGCGGGGGCTCGATGCCACCAGTGAGGAGTCTTCCAGCTCTTCTGGGACTTGCAGTGGTGAAGCCTGCTGGACACTCTCTCTCTCTCTCTCTCTCGGACCAGCAAAGAGAGAGAGACCACTCAGCTGGTCCTGAGCCTTAGTTCCCCACATACACTAACACACACTAAACACCTCACCTGCTCAGGATCAGAACAAAACTACAAACATAATTAGATTAAACCAAATTGCAACACAGCTGAAACAGAATTATATAACCTACTGGGAAACTAAAACAAAATTGCAAAGTAAAATGAAATGTTATTTGGTCGTAAAAGACAGTACGCTGTAGCGAACTACCTGACCACAGTTACTGACAAAAAACTGAGAACCACCTTGACGAGGTACAGACTCAGCGAGCACCACTTAGCCATAGAAACTGGCAGGCACAGAAAATCATGGTTGCCAGAAGAAAAAAGATTGTGCCAACAATGCAAAGGCAACCAAATTGAAACTGAAAAACACTTCCTAATGGAATGCACAAAATTTGACCAAATTCGCCAAGAATGCTACCAAAAAATTATCCAGAAATGTCCCCAATTCAATGATACACCCAATGACGATAGATTACCCTACCTATTAGGAGAAGAAAAAGGTTGCTGCATACTAGCAGCACAATTTGTGTTCTCTTGCCATACTCTGAGGGACAATGTGTGACCACCTCATGCACACATTTACACACAGCATACACACGTACAAGCACATATTCACTCATGCACACAACACACAGATAGTCAGACACACACACACAAACCTAACATCACTTACTGATATTTCTGTATATATTTTTATATTTTTTTATATAACGGATTCATTGTATATAGTTGTATGTTATAACCACTGCTTTGGCAACACAAGTGCCTATATTTGCCATGCCAATAAAGCACTTTGAAATTGAAAATTGAATTGAGAGAGAGAGAGAGAGAGAGAGAGAGGCAGACAGACAGACAGAGAGAGCGATAGAGAGTTTGAGTTTTAACAAACCTTCATTGTGCATAGTGCCATTTGTCACAGCAAAATGAAGAAACCACCAAATCAAAAATAACAACAAATTTCTAGACACACACAGGGGGAGAAAAATTCAAACAAAGCAATAGAAAGAAAACCTTTCAGAAAGAAACATATAAGCATTTATATCACTATCAGCTTAATATGTTATTAAATATGAAATCTCCTCCCTCCAGTCTACACGGAGCCTCCCCATGGCACCAGTTACTTAGGTCCTGCATCCTTCTGTAATACACACAGTCTTGATTTGACCAGAGATTTGTACATCCCAGTGATGTTCACCTGCTGAGGTACACCCCCATCTTACCCTGTCCCAGCAAGAAGTTAACAATGGAGCCCACTTTTCTCCTTTTCTTGCTGCTGTGGATACCAAAAATAAACCTCTGAGTCGTGAACACTTCCCCGAGAGCAGCCACCAACGAGCCAGCCATACTAAAAAGGGGACCCAGCCTAGCAGAGTCTTTAAAACAGTGGAAAATTGTCTCTCTGACACCACAGAAAGGGCAGCCCCTGTCCACTGTGGGGTTCACAGGAAACACAAATGCATTTACTGGCACAGCCCCTGGAGAACGCTCCACTGCAAATCCCCTGCATCCTTCGGCGAGGGCAATTCATACAGGTCAGTCCGTGCAAGCCGCACCTCTGGCCCCACCTCCAGGCTTGCCCTCCAGGGGGTGTCAGCCCTGTTGCCCAGCTTGTTTCTGTTTACCAACAGTCTATATAGCCTCCTGTATGGCTGCCTGCAGAGTCTAGAGCAGACCCTTCCACTTTCTCTGCAGTGGCAGGTACCAGCGGCAGCCTGAAAAACAGCTCCTCCATGTCAGTGTCCCGACCTTCTCCCTCCTGCAGTAGCCTCCAGTCTTCTGTGGTCAAGGCACTCCTATACCGCTCCAGCATCTGTCTGGTCATCCGTACAGACCTCACTTCCAGCCTCTCAGCCAACCTCCCAGCATCTGCAAGGTTTCTCCCTGCCAGCTCAATCAATTTCCCTAAAAGGTCCGATAGCCCTGGAGTGGCTGCCGTGGTGATGTCCAGCTGTGCTCCGTACACGAACGGCTCCTCCAGGAGCCACTCCACGGATTCAGGTTAGGCTGATCTCAACACATCAATCTGCCCCCACACTCTTAGCAGACCTTTGTAAAAAGGTGGCACACCCTTAAGTGGCAATGTTCTGAGGTCAACCAGAAACCTAGATCCAACCCTCCGACTTGCCTCGGCACGACCTCAGCAAGCTGCCTCCATACATTACTACCCCTTGTGTACAGTAACCTCTGAATCCACTTCAGTCTAAAATCTGCTGTCCTACTAGCCAGATGAGCTAACCCTTGACCGCCCTCCTCCCTTGATAAAAACAATACGCTCTGTGGAACCCAGTGATAACCTCCCCTGAAAAATCAACCAGAAACGTTTGATCTTAGCTAACAGGCCAGCAGGTGGCTCTAGACATGCTAGCCTGTGTCAGAGTGTTGAAGCCACCAGGTTATTTACAATGAACGCTCGCCCTCAATACGAGAGGCGTGGAACTAGCCAGTTCCACCTGTTTGAGTGACCCTGGACAGTCTCCAGGACACCCTCCCAGTTCTTTTGCATTGCAGTGTCCTTCCCCAGGCACACCCTTAAGTACTTTAAACCATCTCTGTTCCACTTTCAGCCACCCGGCAGCAATGGCTCCCCATCCGGCCATTTCCCCATTATTTGCGCTTTGCTTTTTTCCCAGTTCACTCTTGGTGTGGACAGCCCCTCAGACTGCTCCGCAGTAACACTCAGTATGTCCCCATCCCTCTGATTATCGGTCGTGATCAGCACATTGTCTGTGTATGCCGATAGACAAACCCTATCTAGCCCCAGTGCCACTTTCAACCCCTGCAGCCTCATCCTTACCTGACATAGAAAGGGTTCCATAGCCAAACTGTGCAGCATCCCAGAGAGAGAGCACCCCTGCCTGATACCTCTGAGAACTCTGAATGGAGCACTTAATCCCCCATTTACCTTCAGTGCACTCTCAATGGCCCCATAGAGCGCTTTGACCATGGCCTCAGAGCCAGGGCTGAAACCAAATGCCTCAAAGTTCTGCCACAGATATTGGTATTCAACCCGGTCGAAAGCCTTCTCCTAGTCAATGGAAATAAGACTAGTATCTAAACCCAATGACCCAGAGATATCAATGACATCACAAATTAAAGACATATTATCCATTATTGAGCCGCCAGGGACACAATAGGACTGGTCTGTGTGTATGGTCTGCTCCAACATCTTCCTTAGCTTGTTAGCCAGCACCTTGGAAAGGATTTTATTATCTGTGGACAACAAAGCCACTGGTCTCCAGTTCATGATGTCCTGCAAGTCACCCTTCTTTGGAAGTAGGGTGAGGACTGCCCGCCTGCAACTCACTGGCAACTGCCTACCAGCCAGACTGTGATCAAACACTGCCAGGAGATCAGCGCTCAACACCTCCCAGAAGCCCTTGAAAATATCCACAGACAGGCCGTCTATACCAGGAGCACGGCCATTTGCTATATCCTGTAGCGCGGTAAAGAGCTGTCAGAGCCAGTGGTTGCTCCAGCTCCTTATTAACCTCCACAGAGACCTGGGGTAGACCCTCATGGAACTGTTTTGCCACCTCCTCCACTTCCTTATGCTCACACACATGAAGTTCAGTATAGAACTCCACAGTCCTTCTCCGGATGTCAGTGGACTTAGTGAGCTTCTGACCAGTGGATGATCGAAGACTGTGAACGATCCTACACTGGCCATTTTCCTTCTCCAGGCTAAAAAAACATTTGGTTGGAGCATCCATTTCAGAAATATTCTGAAACCTTGATCTCAGCAATGCCCCCTGTGCCTTAATTTCCAGCAGGTCTGCCAATGTGGCCTCTATAGCTTTGAGAACCTGAATGCACTCTCCATCTTCAGTGGCTCCAGTATGGGCTTGAAAACTCCACAATATCAGTTTCTAGGGACTTAATAGACCTGGCAATCTCTCATGGAAACATTAAATGTGTGCTGGTGACAAAACTGTTGGATTTGTATTTTCCGCACATCCCACCACTGCTGGCCGTGCTTTCTGAGATCTCCATCTCTCCAAAAAAAAAATATTGATATTAGCATCATCCAGCAATGGATGAAAACAGAGAGAGAGAGAGACAGACAGACAGAGAGAGAGATGGAGAGACGACAGGTAGACAGACAGACAGAGAGAGAGAGAGAGAGAGAGGGAGAGACAGACAGACAGAGAAAGAGAGGCAGTTCTGGAGTCAAGCACACTTCTTCCCTGTGTTTGAGAGGCATGGTGAAGTCAAGGCACTTTGATGATTTTTTCAGCAGATCTTCCCTGAAACCAAAGGTAAAAATATGCCTTAACACTCCAATGGCATTCCATTTCATGTGAGCCCCGATTCAGCCTGCAAGTTACCCTCAAATAAACAACTCCTGTGCACCGGCAAAGTCTTTTTAAGCAGAGGCACGAAGGATGTTGCGTCGTAAAAAAGGAGGGCAGAGAGCTGCCCTCTCGCTTTGCCAAAAAACAGCGGAGTAAATCTCTCGGCTTGTGAGCGCGGAGAAGAGAGCTTTTTAACTGTTAGAAGGCGGGGGGGGCTCTGGTTTCTGAATGTCAGTTCTCTGCTGTTGGAGTGCACTGCAGCTATGATCTGACTCTCTGTGAGGTGTCAGTGGGTGGGGGTGCAGGACGGGGGTGTGGGATGGGGGGGGAACTACAGTACCAAAGGGCCAGAGGCCAGTGCAGGAGATCAATAGAGTTATGAGCTTGGATGAGGTTTTTATGCACCACCCCCCCCCCCCTCACCCACCACCCCTTCAAAACCCACTTCAATGTCGTGGGATGACCTGCCCCCAGGGCAACCGCAACCACAGCAGGCCAGAAACAACCCCCCCCCCCCCCCCCCTTCCTCCTCTCTCCCCCATCCCCGCATAGACTTCTACAGGCAAGCAGCCATCGATCCTGCTTGGAGATGCATCGATTTTTCTGCGGCAGGTGGCTTTTAATAAGTAGCCTCGGTCAGTTCAAATCCCCTCCCGCAAAGCGCGAGGCGTACCGTTCCTTTTACGGGCTCACCTCGGACCGCCAGACAAAGGGCTGAGTGGGGGTCGGGGGGGGGGCTGTCAGCTGCATGCTATGATTTTTAAGTCCCCGTGAAGCGTTATTCTGGAGGGTTCCGGTGGCATGCCGTAGCGTGCGCTATTCGGAGGTGAAGACCTCTTTATTAACGCCGCGGTTTGTTTGCCGACTCCTTCCGGCCTCCTCGCTTCACACTGTGCCTCGCAAAAAAAAAAAAACTCATTCTTATTCAGTTAATTCGAGTCTTGAGCGCGGACTCATTTTAAAACCATTAATTGGCCCCTCTTAAATTCCCAATCTCATTTTCAGAGATCCCCGATCATCTCAGTGCTTGGCAGGCAGATTAATCTTAAGTTCCTGGAGGTTTTCAGTTAATACCCAGGTCATTTCGCAATTAAAAGCGCGCTCGCTGCAGCCACTTGTTATGGCTGCTAACAATGCAACGCGCTCTCACTGAACTGCTGGCACTTCCTGAGCACCTTATCTGAAAGTCCCCCATCACAGCGTTGGTTTCTACGTGACGTGTGCGAGCGGGATATGGGGAAATCACCGATATGAAACGGCTTTATTTGTGTCAGTCTTTTGGGCGCTCTGGGTACGGTGTGGAAATGCACATAACCTGCCACACATTGACCTGCCGCACATTGACAGGATCTGAGATAAGGGAGTAAATGTGGTAATAAATCTGGGTTATGCCTCCCTCCAGGGATGGTGTGTAAGGTAGCGACTTGTGAAAATTCATCAAAACTCATATTGTTAAATTGTTCACAATTCTTCACTAACCTTTGTCACAATGCATTTTCTACAAAGGGTAAATGTTTTCAGTGACATAAATTCTGGCCATGAGGTATGCGGTTTTGAAGGCACTTGGTAGGATGTGGACCTAAAATCTGAGAAGTTCAGAGGATCAGAGAAGCTCTGTGCATTTTCCCTCAGCTTTTCCAAAGTTGTTTTGCCCCACTGGTACCCATGTTCCTTTTCTCTGTGTATTGAAAGTCCGGTGACTCAGAAAAAAGCACCTATACCCTTGCCTACCCACCCTGCCCTCCTCCCTGGTTTCAGCCAATCAGATGCCTAGGCTGGGTCCTTAATTTCCCCTTGGTTCTGCTACAGGTGTTCGGGGGAGGGAAGGTAGGTGTGGCACATCACTGTGCCACCCCACTTTTCAGAGTCAACATGAAAAGCCCATTGGAAAATCAGAGGAAAACATAGAACTTCTCTTCCTTCAGGAGCACAGGGTACCTGTCATTCAAAGCTATGGTTTACCACGTGTTACTGGTGTGTATATATATAGTACTGGCAGAATTGTGCTTAAAGAATAGGCTTAGCACTCTTAAAACTTATTTCTGCTATTATTTCTCTGAGCCATTTTCATCTGTAAAAATGTATTCGAAACAGTTATCTTCTTGACCACGAGTGGTAATGACATTGTGACCATCAGTATTCTGACATAAAGTATGCAAGCCCCACCCAAGAAAGGTTTTCTTTGCATGAATGTTGCCATTTTATGCTCAGAAATATATATTCAAGCTTATTATAAAATATCCAGGTATGAACTAATACACATTGGAAGATGATACAGAGCAGTCTGTATGTATGTGGATAATGATACTAATTTTGTTGTTTTGGTCCTGTACTCCAGCACATCGGATTTGAAAAAGAAATAAAATGAGGTTAAAGTGCCGACTCTCAGCTTTAATTTGAGCACATTTACATCCATAGCAGGTGATCTGTGTAAGAATAACAGCCTTTTTATACATAGTCATTTTCTTAGAGCAAAAGTAATTGGACTTGTGGCTGCTCAGCTGTTTCTTGGCCAGCTGTGTGCCGTTGCATGATTAATTCATGCAGAAGAAAGCTAACAATAGGTCTAGACTTGATTCTAGGTGAGGAATTTGCATTTTGGAGTCCGTTGCACTGCCTCTCAGCATGAGGACCAAATAAGTGTCAATCCCAGTAAAGCAATCCATCATGAGCCAAAACACTCGGTGTGCCAAAATCAACTGTTTGGTACATTGTCAAGAAGCAAGAACTCTCACTTGTGAGCTCAGCGATAGCAAACACCCTGGTAGTCCACAGAAGACTACAGTAGTGGATAGCCAAAGAATAATTTCCATTCAAAGAAAAAAACCCTTTTCAACTGTCAGACAGATCAAGACCAGGATGTAGGCATAGATGAGACTAACATAAAGAGCAGACAACACTAGCATAACCTCAGACTGTTCACTGCACCACTGGTAAGCCTCAAGGACAGAATGGGGAGTTTGATTTTACTATATTAAAAAAACTGTTCAGGAGTTCTGGAACAAACCTTATGGATCAATGAGTTGAGTATTATTAACCTGTAATAACTGCTCATGCTCCAAAATACTCCCTCCCTCATCTGAAACATGGTGGAGGTGTTATGGCTTGGGAATGTATGGCTGCCACTGGAACTGTGTGTTTATGGGTGACAAACTTCAGGCGGTCAACAAATGGATTTACAACCAAACACTAAATATAATGACTTCATTTTATTTATTATGCTACTTTATCCAATTGCTTTCTAGTGCTCAAACCATGTTAAAAGATTCTCAGCTACACAGATTAATAACTTTATTTTTTTCCCGATCTGTGAGTACCCTGCCTTCGCGTCCCTTCCCCTGCATAGCTGCTATTCCCCCAGGCCGCTTGCGGGCGGGCGATGCCACTGTGGGAGGGGAGGAATACTGAAAAGGTCACCGCACCCTGCCGCAGAGGAGGGACAGCGTCTTCGCTGGAGAACAGCGTGTCTGAAATGCATCAGATAGGAGGCCGTCCGCTTCCACACCGCCGCTTGCGGCTGCCCTGCCCTGCAGCGCACGCAAAATGCCTTTTCTTTACTTCTGCTGTGTGTAAGCACTTTAACAGAGGGGATGCTATCTGATGGACTAAGCCATTAAAACAGGATTCCCAGGGTCAGAAATAGGCATGTCATAAGGCCCTTTTGAGATTGTATAACTTAAATATGCAATGTTGTGATAACATGCTTTAAAAAATAAATAAATTTAACCCCCCTTGGTCATTGATGAAAACATTTTTCAAGCATGTAAGTGGTGCCCTCAGCACACAGAAGGACAGTTTACAGAGTAAATCCTCATGTGTGAGAGTTTTGTATTACGGGCTCCTGTGCCTGCAGATGACAGTTAATCTCATTTCTAGAGATGCGGAGCTCCATCGCGGTGATCTGAACGCTGATTTTTATGTGCCTGGCTTTGGCCCGCAACCATGCCTGCGTTGATGAATATTTCATATTTTTGAATGTAAATTCTTGAATAAACTGTTTTTATGACTGGTAAATTAGGTGGGAGCCAGAAGGGCATACTTGCAGAATGCTGAGCATGATTGAGCACACAATCAATCAAAGTGCTTCACAATGTCTAATATTCTCCCGCTGAACTGATATCAAAGATATACACAAACCTCCTCCTTGTGAGATGAAATTGTATTAGGAATGGGCTAGTATGTGTCAGTAGAGATGTTTAAATGAGGGTGTTCTATTCCCTGTGAGCGTTCGCTCCGACTCATAAGGGATTATTAAACTACATGTAAACACAGCAAGTGTCACTCCGTGGGTCCTGGGCCAAAATGTCAGCCGGGTTAAAATGAAGTTGGTAAGAGTGAACTGTAGCAAATGTATGCAAGTGCATTCTTTGGGGAACATTGTGTTTGACAGTGTGTGACACAAGCGTCACACGGACAAGAGCAGTGTGAAGGAACCTCTGATGGCATTCAACCTGTGAGTCACGCCCACCTCTTAACGCAGCATTTAACATGATTAGCTCTGGAAAAATAAAAACTAGCGGTAGTTTAAAAACATGTTCTTATGATTATTTCTGGGTGAATTATGGAAGACTGCAATGCTATGATGAAATGCACATGTTTCAGAGCACTGGTTCAATATTGTGCCTCGATCAAGTTCCTCTGAGGACAAATCTTGGTTGCCACCTCAAGCATTAAAATAAATTTGAAACCCATTTGTTAAGTTTATTTGGTCTGGGAGCATGAAGACATTAGCATTATTAAAAAGTAATATCCAGAATTTTGGTAGGATGAGACATTAATTTATATTTTTGAACATGATGATACCATTTCAAGCATACGCTTCAAAAATATTTAATGTGATGCAAGCCAGTTGAAATCATATTTGCTGACATAAGGTCTCTGAAAAAAGGAGTAGTGCACTAAATCATTCAGATGATAGGCCCGCACCTACTCATCCCAAAGGTCTGCACATCTCCATGCGTTTCTGTTGCTGCGTCTCGTTTGCTACACCACTCTACCTCCTGCTTTGTGTCTCTGGCATAGTCCTCTCTTTTCCCCTTCCTCGTCATCCTTTCTTTCTCTGACATTTTTACTGCAGCTTTCACCTTTCTTTCTGCCTTTCCATCTTTCTTAGTTCCTCAAAATGCAACTAAAGCCACCACAAGCTCTATGTCATTCTTCTTTCCTTCAGCAGCAAGTGAATGATTTTACACCAAACAACATTACTTCTTCTTCTTCTTCTTTTTTTTACCCCCACACTCCTTTCTGTGTTGCCTGACACAAGTCTTTTTATTGCAGACTATGAAACACCTAAACCAGTCGGAGGTGAAAAACATTCAATTTCCACCAGGCAAATGAGCAATTTCACTAATGGGCAGGTGTGTTTTTCCTACTGCTGTCATCAAATTTTAATTCCCTATGTTCCTTGAACAATATGCAATTGTAAGGCAAACCTTCACTCTGTTCTTTCTCTTTAGAAACACGACACATATAATTTTTTTTTTAAAACAATCCCAAGATCCACAGATGCACTTAGATTTATGATCAGGGCCCCAGCCATTTCTCTACAGTTAAATGACTTGGCTTTAACACATGAGGAGGTGCTAATACAGTAGTCGACAAACAGAACAGATTGTCTCCCAGACAAGATGGATCACAATGGTGACTGTGTGAAACTCGCTGAACTGAGGCATATGGATACATTGCCTTAAACTTATTATTTTTCGTATATTCAAAACCTGAACGTGCTTCGCGGGTGTGTTTGGTTTATATCTTTGATGCTTAAATGATGCTTAAATGTTGTAAAACCTGAAGAAAGATTGCATTAATTTTTTTTTGTTACATGCAGTTTGCCAATTAAGAAGTCATTTCTCCATCCGGCTTGTTTCTGTATGTTGTTTACTTTCATAACAATTACCAACCATTTGCTCCAAAGAAAATTCTAATGAAGGTGTAACTGCGTATTTATGGTACACGACTGATAGCGACATTACCTTTGAAACTAATTTCAGAAGGGCAGTGGATTGAGTTCCGTCCTTTTTATTGTCAAAGACCTCGATCTTCTTGTCACAATTTCAAATATTCTCCAAACCTTATAACGTAGAGGGAATAAAGGGAAGCCCAAAATGTTCAGGGGTAGCTGTAAACTCTTCAGAAGTGGACTTGATCTTTGCAGGGATTCTGGAGTCGAGGGTAACTACAGTGCCTGGCATCCACAGTGATCTTTTTCTGCCAGCTCAGCAGTTTCCTTCTACACCTGTACGCTGTATGACATGCATTAGATCAATGGCGCACATTTTTACAGCGCTGAAATCAGGGAGTTGGTGAAGGGCACTATGACTACCACCGTGTGTTGTCTCTTTCTCTCATCTTCAGCCTTTTCTGCTCAAATTGCTTTTTTTTTTTGTTTGCATAGTTATCTCTTCATTCTACCTCAAGGGCCATTGCTCCTGTTCAAAGCCCGAAAACTCCACTTTATCATTAGCTCTTCTGTTGAAATCTTTGAGATGTCTGCTGCCTGCTTCTTGTAACCAGATGAGACAAGAAGCCTCCGGTTTTCCTAGCAGCGGGCGAATCACTTAGCAAACACAGGAGCCTGATGCGATAAAGCCGCTTCCCTCGAAAAGGAAGCCGACACCGGAGGCTCTTACAGTAAGATCATTAATGTTTACTTCAAGAAAACTCCTTAAATGTACGTTTGGTTCTGGTGGTCCACAGATTATTATTATCCACAGCTATATTTCCCTCCTTGAAGCTTCCCTGTCTCGGAGATTTGAAACCACAAGGTGCATTACACCAAAATAGCTCAATGCATTTTGGTTTTAAAGCAGTCTGCAGTACGTTGAATGCCGGGTTGCAGGGCACAGCCAAAAATGTTCACCTTTGAAATATTCACAATTAGTCTATAGAAAAATAGGTTTACACCAAGGTTGGGGTCAAGTCAATTTTAATTCAGTACATTCAGGCAATGAATTGAAATTCACAGATTTAAAAATGCCCGTACAGCAGCACTGCCCTTTTCAAATTCATGGAATGAATTTCGGTTAATGTCTTGAACTGACCGAATTGAAAATTGACCCCAACCCTGGTCTATATAGATTCATTCTGAAACATTACTGCCCCTACACTGTCCACTAGAATCCTGATCATGCAATATGTCCAAGAAATGTGTTTCTCTCCAAATGCAGTTTTCGAACAGCACCACTGGCCTTTGCTCTGTCGACCATTATTTTTCATCCCAGAGGCTGTATTTTTAATGGACGTTCCACCACCATCACAGATACGACATGTCCTTCAGGAATAACTGAGGAAGCCATGCATTGTATTGTGTGAGGTCACCCCAAGAGATTCTTACAGAGTGTACCCTGTGCAGCATGTATATCAAATAGTGTTACCGGGATAGTGTTAGATAAGACATACATGACAGACAAACACACATGACAGAGGTATCTGCCAACACAAAATAAGGTGCAAAATAAAAAGAGATTCAAAGCCATGATCTGATCATATGAAAAATGACACACTATCATGAGAAGTAGTTATAAGAATGTAGAAATGTAATGGGGGGTGGCAGTGTAGCATAGTGGGTAAAGGAACTGGGCCTGTAACCGAAAGGTTAGATTCGATTCCTGGGTAGCGCACTGCTGTTGTACCGTTGAGCAAGGTACTTAACCTGCATTGCTTCAGTGTCCAGCTATATAAATGGATGTAATGTAAATGCTGTGTAAAAAGTTGTGTAAGTCGCTCTGAATAAGAGCGTCTGCTATATACCCGTAATGTAATGCAATCAGAATATGTACACGCAGACCAGAATACTTCAACTGATGCCGGTACAATTAGAATAAAAAAACCTCCCGTAGATTCCATAAAACCAGCTGTAAGATGATACTAACCAACATATGGCCCACAATCACATGAAAATGACTTCAGAATTATCAGCATGATTTAAAGTGGCAATCACAAAGATTTTAATTAAAATAAATGTCTGTTAAGTCACGATATATCGCTGAGTTAGGTAACACAATGGTGATTGTGCCTATTATTATATTAATTTATATTGTTATTATTATTATTATTATTTATGATTAAAGAACTGGGTGTCTGTGGCGACATTCCCGGGAAAAAATCACAAGCGGCGCACAGTTAGTGACGCGTTTTCCATCACCTATCAGTGGTTGGTCCGCCAGAGAGTGTAGGCGGTGTTTTTTTTTCAGTTGTCTGCTAGCGTTATGGAACCTTAAAATGTTTTTGTGTAACATGAGAGGTCATATTATTTGTTGATGCAGATTTCGTATTACATTTGATGACAATGTAACGTTATTAAATCACATAGTTATTTGCACAGATAACACTAGCTACCGGGCCATGTCAAGAAAGGCAACATTAGTTTAGACAACGTTGTGCACAGTCAGTAGCCATCTCTCATATCAGGTAACGTTGCGTTAGCTAACTAGCTAATGTAATTAACATAATCTAATGTCGGCTAACAATTAGAAAGAACGCTAGCTAAGGCTACCAACCGGACCTCGCAAACCGTCTCTCCAATGCAACGCTACCTTGTTGCAATGTTTCAATGTAGCTAAATAAGGCCAGTTCAGATCAATGAATTAATCAAAATTCCAAAACGTCTGATTGCAAGCATTCTAAAACTGCACTTGGCGATTTGACAAGGTGGGTCTTTTGAGACCCCAGGGCAGGCAACGGCTCTGCTACTAACCAGTTCACACCGCTGCAATTTTCTCTGCAACATTCTAAAACCGTTTCGTCTGCTTGCGAATCATTGATCTGAACTGGCCTTAACGTTACCATTATTTACATTACCATCAAGTTCATCAATATATTATAATAATCGGAATAAAGCCGTCTTTACACAGAGCATTAACCCCGAGGTATAGGTGGAGCAGAGTCTGATTTCTGTGTAAAGATGTCAAGCCGGAGAAAAAAAAAAAAAAAAAAAATGGCAGTCTGGATTAGCGTTGTTATTATTTTATTACGCTTCCTCATATGTTCCTCCAGCCTTGATGCCCTTTTTTGATGAAATCTCCTTTGTTTTTGTTTTATTCTTCTTGCTCTGATTGCTAATTTAACATCCAGCTCAGCTTTATTCTTGAACAGTTTAGCTAGCACAACCAGAAACACCAAGGGTAACATTTTGCAAGGCAGTTGTTTCAGAAATATCACACAACAACCATTCACGAGAAAGACTGTTTATTGTGCACGAGATAGATAATTGCACGAGCCACAGCGAATCCCATGGATTCTTCTCTGCAGTGTAAAGATGTTCATACCGGGCAAAAGGTGGATAAAGAACGTCTGGAAATTGTTCATCACTAATTCTACCCCATGTCTGCTACAGCATTTTAACCTGGCTCGGCAGTGTAAATGCTAGACAATGAATGAGTATGTACATAACGTTACTTTTAACAACCGTTTTTTATTCAGTAAATAGTAAGTGTTATAAGCCGCGTTTCCACCGCAGGAACTATACCCCGGAACTAGGAACCTTTTGAGGAACTCAGTGCGTTTCCACCGCAGGAACTAGGGTCTAAATTTAGTTCTGGGGGCTTTGTTTTACCCCCCAAAATGTTCCTGCTCGGGGGGTAGTACTTTCCGAAAGTACAGGAACCTTTTGGGTGGAGCTTGCAGCGCTGAACATTTCTGATTGGTCGAGTAGGCTACTCGCAGCATTTGTGTTGTATTTATTTTCCGCCATTACCCGCCATGTTTGAAAATATGCAGCGGCAAACCAATTAATTTTCATGATAACTTCAAATCAAACTTGTATGTTATGCGGCGCAGTAGCCTAGTTTTGGTTATAGCCTGCCAACGTCTTGGAATTATAACGTGTGCTCTTCTGTTCTTTGCTTGCTTTAGTATTCGTTTTATAAAATGCTAAGCATTCGTGCTGGGACAGCATATTACGTAGGCTACCAAAACATTCAAACGGATTAATTCGGTTGTTGAATATTTTCTTCCGGATTTTCTTTGTTAGCCCGTTGTAATTGACTCAAAACGTTTGATACAGTTATGTGAGGTATGCGGTAGTTATGCATAATTAACATTGGTGATACAGTACAAGCAAACTGGAAATCATCTTCCGCACTTTTTATCCGGGTAAAATAACAGGTTAATTCTAGTAATCTTCCCTTTAGCTTTTTCAGACTGCCGTAATTTTACTCAATTTTACTGCCATTTTTCAATTTCACGAAAAGACCAGGAAGACTATGGACTAATTTATGGTGCATGGTTCGCATCTGGAGGGCACACTTCGCTGCTCGGCTAGCAGTAACTTCGAAGGAAAGCAAACGGTGGCTGTACCACTACTAATTTACATTTTCACGCAAGTCCGAGTTTTCGTTCTATTCTTGTCATTTTGCCATTAGCCTATATGGAATTGACGACGAGAAAGTAATCAAACAGGAAATTGTTTACAACGTGTGCATGTTTTCTGCTGTTGTTGCCAGTTATACATATAAATGTGAATGCATTCTGTCGCTTCGGATTTCAAGACATGAAAGCGAATGTTCGCATAAAAACATAATGAATGTGTTTGAGAGGATATATGAAAATCAATAAATACAAAAGTAACCATATATAGTCATTGTTGGTAACCCGTTGTATATAAGTGAAATAAACCCCTCCGGGCTGTCCCGGTTATTAGAAAATAATGTAGGCTACTACGGTGGTAGTATGGGGTTACAGAAGAAATCATATGACAGATGGACCGACGACAACGTCGCTTTTTCATACGTCAGTGGGCTAATTTGCCTAATCTTCGCGGGACTTTAGACCCCGGTGGAAACGCAGACAACCATTGGCTGAAGGAACCTTTTAGTTCCTGGTAAAGTAGTTCCTGGGACTGAAAGTTCCGGGTAATTTTGGTGGAAACGCGGCTATAGTTACCGTGGCCCAGGTGCCAGCTGACTGATGTCACACACAGGCCACACTGTTTGAAAGTTGGGAAGTGGTCCAAAAACACACTTGCAATTATCGCTTCTCGCCATTGGTACCGCCAAAGAGAACGAAACGGAAATCTTCGAGATTTGCCACTTTAAACTCTGACAGAGTCGTGTTATTTTACTCTGACATAGAACACTGCGTTTGATCTCTGTTGGACTCATTATTGGCTCTATGCCAAAATACTTTCTTGTCTGCACTAATCAAAAATGTTTTTTTTACCCAGAAGCTTTGGGAGGTTTTCCCACCACTGGAGCCCAGGAGACTTCTACACTCTTGACTAGGAAAGTTCCGGCTCCAGTTTGATCGTTGGGCTATCAACTAATCAAAACTGAATTTATGTTTACTATAAAAACAAGCTTTCCTGCTTGAAGGAGGTGTGTGAAAGTAGGGAGTAGGATGCAATTTAGGCATTGGTTCTCAGACTCGGACAGGTTTTTGTTACAACAACAATTGCAATCCCAGAAGCTGCTCATTTTTCTTAATTAGGTCATTTTCATGCTAAGAGGGACTATGGTACCCTCTTAAGATACATTATGTCAGAATGCCAAGAAGAATAAAAGTTCCATATTCACATTGTGCTATATTGTAAACGATTACATAAAACGGCTAAAAAATTAAAAAAATAAAACTTTTTATCTAAACAAATTAAAGATTACTAATTGGTGAAAGTGTGGCCACTAAAACTAACCATTTGGTAGATAATGAAGGCTTCAAAGACAAAGCAAATTATATTGAGCCAAGCCTGTATTGTGTTCATAAGTTTCAGGGAAAAGCATTCTAATTAGGATCCTATGAATTCACCAGCTTTTTTATTTGATTTGAAAAAAATGTTACTTCTTTTTATGTAATTATTTGCAATATATATACAGCTGTGTGGCACACAGAAATTTCTGACACAATGTGGCTTTAGATGGTAAATTTTTACACTGTCCCTGTTTAAATAAATACCTCTAAACGTGAAAAGCACCTGATTAAGAAGAAATTCCATTATTGCTATTGTGGTTGGAACAAAAATCAGCGTACACAGTCGGCCCCCAGGACTGAGGTGGACAACCACTGTTTTAGTCTACTTCTCTGCAATGAGCAAAAGTATAACTATTGGGAGAACTGACATATTTTGTATATTTCTGTTACTAAATGCTTAGCACTCTGGTTTTTTCCGGTTTATATCGCTCGGTATTTTCTAGTTCCTGTCATCGCCTTTCTTGCTTTCTCATTACTTGGCTCGCAAAAGTGTACCAAACTACAATGGCACCCATGTGGCAAAAGATTTCTTCCAATAAACTTTTTGCTTGTGGTTTTGTCCCTGATTTTCTTCACTCCTGGAAGCGGGCATTACTGAAGGTAGCGATTCGCTATGGTGCCTGGAAGGAGACAGGCTGTCCAGCTGTGTACGACCACGCACCGCTGCTACACATCATCGTCGCTGTTTTCTTCTGCGTTGCGTGCACTTGAGCACTCAAGGTTATGTGAGTACCCAATTTTATTGAAGCCAGACACTTGCTTATCAGGATGTTTACTGAAGGCCAAGTACCTCCCCATAGAAACAGCATAGAGAAACGTTGGCGGGGGTGAGGTTTCTATTTGGAGCAGTGCGGCATGAGTATTCATATAAAATTGTGAATATTTATTCTGGATTGCCGAAAGACATTCTACGGTGACTTATGAGCACAAATGCGTGTGTGACCCAACTTTGGTTAACAAGCGATTGTGACTTACACAAGCAATTTTCAAGATTATGCTATGACGTTGATGATGAGGAGTGCTGTTATAAAATTTATGTTTAGTAGGCTTCCATAACTGCGCACTGTACACTTTACAGATATCTGCAGACAACATTATTTCACCTATGGCCTAGCAGTTGACTGTTTTACTATGTACCATTTAAAACTTTATTTAAAATTACTTAAAAATCTTGCTTACACTTGCTTACTCTGGTTCTTCTCCCTTTTCTACTTCCTCCACCGTTTGTTTCTTCACCCTGCCCAGATTAAATCTGAGGGTGTCCACTTTCAGCTATTCATCTTCACTGCCTGCCTCTGTGGAAGTGCATAGCATTGGTTAATAATGCTAGTCTCAACCATCAAGGCTCCATGCTAACATTTTTTTCCTAAACTGAAAAATTTAAGAGCACACGAATGCATCTCAGTTAGTGTATGTGCTGCTATTAAATTATTTTTGCAGTTAGCACACATCAATTTTCCAGAGCAAACGCTCTTAAAATGGGACCTGACCATGTGTGCTGCAAGGGTGAGGATGTCTCTTGTGGGTGTTCTTGCATCATGCATCCTGTTGTGTGTATTATGTGTGTTTTCTATGTGTATATTTACGTATGTGTGTATTTTGCACCTCTCCTAATGAAGCAGCATTCATATCAAAGACCAAAATACTTTTTGGGGATGCAAAACTGTATCATGACCAGCTGGACTTTTGATGGAAGGAGTGTGAGAGACTTTTGTGTGCATCTTCACTGCGCTAAATGCATTAGCTTGGTTTTCTCCTCAGTGCCTGTAGTTGGTGATCTCGGCGTATTGCGTCTCAATTTCGGTTGTGTTCCCGGCTTGTTCTTTGCTTCCCCTCATCACCAGATCGCATTCAGTGCCACGTTATTGGCATGCCTTTCATATTTACTGTTTCTTAATTCATTTAAAGGCAAACTATGCAGGATTTTTTACCTTGAAAACATTATGAAATAGCCATGGTCAGTCTTATATAAGTTTATTGAGTATATTGAGTATAAATCCAAGGAAGTTATACTTATCTTATACAATACACTTCTCAGACCACACCTGGAGTATTGTTTGCAGTTCTGGGGGTCGTACTACAAGAAAGATATAGAGGCTCTGGAAAAAGCTCAAAGAAGCACAACCAGATTGATTCCTGGTATGAACGATAAAACCTAGGAGGAAAGATTTAAGATGCTTAATCTCTTCAAGTTTAGTAAAAGGAGACTCAAGGAGACTTTGATTGAGCCTTTTTAATTCATAAAGCAGATCTACAAACTGAACTACAAGAGATTCTTCATATTGACTTCTGTTAGAAGAATGAGAGGACATAAATGTAAATTAGCGAAAGGTAAATTCTGCAAAGATATTAGGAATATTTTTTTTTTTTTTCAAGCAAAGAGTACTCCAGTACTCTTCCTTTTTGTGTGGTCCAGTGCTTCTCTTGAGGAAAATGGAGGCTGACTGCTTGGGTCTAATGTCCCCTCGGCGTCTTTTTATGAAGCTATTGTCTGCGGTTTGCTTTCCGCCATGCTTCAGTGACTCTACAGCCACCCTTGGAGACTGGCTCTGGTCTCCATTGTATTACAGCTCTGACTGAAGAGCGACTCTGTGCGAAGCCTGGCTCGCAGGGAAGGACATTTTAAGCAGTTACTCATCGTGGTAACAGTGTGATGCAACTCTGCACCAGCGTCGCCATCGTCCTTCATCTGTGATGGTCTCTCGGTATGTTATTATTTTCCCCAGGAAGCAAGGGATAAAAACTCAATATATAACACAGATTTTTCTCACTCTGTATATATACTTAGGTAAGGGTTCAATCAACATGTGTCTTACCGTATGTGCTGTTAATGAAATGAGTTTCTTTTTTATCCTGACAAGCACATTTACTGTAAGTGAGGTAAGTAATCACTAAGATTATTGAAATAGTGTTTTCATTGAAAAGTGTAGTTGACAAAATGTTGACTGAATCTGAACCTTATTCAAATCATTATCCAATTTATCTTGCTTATACTTTTGGAAAATTATTGTGTATTCATTTCCACATTTTTGACATTTTGAATAAGTAGTAAGCTCGTGGTCAACCTTACTCAAAATGGCAAAGGTTCAAGTAAAGCTGATGTCCAATATGGTGACACAACAGCAAACATTTCTGCGTCCTGGATAAAGCCTTGCCGACACTCAGCATCGCTGACCAGCAGCATCAGTTAGAGTATGCATTTTCAACAGAACATAAGTGAACAACCATTGTCTGTAATTAGGTGTCGATTTGCATGAACACTTGAAAGTTAATTTATTTAACGCTGCACGTGGGACGTACTGGACCAATGAGGGTGGAGGCTGGTGGTAAGGGCGGGGCCTGAATTAAGAGGGACATTCTGATGAGTGGCACGTCTGCTTATTTAACAGGGATGCGAAAGCATTCTGATTGGCTAGTACATGTTTGCATTCGGCACGGTGTATTTGTATCATTAAAAGGAAAAAAGTGGGATTTGGAAAATGCTGTTTTTGGCTTGTTAGTTCTTCTTGATGCGTTTGCTCCTCTCATGATGGCACGTAACCCTATGCCGTCTGTTACCCAGTCAAGAATTTGCCTTTTTAACTTTTGAGTGCCACCATCAGTATTTTCTTATGGAAATCAGATGAATATTCTCTCCCTGCTTCCTGCAGAATCTGGGCATGTCAAATAAAAGACCTCAAAGCCTTCACAGATCGTTTAATGTTCTTAATGTTTACCACCCTTATGTTATCGCAGGAGCCGTACCATTCTGCACTCCAAGTCACCTCTATTCCTAATAAACTGTTTGGAATACGATAACTGATCTGTGAAATGCACAAATGTAGGGCAATAGAACCTCTTCGGATACAATATGGATGCTTTAGGCATGGGGGTCATTCGGAAGCCCGAAACATTTTTAACTTTGAAGATGATGTCGCAGTGAACCAAGTTTTTATAAATGTGAACGCTTTATTAATTGGAATGTTTGGAAAGGTTTTTCTATCTATAGACTGTTCGAATGTTTTGCATTTAATGCTCACATTGCACCACTGAACAGCAAATCGAATATGTGTCTTTAATTAAAAAGGAAATTGATAAGGTGTAATTCTGCCACTTATGGTTTCATACTCTGTTTGGTTGATGGGTCAGTCTGGCATGCTTGGAGGTTCCACTGTGATTGAAGAATTGAACATTATTCATTTTTTTTTTTTTGACAAGATCTGTAAAAAATTTGAATTTATTTACGGGGTTTTTGCTGGATCAGAATAGGGCTTAGGTGGTGGCTATTTGACAGTGACTGCGGTAGGTCTGGCTTTACTGCCACAGTCAACTCAATATGCTGTTTCCCTATATTAAGCTACATTTTGAATGTAAAGTTCTGTAAAGTCTTCAAGAGACCACCACAAGATTTAGGCTATAAAAAATGTAATGCATGGAAAAAAATTAATAAAAAATGGTACTGTAACAATTTGAGAATTTGAAGGGTTACTCGTTGTATGTGCCAGAATTTGAAGAGGGGCAGGGGGTATACAGCCAATCCTGAAAGCATAGCGGATTGTAAGGGGTCATTCTACTGGAATAATGGTATTTGGAATTGCAATATGCCTTGAAATGCATTTGATTTTTGTCATTCAAAACTTAGGGTTTCAATATCAACCTTTTACCTTAATGAATCTACACAAATGCCACCTTAATGTATGTAAATAATTTTTTATACATGAGCTTGAAATTGGGGGTGGGGGGGTGGGGGGGGGGTTGAGGGGGGTGTTGAAATGCATAGACCAGAGAATGACAACCTTATTGGTGGGTCCGGGACAATTTTTTTTAAAGAACAGGTGTGAAATTATAATTTCTGGTTAATTCAAAGGGAGAAGTACTACAGATTTTTGAGCGGAAAGGCTAGGTGTCAGGAAAATTATTAGCTGAAGTTGTGTAACTGTCACGGCAAAGTTGTTGAAAATAACAGAAAACTGAAAAAGTGGAGGAAGTCATGGAGTTTTGCAAAAATTTCTAAAAACGTGTTTTTCGCTTTGTCATTATGGAGTATTGTGCGTAGATTCATGAGAATAACAATGAATTTAATCCATTTTATAATAAGGCTGTAACGTAACAAAATATGAAAAAAGTGAAGGGGTCTGAATACTTTACGAAGGCACTGTACATTGATAGGCTTGTGCATTTAAATCACTTAATTTGGTCCATCAAGGAAAGAAAGAGTATGCTTTGTGCCTTTAATTTGACAGAACGTAATTAGAAATACAGCCCACTGAAATTGCATTACTAAAATAAAACAGGGTTACCATGTGTCCATTTTATTTCTTTAAAGTTCGTTTTGGTAACGGTATATTTTACGTTGCGAGGCAGAAGTCTGTGAGTGCCTATTGCCACTGATGTTACCGTAATGAGGAAGGGGAGCTGGGCATGAGCACTGTTCACAGGTGCCATCAAACATCTGATTGCAACAACTGACGAGGACCAGAACCTTGATCCGAGCATTCCAGAATCTGTGTACATTGTCTCGCGCTGTTTCTCCCAGCATTCGGCAACAGGCTTGTTGTTTAAATGTGTAGCAACACCGTCCACTAAGGTTGACAGTTACCACCAAAAACTGCCGAAGAATCACAGAAAGCACTCAAAATGGAGGGAATCACGGAAATGAAAAAAAGAAAAAAACAGGGAAACTTGCTTAATCCGTGAAATAATGTGACAAATACCCAGCCTTGCTGATCAATATATCTCAATTACATCATGAAATCCCCTTAATTTATCATCATTATGGTATATTATGTATATTCACATATATTCAATATGTGAATAAAAAGGGGGGGGGGGGGGTGTCCCTAGACCCCCTGTAAATTACACCCTTGCTGGCGGCACACTGGCTGTGTCTGTACTGTGCGTTTATTACTTCTGCGTTAATAAATACCTGATTATTCACTCTGATCAGGGACATTCATTTTACCTGCAGGATTTCTCCTGCAGGCGGCTTTAAAAACACTTCCATTTCAGAGCAGGAAAAACCCTGAGTTTATATCATTATTTCAGAAAATGGGGGGAGGGTGAGATGGACATAACATTTTAGTAATTGTCTGTAACCGATCACAAAAAAGTAAAATAAAAATAAAATAAAATTCTCATGTCGCTTTAGCAACCCTCTCTAACCACAGACGTTCACGCTTTTTCCTCGATGCCTCCTCCCCTCTCCCTCTCCCCCTCCCTCTCAGGCACTACCCTTTCCTTATATCCGATACTCATGGGATTATCATACCAATCTATACGACCTGATTACTGCCCTGCTAATGGACAGATGGGCTTTCCTCCACTGGCTGAGTGCAAGCTGGATCTAATGAAGTCTCTGCCTGCCTCATTTCAGCAGTATAATATATTCCAGTACGTCCCCCCCTGCACCCCCCCCCCCCCCACCCCCCCTCCCACTCACTCCATCCACATACTGGCTGGATTTTGCACATAAGGTAATCACACCTCCAAGAGGTTGTAACGGACAATTTGATTATTTCCATTTTTTTATTTTTACAAAAAAAGTTAATTCTGTATTTAAGTGTTTTCATGTGACTGGTTGAGTTGCAACACTGTGTGACCAATGGAGCACAATCAGCGGGTGCCATTGTAGCAGAAGCTAATATTTTAAACCTTCCGGCTTCCGGTATGTAATGGAATCCACAGAATGTACTGATTGATGCTAAGGGGGTGTATCTGAACCAGAATACCTTATTCAGAAATGCACAGACAATGCAGTGTATACAGATGGACTGCATTTATATAGCGCTTTTATCCAAAGCGCTTTACAATTGATGCCTCTCAATACAGATTTTCTGTTCCTGATGTTGACCAGTGATAACTTGGGAAGATTTTCAGCATTGTCATTAGTTAAATCGTGGAAAAGTCATTTCACCACAGAAAAGAACTTGTGATTGGCTGTCCTGTCTTTTCATTGTCAATAGTGGGCTCTTTTAATGACTTGGCTACGTTCATAGTCTGATTACTTGATTGCTACTAAAAAATAAAATGTGTGAAAATGTGTGATTTCCTGATTAGGCCTTGTCTGCGATTTGCTGTAATGTGGGAAGCACTGTTGGGACCTATGGGGCCGTACTCTTGCAGATAAGCGCACGTGCACACACCACACCGCACAGACCCAACACACATATACCACACACAACACACCACACCACACACATACCACACACACCACACCGCACACACAACACACATATACAACACACAACACACCACACCACACACATACCACACACACCACACCGCACACACAACACACATATACAACACACAACACACCACACCACACACATACCACACACACCACACCGCACACACACAACACACATATACCACACACAACACACCACACCACACACATACCACACACACCACACCGCACACACACAACACACATATACCACACACACCACACCACACACATACCACACACACCACACCGCACACACATAACACACATATACCACACACAACACACCACACCACACACATACCACACACACCACACCGCACACACACAACACACATATACCACACACAACACACCACATCACACACATACCACACACACCACACCGCACACACACAACACACATATACCACACACACCACACCACTCTACACATATACTGCACACACACAACACACATATACCACACACACCACACCGCACACACACAACACACATATACCACACACACCACACCACTCTACACATATACCGCACACACACAACACACATATACCACACACACCACACCACTCTACACATATACCGCACACACACAACACACACATACCACACACACCACACCACACACACACAACACACATATACCACACACACCACACCACTCTGCAAATATACCGCACACACACAACACACATATACCACACACACCACACCACTCTACACATATACCACACACACCACACCACTCTACACATATACCACACACACCACTCCACACACACACACACACCACACCACTCTACACATATACCACACACACCACACCACACATACCACACACAGCACACCACTCTACACATATACCACACACACCACACCCATACCCCACACACCACTCCACACCACACACATGCCGCACACACCACCCCACACCACACACATACCACAAACACCACTCCACACCACACATAACTGGACGGTGAGAAATACTGTGCATATCTATCAGCATGGTTACACTGATAACCCTTTGACTTTGACTGCTACTACGTATAAAATCTCCACGACTAGCTAAATAACTTGCATGTAAGCCATTATTCAACTGTTGTTAATGGCATCTTCTAAAGTTTCTCAAATTATCTATGAAAATGAACTAATATAAAAATAGAAAATTGGTTGACAACTACAATGCACACACGGTTCATTGTAATGCAGTGAAGTCCTCTCCCATCATAGACTGGAAATCATAAGCCCCTGAGGGACTGGTTTGGAAGGAAGTAGATCGGAATGCTAACTGGTGGCCTGGCCTCGCCGTTCACTTGCATTGGTATGCCTTGACTAAAGCACCATAGGTGCCTGCACTGATGTAGTGGAACAGCCAATCAGTCGAGTGGCTGCGAACGCGGGCAAAATAAGCCCTGCGAATCAATAACAATTTATATACCATGTTACAGGTCTGCACTTTCCCCAAAAAAGCTAGGAATAATGGCAAACAATGCACTCTTCAAAATGAAGAGGGCTGGCATTTTATGGCCACGAGTGAGCAGTTATGTGATTAAGGGTGAATTGAGTAAGCCCACGGCGGCGCGGGGGGGCTCCTGATGAACGCCTCCAATCGAGCCAGCGCTAACGCGGCTTCTGGGAATACTCGCAGGGGATTGGTGGGCTAGGGGCGGCCTGACGGTGGCTGCTTGACGCGGGGAAAAATGTGGAACGCTGCTGGCTTCCAATATACGAGTGAGGTTATGCGAACAAATGTGACTCAATTCGACTTTAAAAATCCATAACGCTGGCCGTGAATGTATTCACTGTAAGCAATTATGCTTAAAGTGGTTAGAAACGTGCATTCATTTTTAATGGACGCTACTGTAATGGATGATACGTGGATGTCTAGCTTAGAGGATCCCCAGTTGAGGTATGCAGACCTATCAACAGCTGAACGTGAGCAGTGATTTCACTTGAGAGCGATTGTGATTGTGTGCAGGTGTGGATGTCCATAAACACACCTATTAGGGCTATTTAAGCACAGCACAGGTTGAGACAAAGGTTGTCTGCTGGTTCTGGTTTTTTAGAGATGTTATCATTTGTGTTTTTGTAAACTGCACTGGCTTTATAGGCAGTACATCAGACTTTATATCCATATGGTGTCATGCAGCAGGGCAGAGGCAGTCCCAATGCTCAATGAGAATGCAGATGGCACCAATCCGGCAGGCCAGTGGATAGTCTTGGACACATTATGTGATCTTGGTAGCGCCACTGAGAGAATGACTAGGCAAACTCAATGCCATGCTTTGTGAGGTGCAGATCAGTGGTACACGCACTGAAAGTAAATGTTGAGGGTATGAAAGTTTGTTATTTTTGAAGCACCCAAACCCTGATATTGAAGGACCCCCGCGGAGAACCCAGGCTTGTCTGTCATTCAGAGCCTTTACACACAGTTTTCTATTAAAACACACCTTGGAGACATGTTATAGGCTCCAGAAGTATGTGATTTATGATAAAACTACTCATATTTGATAGGAGGTTTTTATCCTCAGTTCACCTTCTCAAAATATGCACAGTGAAGGAGTTGCAACATGGATTTTTATCTTGGTTCAATTTGTCAGAGAATCATGAAAATAACTGGGATGTAGATTTTTGCGAGTGGAACGAATTCTGTGTTGATTAACGTTGATAAAGTGACCCACGGATTTGGCCACAGTGCTTAGGCCTACTCTAAAAGCTAAAGTAGAACCATTAAAAGAACACGTGAATGTGATACGAGAAATGGAACTAACCTTGGTTGTTGGAATGTGTATGATGTAATCCCTTTGAACCGCTGGAAAATAGTGTCCCAGTGACCCCTGTAATCCTAATCCGCTTGGGCTGCATTTTAAAATGCATGTGCAGGGTTGCCAGTTTTTCCAAAGCATGTGACTCACAGGCATTTAAACTTGTCTTACAGTCATTATTCCCATTGGGTATCCATAGGTACTGGATGAGCACAATCACCTGTCTAATCGTGCGAACAGTGGCTAAGTGTGACGCATGGAGAGGAAGGTAAGTAAACCTTATAAACATGAACAGAGTGTCAACCAAAAAAAAACCAATACTAATAATAATGCTGAATGCACCTGTATCTGCCTTGTCCATTACACACGGGCTGATTCCGTATGTTCAGCGCAGTTTGTCATCTATCCATACACTCGCACTAAACAACAATAGATTGACGTCTACAATCAAAAGCATCAGCTGCGGTCGTCTGCGGAGGCCAGCAGCAAGGGGGAATCATCTGTCAGGAGGCAGAGCTTTGATCGGCAGACAGATGTCATCCACGGTCTGACCCATGCATTTCTGAGCTCAAGCATTCTGTCAGAAAAATGTCCATACGACAGAGCAGCAGTCAGTCTATATGATGGAGCAGCAGCTGTTCTGTATGATGGAGCAGCAGTCAGTCTATACGACAGAGCAGCAGTCGAGCAGCAGTCACTCTGTATGACGGAGCAGCAGTCAGTCTGTATGACAGAGCAGCAGTCAGTCTGTACGATGGAGCAGCAGTCGAGCAGCAGTCAGTCTGTATGATGGAGCAGCAGTCAGTCTGTATGATGGAGCAGCGGTCAGTCTGTATGATGGATACCAACTGAAGTGGATGTGAGCACTAACAATGGCTATGCATACAAACACACACTCTCTTGCATACATGCACACACACACACACACGCACACACAGGCACACGCACGCACAAACGCATGTGCGCACATGCACACATGGCTGTACTTAAAAGACCTACATTCTAGCTGGGAACACTCTGTATTTTCCTGTACTAAACCTGACCCTGTCTCAGCCCCCTCTCTGCTCATAATGGGATCAATCTCATTCGCTGGTCTCCTCATTCACTGGGCCCCTCATTCGCTGGTCTCCTCATTCGCTGGTCTCCTCATTCGCTGGCCTCCTCATTCGCTGGGCTCCTCACACGCGAGGAAACGTTTCTGAACCACTGCAGCAGGTCTGCAGGTCCCCAAATGTTCACTTTCAGTTTGGTTTGAGTATTTTCTTTAAGCGGGTATAAGCAAGCAGGCAGGAAGTTGCGTGGGTGGCCAGGTAGGTGGGTGTCTTTGGGGGCCGTGGGCAGTAGCATCTTCTCTCAATTATCGTTGGAAATGTAAAACTAGTTTCTTGAGGATTATGGGAAGGGATTCTCTGGCCTGAGCCTTCCCCTCCATGTGCAGGAGCCCCGGAGAGAAACAACAGGATGGGCGGGGCTAAAATGAGCAGTCTCTGATAGGTCAGCTGTCAAACTGGTAGAGCCAATTAAAAAGGTTTTGCTGTCCACGGAAAATGCACAGTGATCGGGGAACATCAGCCAGCAGCTGTTGCGACAGCCTGTCCTTGGTCTCGTACAGGCTCCTTTCCCGTCACTGCCGTTACCCATAAGCCCCTGCAAATTTACCTTGCGCTCAGATGGCATTCTGGGGGGATGGCTTCCTTTTCCGCTTGATGCGATCGAATATTCTGCTTAATATCATGAATTTTTAAACTGTGCCCATCTTTAAATTCTGCCCTGCGAGTGAAGATGCATTTGTGAAGTTTTGGCTCTTTTATTACTGTCTCCATTCACTTTTTGAACAAGCCCCTGTAAAATGAGTCTGGTTTGGAAATCTGTATGTAATTTTCCAAGTTTTATCCCTTAAAAGTTTCCTCAATTAAAACCTCTGGCAATATTTTGAATTATTCCCGGAAACCTTGCAAATTCATGTCCACTAGACATAACAATTTATTTATAACAATTTTACATATTAATTGAGAATTGCATTTCAAAGCGATCTTCAGGGAAGCTACAATGTCTAATAAAGGGTACTGCTCAGTTTTTGGACTTTCCCAAGGATGATGAGAGACAATGACTATTCATAAACAAATAACTGTGAAAAGGGCATGCTAAACTAGAAAGTTTGGTAACTTGTTATTTGGATAGATAATTGAAAGGTCAGGCATGCAACTTAATTTTTTTGGTAAGGACATCCTGTGCACATTTGGCTGTCTCCAATTTACGCTATCTTCTTTCGGCACACTTAACTGTTTGACGGGAAATGTAAATATAGATATTTTAAGCTTATTTCTATGTAGACTGAGACCTGTGTAAACTTACTTGCTTTATATGGATGACCTATAGTCTCTTAACTATTCAGAACAGCCTTTTTCGTTCACGACCTACAGGAGTCATCTGAGACTGCCTGCACTCTGTAACATCTTTTATTTAGATTCCCCTTCGCCCAACGGTTCAGCTCGACGTTATTAAAAGGCCTGCATCACCGCACACTCGCGCCGAGCCTCTCTTGCATCCATCTGGACAGCTCAAGAACGTTCATTTTTCCTTTTTGAAGTTTTTTCATTTCTTCTGCTGGGTGTAATTAAAGAGCACCGCCGTCTCTGCGTGGACGGGGAACGGGTCGGGTCGGGTGAGGTCAACCTGAAGCCGGAAACGACTCTCGCTCAGCTTCCACTGGAGCGCTCTGCATGCGGATGGATGCTTCCACATGGAGGGAATATGCACTGTGGACTGCAAGATGTCCAGGAAAATGGCTATGATGATGAATAGGCCCGGTTTTAGTGGCCAGTCACATCTATGGGCCCAGTTTTAAATGGCCAGTCACATCCATAGACACAGTTTTAAAAGGCCAGTCACATCCGTAGGCCCAGTTTTAAATGACCAGTCACATCCGTAGGCCCAGTTTTAAATGACCAGTCACATCCATAGACCCAGTTTTAAATGGCCAGTCACAGCTATAGACCCAGTTTTAAATGGCCAGTCACATCCATAGACCCAGTTTTAAATGGCCAATCACATCTGTAGGCCCAGTTTTAAATGGCCAGTCACATCCATAGACCCAGTTTTAAATGGCCAGTCACATCCATAGACCCAGTTTTAAATGGCCAATCACATCTGTAGGCCCAGTTTTAAATGGCCAGTCACATCCGTAGACACAGTTTTAAATGCCCAATCACATATGTAGGCCCAGTTTTAAATGACCAGTCACATCTATGGGCCCAGTTTTAAATGGCCAGTCACAGCTATGGGCCCAGTTTTAAATGGCCAGTCACATCGATAGACACAGTTTTAAATGGCCAGTCACATCCATAGACACAGTTTTAAATGGCCAATCACATCTGTAGGCCCAGTTTTAAATGGCCAGTCACATCCGTAGACACAGTTTTAAATGGCCAATCACATCTGTAGGCCCAGTTTTAAATGGCCAGTCACATCTATGGGCCCATTTTTTAAATAGCCAGTCACATCTGTAGGCCCAGTTTTAAATGGCCAGTCACATCTGTAGGCCCAGTTTTAAATGACCAGTCACATCTGTAGGCCCAGTTTTAAATGGCCAGTCACATCCGTAGGCCCAGTTTTAAATGGCCAGTCACATCCGTAGGCCTAGTTTTAAATGGCCAGTCACATCTGTAGGCCCAGTTTTAAATGACCAATCACATCCGTAGGCCCAGTTTTAAATAGCCAGTCACATGTATGGGCCCAGTTTTAAATAGCCAGTCACATCCGTAGGCCCAGTTTTAAATGGCCAGTCACATATTCACAAGTTTGAATATTGCTTCTGCACACCACTTCTGGGGATGAGCTGTATATGTATTCACATAAATAAGGTGCATGAACAATTAAGATCATAAAAATAAACAATGCCAGGTAGGTGCATATGAGGTAACAGGTGCAATGGTACAAACATCTGCAGTGCTTCCACTCGGAAGTGTGATGGATTCATGTTGCTAGGGAATGCTCGACTACAAAGTTTATTTAATGTGTGTTTGGTCGAGGAGGAGGATGGTGGCGTGTTTGCATTTCAAAGGACAGGGAAGCATCTTTGAAAACACCCTGGGTATAAAAATGTTTACTTTTTTTTGGAGGGTGGGGGGGGGGGGGGCAAAGGGGGCTGCACAGGTGGTTGCCCCCGGCAGAGTCTTTATTTTTGCATTCTTTTGGAATGCTGTGGTTACTGTCTCTCGGAATGCTTTGTTTCTACGGTTACAGACACAGGCCTTGGAGTCATGTGGTATATTCAGCTCGGTAAAACAGGAAGTGTCATCGCCTCAGATTCCAGCACAGATGTGCATCTGTCAAGAGCAAAAAAAAAAAACCTGTCAAATCTGCATGCATTAAATACATATGATTTGCACAAGTATAAAACGTCTAAACCAAGTACAAACAGCTGGTCAAACGGATGACAATTAAAATATGGCCATAACATAAAGCATAAGTGCATAATAAATGGTTACTTCATTATTGATATTTAGTCCAGTGAATATGTCCTTAAACAAGTTTATAATATGTATCGATTATAGAGATGTGCCCATCTCAGCAGTGCATAACATTTCTGAGGAATGTTTCTTAGTCTGGTAACCCTGACCTGGGACATTACCTAACAATTAAATAAGTCACATTCTGAGCCTTTATTGTGGTAAAAATATAGATTTTTCTGTGTCTAATTACTTATTGCATGTTGTGTCAAACCAAGTGAACCACTCAGTTGAATACATGCAGAAGGCAGTGTTCCATAACATCAGAAAATATGAAAAAATGTACAAGGTGATTAGAAATGCCAAAAATATTTCTGCGGCACAGACACATGGTTTTCAATCTAAAGACTGTCTGAGGGTGACAAAAACTAAGAATCAAACAAAACAACTCCTTATGCGGCGGTCCACATTTAAACAAACAGGCTATATTTTAGAATGGCCCTGATTGAAAGTAATAATCCTCATTAGATTCACAGTATTAGACATCACGTTAAGTGTTTCATAATGCACTTGAAATGACAGTTCATTACGCGAAAGTAGGACAGTGGCATTAATGCATGAAGAGATGCAGTCATAATACCGTTTCCCGCATTAAGCGTTGACGGATACATTGGGCAGCCTGCGTACTGTCCTGTCCTTAAAAGGTGTGTAATACCGGCCTGGAAGAACGGGTGATCTCACCGTCACGGAGGCTGACTCTGCAGTCCCGCTTTCTGCCGGACAGAAACGAGGGCAATGAACCGTCTGCCAGATTACACCATCGGGACGTTCACGTCGAACGGCTCGACCTGCCGCGGCTCTGTGGCATGTTCCCTCCCCGGCACACGAGATCTCTGGTGGCTCAGTTTGGCACGGGCGTGGCTGACGGCTTTCGCGGTTGAGGTAAAGCGGATTTGGTGCCGTTGACGGGGGCAGACCGGACCTGGGAGGACCCTCTGAAGGTCACACCAATGGGAATGGCTGGGATGTGAGTTGGGATGTAACGGCTGGGATGTGAGTTGGGATGTAACGGTTGGGATGTAATGGCTGGGATGTAACGGTTGGGATGTGAGTTGGGAAGTAACGGTTGGGATGTGAGTTGGGATGTAACGGTTGGGATGTGAGTTGGGATGTAACGGCTGGGATGTGAGTTGGGATGTAACGGTTGGGATGTGAGTTGGGATGTAACGGTTGGGATGTGAATTGGGATGTAACGGTTGGGATGTAATGGCTGGGATGTAACGGTTGGGATGTGAGTTGGGATGTAACGGTTGGGATGTGAGTTGGGATGTAACGGTTGGGATGTGAGTTGGGATGTAACGGCTGGGATGTGAGTTGGGATGTAACGGTTGGGATGTAACGGCTGGGATGTGAGTTGGGATGTAACGGTTGGGATGTGAGTTGGGATGTAATTGTTGGGATGTGAGTTGGGATGTAACGGTTGGGATGTGAGTTGGGATGTAATGGTTGGGATGTAATGGCTGGGATGTAACGGTTGGGATGTGAGTTGGGATGTAACGGTTGGGATGTGAGTTGGGATGTAACGGTTGGGATGTAATGGCTGGGATGTAACGGTTGGGATGTGAGTTGGGATGTAACGGTTGGGATGTGAGTTGGGATGTAACGGTTGGGATGTGAGTTGGGATGTAATGGCTGGGATGTGAGTTGGGATGTAACGGTTGGGATGTAATGACTGGGATGTAACGGTTGGGATGTGAGTTGGGATGTAACGGTTGGGATGTGAGTTGGGATGTAACGGCTGGTATGTAACGGTTGGGATGTGACGGTTGGGATGTGAGTTGGGATGTAACGGTTGGGATGTGAGTTGGGATGTAATGGCTGGGATGTAACGGTTGGGATGTGAGTTGGGATGTAACGGTTGGGATGTAACGGCTGGGATGTGAGTTGGGATGTAACGGTTGGGATGTGAGTTGGGATGTAACGGTTGGGATGTAATGGCTGGGATGTAACGGTTGGGATGTGAGTTGGGAAGTAACGGTTGGGATGTGAGTTGGGATGTAACGGTTGGGATGTGAGTTGGGATGTAACGGCTGGGATGTGAGTTGGGATGTAACGGTTGGGATGTGAGTTGGGATGTAACGGTTGGGATGTAATGGCTGGGATGTAACGGTTGGGATGTGAGTTGGGATGTAACGGTTGGGATGTGAGTTGGGAAGTAACGGTTGGGATGTGAGTTGGGATGTAACGGTTGGGATGTGAGTTGGGATGTAACGGCTGGGATGTGAGTTGGGCTGTAACGGTTGGGATGTGAGTTGGGATGTAACGGTTGGGATGTGAATTGGGATGTAACGGTTGGGATGTAATGGCTGGGATGTAACGGTTGGGATGTGAGTTGGGATGTAACGGTTGGGATGTGAGTTGGGATGTAACGGTTGGGATGTGAGTTGGGATGTAACGGCTGGGATGTGAGTTGGGATGTAACGGTTGGGATGTAACGGCTGGGATGTGAGTTGGGATGTAACGGTTGGGATGTGAGTTGGGATGTAATTGTTGGGATGTGAGTTGGGATGTAACGGTTGGGATGTGAGTTGGGATGTAATGGTTGGGATGTAATGGCTGGGATGTAACGGTTGGGATGTGAGTTGGGATGTAACGGTTGGGATGTGAGTTGGGATGTAACGGTTGGGATGTAATGGCTGGGATGTAACGGTTGGGATGTGAGTTGGGATGTAACGGTTGGGATGTGAGTTGGGATGTAACGGTTGGGATGTGAGTTGGGATGTAATGGCTGGGATGTGAGTTGGGATGTAACGGTTGGGATGTAATGGCTGGGATGTAACGGTTGGGATGTGAGTTGGGATGTAACGGTTGGGATGTGAGTTGGGATGTAACGGCTGGTATGTAACGGTTGGGATGTGACGGTTGGGATGTGAGTTGGGATGTAACGGTTGGGATGTGAGTTGGGATGTAATGGCTGGGATGTAACGGTTGGGATGTGAGTTGGGATGTAACGGTTGGGATGTAACGGCTGGGATGTGAGTTGGGATGTAACGGTTGGGATGTGAGTTGGGATGTAACGGTTGGGATGTGAGTGGGGATGTAACGGCTGTGATGTGAGTGGGGATGTAATGGCTGGGATGTGAGTTGGGATGTAACGGTTGGGATGTAAGTTGGGATGTGAGTTAGGATGTAACGGCTGGGATGTGAGTTGGGATGTAACGATTGGGATGTAACGGTTGGGATGTAAGTTGGGATGTGAGTTGGGATGTAACGGTTGGGATTTACATTGGGATGTGACGGTTGGGATGTGAGTTGGGATGTAACGGTTGGGATGTGAGTGGGGATGTAACGGCTGGGATGTGAGTGGGGATGTAACGGCTGGGATGTGAGTTGGGATGTGAGTTGGGATGTAACGGTTGGGATGTGAGTTGGGATGTAACGGTTGGGATGTGAGTTGGGATGTAACGGCTGGGATGTGAGTTGGGATGTAACGGCTGGGATGTGAGTTGGGATGTAACGGTTGGGATGTAATGGCTGGGATGTAACGGTTGGGATGTGAGTTGGGATGTAACGGCTGGGATGTGAGTTGGGATGTAACAGTTGGGATGTGAGTTGGGATGTAACGGTTGGGATGTGAGTTGGGATGTAACGGCTGGTATGTAACGGTTGGGATGTGACGGTTGGGATGTGAGTTGGGATGTAACGGTTGGGATGTGAGTTGGGATGTAATGGCTGGGATGTAACGGTTGGGATGTAACGGTTGGGATGTAACGGCTGGGATGTGAGTTGGGATGTGAGTTGGGATGTAACGGTTGGGATGTAACGGTTGGGATGTAAGTTGGGATGTGACGGTTGGGATGTGAGTGGGGATGTAACGGCTGGGATGTGAGTTGGGATGTGACGGTTGGGATGTGAGTTGGGATGTAACGGTTGGGATGTAACGGTTGGGATGTGAGTTGGGATGTAACGGTTGGGATGTAACGGTTGGGATGTAAATTGGGATGTAACGGTTGGGATGTGAGTTGGGATGTAAGTTGCGGGGGCATCTGGCTGTCTCTGAACGGACTGAAGTGGCCGTTTCCGGAAGGGAAAGGCCGGAATAAAGGGAAGCGGACCCTGTGGTTGGAGTCTGACTGCACGCTCAGCTTCTGCACTACGAGTCACTGTGTCAGAGCTTGGTCCCGTTTTCACAGTAACACTGAGTCGGCTGACCCTAATTATTGCTAACAATCTCTAATTACTTTCTCAGTTACTGTCACAATTTTTTCTACATTGACTGAATTCTTGTAGTTGTTATCTTATGTGTATTAAAACTGTATATGAATTGAAAATGGCGCTTGTAAAAAAAAAAATATATATATATATATAAAATAAAAAATGTGATTTTGTGATGCGTCTTGCTGTCTGCACATACGCGACATGAGTTGAATTAAAACTATGAGACGTTTTGAACCATCGTTTTATGGTTCGTTGACCACGGTGTCAGCATGCTAAGCTGTTCCTTTCACTTCTTGCTTGATTAACAAGTATTTTTCCTGTCCACTGTCACTCACATGCTCATAGTGGTGTTTCATGCAGTTCTTTTGAAGTGCTTTTGAAGCTCAGTATCTGCCTGTACTGAAACACTATTTTTGGTCTAATGGTAATGGTATAGAAGGAAAAGTTGACGGTATATTGAATGTTTCAATGCCGCAGTGTAATGCATAGACATAAAAAAATATACTGGATAATAGTCCAACCCATTTCATTACAGAAGGATATTTGTATTGCATATATACTGAATTGGAAAATAAATTATGCCATTAAAAATAACATTTAAATCATCCGAGATGGAAAACAATATTAATAACAGATGATCCTCTGAAGATGAGTTTGTATTGTTGCTTTGTTTGCCTTTTGAAAACTGTTAATGGCACATTTGTGGATGGTAATTTCAGTGAATGGGATTTTTGGTTTCCTGGACACATTTAAATACTTGATTTCAGTTTACATTCAGGTGAAGACCCTGCAGTGTTGCCCAGTCCCAGGCTGCATGGTGTAGGAGTCTGTCATGGTGCTGGATACAGATTAAGTTGTCTGAGCAAAGCAAACGCACGCATGCACACACACGTTCTCTCTATCCCGCTCTCTCTCTCTCTCTCTGTCTCTCTCTCTCTCTCTCTGTCTGTCTCTCTCTTTCTTTATGCCTCTCTCTCTTTCTGTTCAGTTCAAAATTCCCCCCCCCCCCTCACCATCTCCCAACCAGCCAGTTTATTAGACTATGCCGCGGAGCTGGCAGGGGAAAGTAGGTCACCCTCGCTGTGTCGGTTTGTAAACAACTTTATATTCATAAACATTTTAACCTTGGAGCGAGAGAAACAAATGGAAATTTAAATGACAGTTCGCGGCGCGGTGATATATAGATTATGAATTAGGACATGGATTGATTCTCCGGGACGAGGTGGCGGAGCAGGCCGGACGCCCGGCCCCGTCCGTTCCGTCCGCCCGTCTTTGAGCTGACGAGCGGGCGCGGGACTTGTCAAAGTCACCTCGAGTACCTCGTGAGGGGTGTCGCGGACGGAACCGCGCTAGACGTGATGCTGGACACGGCCACAGCGAACGAAAGACAAATTTACCCGGACCTGACATCGCCGTAGGAGAAGCCTTCTGACGTGACTTCGTGTAGTTCTTTGCGGAAATCTGCGATGAATCCAAATTGCCTGACCCTTGCCGGGCCGTGTCCTCAGCTGAGCTCCCGATGAAAGACCGGCGAGGAGCGGCCGTCGCCGAACTCGCGTCTCGTGCGTCTTTTATACGGCTTCACGAGCCCTGACCGCGCAAACTGCGCCATTTTGTTTCAAACACAAAAAAAAGGAAAGAAAAACAACAACAAAAGCTTATCGGAGCTTTGGTTAATTAATCTATTCAATTAGCTTATTGATTGGCCGCTGCCCTGCGGTCTTAGCAACCCTCCGAGCAACTGGCTTGTTGATTTTAACAGCTTCTTTTGGCCCGGCCTGATGGCTGCTGTTCCACCTGTGTCTCCCGCGGTCCGCCGCGGGGCAGAACGGCGGCTGCCGGTGGCGTGCCGGTGCTCAGTCCACATAGCGGCTGCCGGTGCCGTGCCGGTGCTCAGTCCACACAGCGGCTGCCGGTGCCGTGCCGGTGCTCAGTCCACACAGCGGCTGCTGGTGCCATGGCGATGCTCAGTCCACACAGCGGCTGCCGGTGCCATGGCGATGCTCAGTCCACACAGCGGCTGCCGGTGCCATGGCGATGCTCAGTCCACACAGCGGCTGCTGGTGCCATGGCGATGCTCAGTCCACACAGCGGCTGCTGGTGCCATGGCGATGCTCAGTCCACACAGCGGCTGCCGGTGGCGTGCCGGTGCTCAGTCCACACAGCGGCTGCCAGTGCTCAGTCCACACAGCGGCTGCCGGTGCTCAGTCCACACAGCGGCTGCCGGTGCCGTGCCGGTGCTCAGTCCAGACAGTGCACAGATGGCACGGCCCTCGGCTGGCTTCCGAGACGCGGGCCCTAATGAGAGCGGCTGGCCAGACTAGCCCTTCTCCTTTCAAGGCCATCTCCACGCTTCGTAAGTGGTCGTCGCTAAATTAGCACGTTAGCGCTTGGAGTGATGCGGCCTGGTAGAGCCCCGCTCCGCGCAAAGCAAGGCTGTAGCACGAGACGAAGTGTGAGAGCGGCAGGGAGGAGGGAGAGAGGGAGTGAGTGAGGGAGTGAGAGAGGGAGGGAGGGAGGGAGGGAGCTGGGGGGAGGTATTGATTTAAAAGCGCTATCTAATGAGCTACAGACAGCCTTGATGAAAGATGTAAATTGCGCATTGTTCCATTTGCCAACAGTCCCCAACGTTTTTTTTCCTTCCCTCCCTGCAATGAATATCTGAATTATTCATTGCTAATGGACAAATAAATAATGTCCTCCTATTTGCATTTGAGGGTAATTGATTTGCAAGAAAAGGTGGAATAATAGAGCGGCCCTAGCCCCCCCCCCCTCCACATCCCTTCATATTAACCCCACCCCCAAACTCTCTCTTTCTCGCCGCCTCCTCCTCCTCCTCCTCCCCCTCTCCTTCTCTCCCTCTGTCTTCCTCTAGGTCATTTTTTCCTCTGGCATTTGTGTGCCTTTCATTACCCATTGGCTCCTGTATGACAGGACGGTAATAGCCTTGGAGGTATGTTGGTAAACAGTTTTGACAAATTAAAATCGCCCCGGCTCGGAGCGCGGCAGCCGGCCCCGGCGAATGAGAAGAGGAGGTCACCGGCTCGGCGGCGGGGGCGGAGGCCGGGGCCCAAACCTCCACCCGCTGCGGCACAACGAAAGGATCGCTCGTTGAGCTTCCCTCACCGCGGCCTAATAAAACCCTAATGGGCTGCCATTCATCCCCCTCCCTGCTTACCCAGACCGTCCCCCCAAGACCTGATGTGTTTGGAGGAGCGTTTTATCAGGTCTCCGAGCAAGTTTACTCCCCGATAAATCTCCAATCCTCCGGGCAGCGCGCATTACCGAAACATTGCCCCCTTCCAACTTTGAGTGGGTCTCATCAAATGTTACTTCTAGTCAATTAATCGCAACCACACAGGGGAAGAGGGACACTGGTATAGCCCTAGGACCTGGCAGTATCATGGTGCCCGATGTACACATACAGTATTTGTGGCTGTAATTAATTCACCTTTACCCATTAAGCACTGGTGCCCATATACCAAAGAGAGGGCATTGGGGTGGTAGTTTTGGCAGTGCATGGATCGAATGCTTGCTTGTTATGGGCTTTTAAAATGAATCGTGTTAAGTTTTCCCTTCTACCGACACACTCAAGCTTTTCGCCGTATGGTTGGAAAGCTGCTGGCAGCCGGCAGAAGTGGCTGCAGGGTCAGGGTGGGAGGGGTATTTAACATCACCTAAACACCTTGCGCCTCGCATGGGGCCTGGAGCGTGGCCAATCGGTGTAATAGAGCTGTGCTCATGGTCACATCGCTGTGCTTTCGAAAACGAGGCGTGGGCCAACTCCACAGCAACGCTGGACTTTGAATACGAAGCACGAAAACGGAAAGCCGTGCCACCCCCACACCCCCCCCCCCCCCCCACACTTCATTCATAACGTCACGCCCCACTCTTATCACCCCCACCCCCCCACCCCCTCCACCCCACCCCCCAATGCCCCTCACCCGCCTTCAGTACACATTTCTGCACTTGTCAGCACATGCGCCAGGGGAAACGGGCTGGAAATGGTATTTCATAATTTATCCTGCAGTTGCTATTAGATTGAAGTCCTCTGATCATAGCCCGCGGTGAGGGGGGAGCCGAGGGGGGGGGAGGCCATTTTGTTCCAGTCACGTCGTCCGTGTAGAACGTCTGAAAGGATGGCTGCGCTTTTTGAGAATCGATAGCGCCGCTCTGCGCCGCGGCGCCGTGAGATAAAAGCGTTAGTAATGAATCGCGGCGGCCGAGGACGCGCGTGCCAGCTGCCGCAGCGGCCGCCGCCTCGCCGTGGGGGCGGAGCCGTGATGGGCCGACTCCCAACAGCCCGCCGAGCGGCCGCACCGGGCCTGTCCAGCACCAGGCACAGGGACAGGCCCTGATGCTAAATAATTAATGGGCTGCATGCGCTCTTCTGACATGGCTCCTGAGCGTGCCGTGGCCTGGCAGGGAGGCCCGCACGGCTCAGCATCAGTCCGCCGTGGCCAAAGGTCATAATACTGACGACGATGATCCGCGAGGCTAGCGGCTAATTGCCCACGTTGACTCTACATCTATGGCTGGGGCACGCAGGGCCAGAGGGCAGGGCGTCCATCTTGGGACGGCTACAGCAAGCACATTACAGTCTGTGATCGGCAGTATGTCACCTTGAATAGGCAGAGATAAGGTAGGTGGGGGAGGTGGAGGGAATTGGGGATTGTCAAGGGGGGTGGGGTGGGGGGTGGGTTTTTACTGAAGGTAGTCAGGGGGCAAATTTCATTAATTTCTTTAAAGTGAAATTGGCATAGCTGTGGTCTTTTTTTTGGCCATGTTATGATGGCCATGTTAGACAGGTCAGATATAGAGCATCTTTGATGGAACTCATCTACATTATGATACATTGATTGTGTGTGTGCGTGTGTGTGTGTGTGTGTGCTTGTGTATGTGTGTGTGTGCGTGTGTGTGTGTGTGTGCATGTGTATGCGTGTGTGTGTGCGTGTGTGTGTGTGTGCTTGTGTATATGTATGTGTGCGTGTGCGTGTGCGTGTGCGTGCGCGTGCGCGTGCGTGTGCGTGTGCGTGTGTGTGTGTGTGTGTGTGTGTGTGTGTGTGTGTGCTCGCTCATGCTGTGGAGCAGGGGTATCTCTAGCCTGCAGGATGATGGTCCAGTGTGTGCCCAGTAAAGTCAAGCCTATATGCCTCATTGCTCAGTGTGTAGCTTATGATTTATCCTAGCGGTGCTCTAAAGAGAAGCGGTGTGTTCTGAAAGGGCCAGAGTCCAGTGATAAAGATGACACGGCCCTAAACTCTGACAGTAACAATCTGCTCCACTACTCTACAAAAGATTACAATGGCCAGTTTGTTCAGCTAGCTAGCTACACCCTGCCTGTGTGTATTAGCTGGCTAACCAGAGCATTTGCTGGCTAGCTTGCATGCAAGAAACCCTACATCAGAAATGTGTTCATGTCTTTGTGTGAAGGATAAGTAATCATTTCAAGAATGCTGTTTACTCCTGCAATGAACTTGGAAATTAACTCCTGAAAGTGATGGTGGTATGTGTGGCAGTGTGAGTGTGCAGTGTGGGTGAAGTAACTCCATTTTGACAGTTATGATTTGTGTATCCCCAGTAATCGCAGTAATGTGGGCGGACATGGTGTATCCGAAATGAACCTTTAGGTCTGTTAGGAAAGTCCAAAACCTTGCTGATCATAATTAGGAAAGTAAAAATGCGAAAAATCAGTAGGCCGCCTACATTTAAACCTTAAATGTCATCGCTTTGAATTCAGTAACCTAAGATGTACAGTATGTGGCGGGGGAGGGGAAGAAAAAGTCCTAAATTCCTCCCTTGTACAGGTGTTAGATTCTGTGCGCTCCACCCCCCCCCCCCCCACCACCACCATGATTAATGTCAAGGAGAGTTGAAGTGGGAGAACATGACATTTGCAATGCCGTGCTGTAACGCGTTTGCATGCGTGTGTGAGTGCGTTTCCCCAGCCTGTTTGGATAAAGCCACGAGCAGCAGCGCTGCCGACTTTTTCAGCTGCTCACCGACGTCGGCTCGACTGGAGCGGTGCTGGCGTGCTGGAGTCAGGCAGTCCGAGGCTGGGGGAGGAAAGAGGAACACCACGATCTGTTCTTCTCTTCTTCCTCTGATCCTCCGCCAGCCCAGAGGGGAGGAAGGCTCTGCGCGTGCGGACGGGGGGGGGCGAGGGGTGGGGGGGGGGGGGGGGGGGTTTGGTTAGTCTGTCTGTCTGAGTTCAGAACGCAGAGCTGTCCCTTCGCCTCCCAGTCAAATTCGCCGTAATGCCTTTTGCTTGGTGTTCAGCAGAAATATATTGGGAATAAATGGAGTAAAACCAAGGTCAATTGCTTTGTCAAGTAAATCTTCATCAAGATTTATGGCAGAGGTCTGGCGTGTGAGATATGATTGGAGGTGAGAAACTCATTCCGCGCGGTGCGCACACTGTGGCGCAGATCTAATTAGACGGGGAAGCCTGCCGCAGACCTGCAGCGCACCGGGATGGAACTTTCTCTCCTCGGTCACGTCAGGCCGGGTCGCTGGAGTCGTAACGCGCGGCAACCGATGGCCGCCGGGTTCCTCAGATGTGAATTCTGCTGTAAACGCACCTGAATTTTCATATGTGTGTGTGTGTGTGAGCGTGTGTGTGTGTGTGTGTGTTCACTGTTACAAATAAAATTGTATTTATATATAGTATGTGCAGTATATATAATTCACATTTTTTATACTGAATATGTATACATATGTATGCATGTAGACCTACATAAAATGGCCAGAACATGTCTCGTGATAAACTGTATTAAAAAAAAGTGAAAGGATTTAAATATGACTGAAAGCACACGGGTAAATGGCCTGATTTTACAAATAATTAAACAAACACTTTCCATATGATGCATTAGGGGGGAAAAAAACCTTCCCTGATTTATGATTAGCAATTAAAAGATTATTTACCTCGATCTTAATGTAAACCATTTCTCAAGAGGCAGTTAAACCTAAAATATGAGGGGGGAGAAAAACTCTGTAGAAAAAGGATTTCCTGGAATGTGCCGCATCTGAATGAATGACTTCCCTTTAGCAGCCAGGCTCTTCCTTGTTTAGAGCGGTAATTTGAAGCGTTGAGTTCTCAGAAAAGAGGGCACAAGCCAGCTCCGTTTTCCTCGAGCGTGGCGGCTGTTGAATGAGAAGGTGGAATTATCGCGCTGATAGACCTGCTTTGAGTGGCACGAGTGGAGAAAAACAGCGCGATGACGGAAATGCGGAAATCTCTGGAGCGACGCACGTGCTGTATATGTATCTTTTCTCATTTACTGACAGCCTGACGCACACATGCATGTGTGCAATAAAACCGCAGAAGCTCATTTTTTTTGGGAGTTTTTTTTTTTGTTGCGGAAAATACCCACGAGGCAGTGCTTCTGCATCTCGCGCCTCACCTCTCCACCGCGCCAGGGGCGGTAAACGTTCAGAGCCATTACGCCGAAAATTATTTCGAGAAACTCGCGGCTGAACTGAATCAGCCCCCCGTGCTGGAACCCATCCGTCTTCATCCCCGCGCGCCGCATCCGGACAGGGGGGATTCAATCACCCGCCATTATGGGCGCCCGGAGTGGCGTGGCGGGAACGTCCCGGAAGCCGGGGAGACGCATCAATCACGGGCCGCTCGCGAGCGTGGCGTGGGCCCCGCCCACTCGGCCCTGCTGCCGCGGAAACGCCGGGCCGCTTTCCGCCGGGACAGCAGGCCGGGTCCGACCGGGATCGACCGGGTTTGACTGGGTCTGACCGGGTCCGACCGGGTTCGACCGGGTCCGACCGGGTTCGAGGCACGATGCATTATTCAGCCGATGGGCCGGAGTGCTGTCTGGCCTGCCCAGAAATGAGTATTTGACGGTCCGTGCCATCTGCCCCCAGGCCACCCCCACCCCCCCCCCCCAGTCCACCGGAATGCTGATCACAGGTTGGGAATACGCGCCTGAAGCCTGCTGGGCTTCCCGAAATATTATACGGGGTCTCGGAAGGTCGTGCTGGGCTTTTTGTAGAATAACCCTCCCGGCACATTCCTGCCTGTTTAATTTCCCTCCTTCCTCCCGCGTTTTAAAATGCGCTGAGAGTCGCTGCGAGCCGAGAGAGAGGCCAGCCTCCCACGACTCCGCCTTCCCTTCAGGAGCCGCGAATCTGCAAGAAGGGAGAGTTCTTCCATGTTTTATTTTTTAATAAAAGGGAGGGCCGCCGGTATTTGAGTATGATGGGAAGACGCAGGCGGGCATGGCGTTCACGCCCTGGAGGCTGCTGGGAAGACGCGGGCGTGGCGTTCACGCCCCGGAGGCTGATGGGAAGACGCAGGCGTGCATGGCGTTCACGCCCTGGAGGCTGCTGGGAAGACGCAGACGCGGCGTTCACGCCCTGGAGGCTGATAGGAAGACGCGGGCGTGGCGTTCATGCCCTGGAGCCTGTTGGGAAGACGCAGGCGTGGCGATCACGCCCTGGAGGCTGCTGGGAAGACGCAGACGCGGCGTTCACGCCCTGGAGGCTGATAGGAAGACGCGGGCGTGGCGTTCATGCCCTGGAGCCTGCTGGGAAGACGCAGGCGTGGCGATCACGCCCTGGAGGCTGCTGGGAAGACGCAGGCATGGTGGTGTTCACGCCCCGGAGGCTGCTGGGAAGACGCAGGCGTGGCGTTCACGCCCTGGAGGCTGATGGGAAGATGCAGGTGGGCGTTCACGCCCCGGAGGCTGCTGGGAAGACACAGACGTTGTGTTCACGCCCCGGAGGCTGCTGGGAAGACGCAGGCGGGCGTTCACGCCCCGGAGCCTGCTGGGAAGACGCGGGCGTTGTGTTCACGCCCCGGAGGCTGCTGGGAAGACGCGGGCGTGGCGTTCACGCCCTGGAGGCCTGTGGCTGAAGGAGGCACTTAGCGAGGCGGCGGGCGTGTCCCGGTCTCTCGACGCCACGCCCGCTCGCTGGAGTCTGTAACCGCGGGGGGCCTGAGTGCTGGGCCCTAATGCTCCTGCCCGTCAGGTTCAGGACGAGCGGGCGGAGAAACAGGAAGCAAACCGCGGTAAATAATGCACCTCGCTCCGAGAGATCCTAATTCCAAACTGTGTACGCGGTTAGAACCCTTGTTTAACAAAGTGCCTCGGCGCGTCTCCTTGGCATCTCCTTGCGGACCCTTCCCTCCCCCTGTCAGCCAATCGCGTTGCTGGAGAGCCCTCCGGCAGTCACCATTGGCTGCCTGACAAGGCGGAACACAGAACCACACCCCCCCCCCCCCCCCCAAGCCTTCTGTTCACTCGACATTGAGTAGAGTTTAGGGACATTGTTTATTTAAAAACGGGTGCTTTTTTTGCTGTTGTTGCTGATCAAAAAAAAAAGAAGGAAATTGTAGGTTGCCTAGGTCATCTTTTAGATCTAAGCTGTTGTGACATGACTTGGGTTGACTTCAATTAACTCCAGGGGGAGTCTTCCCAGGTCTTTATCTCGGTGTCGGCTTTTAGATCTCTATCAGCGACTCATCTAAAAGAAAAGTGCTTTCCGTGACCAAAAGTAGGAATCCTGGCTGGTCCTGGCTGCTCCCCCCTCCCCCAAACATCGCCCTGATGAGAGCAGGGAACCGGAGGTTAAACTGTATCTGCCGTCCTCATTTCTCCGGGTGTCAAGAGGTGCCTGTTTATCTTCTTGGTTATTTCTTGAAGCTTCAAGAACTTGAGGGTTACCGTGTGATGTGGACTTGAATAGTTATTTTTTTAAAAACACAAATAGTCTATAACAGAAGTCCATTATATATCAGAGATGTACTATACGAGGCACGAAATGGCAGGCTCTTAAAATGAAAGGAACCAAGCCCTGGAAGCAAGCAATGTTTGTATTGGCAATAAAGAACTGTCTATCCAATGTGAAAAAAGCAGTCGCAATCACACAGAAACATTGAAGTATATGAAAATAATCTCATCTGTTCACCTAAGAAACTAGAGTAGTTTATAAAGTGCATATGCACGTACATTTTCGAAAGCATTTTTTAGCAAAGTCCTAAATATAATTGTTGTTCCTCCTAAAATATGCTGGTTTATAATTGTGTTGACTCGGCAAGAACAAAACCAGAATAATCTCTAGTCAGAATTATGAATGGAGGCAGAGCAGGGCTTGTTGTAGTCTGTGTCAGGAACGCTCAGGCCAGTGATGAAAGCTCAATAAAGCCCATTCCAGCCCCTGCAGTGAAATGGAGGAAATGTGCTGTAGAAATGCTCTCTGTACAGATCCCCTCAAGGTAAGATGGGCAGATCTTTGTTGTTTCGAACCCACCATTAAGCAGCCCTGTCAGTTGATGATTCCCTGGAATGGCCTTGGTCTGGTCCTGCAGTGGTGTGGGCCCAATGCAGTGGGTAGGGAAAACAAACCGTAACTACTCCTGAAATCCCACCTGGTTTAAATCCCCCAGCCCACACAAGGGGCGAACAGCTCTGTAGAACCCCCCACCCCACCAGGTTCTTCCGTTTTGGGGGGTAATCACCAGCAGTGTTCGACGCATCAGGTACATTGTTTAATATCTCCTTACAGGCTTAGCACAAGGAAATACAACCACGAGGATGGAAGCCATTTTGGAATTATGGTGTTGAGAGTATGGAGAGTCATTGTGCTGAGCCAGTACAGACTGCATTTCTAAACGGCTCCATAAGATTAAGGACAGGGAGCAGCTGCTGCCGTAGAGCCGTCCTCTTTCTGTGGGATTTTGTACAATTTACAGTTAAGCCATTTAGCGGATACTTTTAGCTGAGTGCCTTGCGGAAATGGCATTTTGCTCTAGCATTTAGCATGGCTAGTGTCCCCCTCCGGGGCTAGAGATGAGTACAGCTACAGTTAAATCGGTGCCATTGACGAGATGCACCTCCGTTTTATGGAGACTTATAAATAAAAAACTCAACCCTGCATCACTGCAGAAAGAAAATGGCAGAACCACATTCGTGTATTCGCTATTAACCGGGGCTGGAATCTCAACCAGACCTCCGTCTCGCGGCTACGCCATGGATGTATAAAGAGAAGGGCTACGCGAGATCACAACACGAAATAAAACGTTTAAAGTGTTTAATGTGGCTTTAGTTTATCTAGCTATGCAAAAGAAGAAAAAAGGCAAAGGAGATGGTACGTTCGCCCTCTAAATCAGAGTAGGATGGAGAATGAAGAGTTTTGTCTGTACATTCGGCAAATGCAAGTTTAGACGAGGGGGTCCACTTTCTCTTATTTCCGAATGTGTGCTAGGCGTTTTGATGACCTGCTGAAACGAGTAGCACCATTCATCAAACACGCGGGAACTCACTGAATTCCTATCTCTACAGAAGAGAGATTGGCGTTGACTCTCCGTACATTAGCATGTGAATTCAGCCCTCTGAACTCTCCACCGTGACGTCACCAACCATGTGATATTTGGACCAATAGCTGAGAGGGGGAGGTCGGAGAACAAGAAAGACAATTTTCTAAAAGTTCTCCCTGGAGGCCGTCGCACACTGCACCGTGAGAACACACAACACCACGTCTTTTTGTTCTTCAGTTGTTCTCATTGCGTCTTTTTGCTCAAAAAGTTCTACTTCTTACGAAGTACACTGCCTACTTAATAGTACGTGTAATTTCCCTTCGTGTGCACTGTGCCTGGTACAAGACCAATACTGTAACCTTCACCAGAATGTGATACAGTAATAAGCCTGTTCCATTTGTAGTTGTCGTACGTCCCACCCATTTCCCACATACAACACGTTGAACATTGCCAAAATTATCCATAAAGCACTGCATAATTTTGACACATGAAGAATTTATCCTTAATGAAATCTAGACATTCTACAAATTTTCATTGTAAGTTCTACAAAGTTTTAGATTTGACAAATTCTTACAATGAAGCAAGAATGAGGTGGTGAGCTGAAAAGCCCATTTCAAATGAAATGTCCTTTTAACCAAGGGAATGTCATTTCAAGAATTGTAAAGGACACATAAAATTATGTGACTATTAATGGTTTTTCAAAAACTCAATCTCTAGATTTTCAAGTCACAGTATTGTACGTTGTATAAAGGCTTCTGAAAAATGTGTTAAATGTCAAAAATGTGAATAAGAATCAGAAAAAACTTTCGCTAATTTTTTTTCATGGAACTGTCCTGTTGTTGACTTGAGCACAGCTAACACATTTAATTTATTGTTGAGCCCCGATACATGAAAACAACTGCCTTTTTAAGGCAAATTATATCCCGGCTCAGTTAATAGTGGCTGTGATTGGTATAAGAGGACACAATATGTGAGTGTGGGCCATTTCTGAGGAAATCCAATCAGGCTCTACCAATGTACGCACTTGGGAGGGTTTCGTCAGGTTTTTGAGGAGTGCCATCGAGTTTGAGCGGATGGGAATGATTGACGTTGGGTAGCAGCTGTGTGTCAGCAGTTACATCCCCGCTCTCACTGGATCGGTTGGGTTTGCAGCCCGAGAGGGAGAAGCTGGTCTCTGTCGCTGATCATGCAAGGCATGACGCGCACGACGCGCACTCGATGACCCTCTGTCTGCTGCCGGGGAACAGCGCTCCCGTCCTCTCCTCCTCCTCCTCTGCCTTCTCCTCCTCTTCCTCCTGGTTCGGCGCTCAAGGTCGCACCGTGCTGCTGTAAGATCCGCATCCACAGACCAATGCTCGGCTGGACAATAGTGTGGAGGATGCAGCGTTTCTTTTCATTTTGCCCGTTGTGTACTAAAACAGTACGCAGCATGCTGAGTACGTATTTTGAGGACACAGCTGTTGGGAGGCTGATTGGAGCACAGCCCTGGGGTCTGATAATGGCAGGGGGAGGTTTCTTGAGTCAGTAAGGTGCTAACTCCCCCCATTATGGGGGTCATGATCAGCTGTGCTCCTGCATCATGTCTTCTGCCAGTGTCCCATTTACCATTAATGAATAATGACTGTCAGTGTGCACAATGCTTTCATTCTCTTTCTCACACTCTTTCTCTGTCTTTCACGCCAACTTACAACCCAAACCCCAACCCCCCCCCCCCCCCCCCCCCCCACCCCCAACCCCCCAGCACACACACACACCTACTCACGTGGAGCCGATTGTTCCTGATTCATATTTTAATTCTGCGTCTGTCGGGGTGGAGCAGTGGTCTGTAGGCTGACCTTGGTTTCTGGGGTCGGCCATGTTGGGCATCAAAAGGCACGTGGGGTCAGAGCCGTGCAGCCTTCCGCCATCTTAGCTGCAACCCGGACTGCGAGTGGACTTACAAGCAATGACACGAATTCTTCGCTCGCTTGCTGTTTTTCCGTCACAGCCGGGCCCTGGGGGTTTATTTTAAGCTCGCGTTGTTGGAAGATAATTCATTTGGTTATGTTTTTCAAAGGGCAGCGCGGGATCCGGCCCGTCTTCCTGTCTCGGTGAGTTATGAAACTTGTTAAGGGACCGAAGGAAGCCGCTAAAATCGCCAGCCCGCGCGTTCGCCGCGAAGCGTGACCTTGATTTCGCTTCTCTTTCTCCGCTGGGCTTGGTAATTGCCTCTAGGTTTGGCGAAAGGTCAGGAAAGAAATGTCGAGAGCATGGATTTTAAAGTTTTACTGCTGGCTGCATTTCCAATGTGATCATTTGACTCCTAACTACATTGTTTTTTTTTCATATATTATTGCGGTAAGTATTGAAATAATAAATATAGATCTACAGTATGGATCACAAAAAATAGCATTAAAAAAGAAAGCAAAGTAATGCAATGTCAGTTTTTAAAATAGGAAAGGGCAATATTTGTGCGATGAGGTGCAGGAAAATTCTAGTTTCAGTCATTTCTGTACCCACAGCCAAAGCTGTCTTTAAGGGGGGGGGGGGGGGGCAAAGGAGAAGTTGCCATGCCCCCCATCCCCCTCCCCCCCATTCGCTCCCAACCCCCCTCCACATACATAAATAATAACAAAGATACATACATACATGTGTTTGAAGTCGGAATACTTCATTTTTTCATATTATAAAATGCCATATGTGACACCTTTTCATGTTTGCACATTTGTGGCAATATCAGATCCGATGTGTTTGCATTCGGAAATTTCTTCTCTATGTGCTGTTTTCCACTGGTGGTGTCTGGTGCGACTTGGTCCCACCAAGTATTCAAATATGAAGACACGTACAGGAACCTGCATTACGAATTTGTAAAATAGCAAGCACCAAAAATCCAAAAAGTGCCTTTAAAATTAAATTTGACATGTTGCTCCACATTACCGTGTCAGACGGCATTGTTGGCTGTCTCTAGACAGTCCTCTTTCTCCAAAATACGTTACCGCAGGATTACCTCCTAAAAAAGAAGCACTTGATGGTTTCTAATGGAACTCTGGTATTTGGAGTGTGAAAACAAACTAATAGTAATAATTCCTCCTGAACCAGCTATGGCAGCTCAAGTCCTTCAGTTTTTACGATCCCTCCAAGGAACCTTTCCTAACACTGAAGTGGCATAAAGAATTTTACTAAGAATACCAATCGCAATGGACTCAGGAGTTTTTTGGAACTTGAACTAATAAAGAATTACCTCCAAACGACTGTGTCCCATGAGAGGCCTTGTGGTCTGGCTATCCTGTCAAATGAGAAGGACGACACGTCGAAAATGGACTTAATCAGGAATTAATCGCCCCGTTTGCAGTGAGAGACCAGAAGAGCTAACTTTCTGTGATCCACATCGGTGCGTTTTCTTTCTCTAATTAAATTGGGCAACAGTAGGGCTATTTGAATGGTAATTCTCCGTTCCTGCTTTGCCACGCTTTAATTGTCAGTCTGCGCAGGCTGTTTATGTTCGGATCTGAATGTGTCTGTTTGTGCAGGCCTGTTGGGTATTTCATAACCTCAACACTGCCCCTCCCCACCCCCCACACACTACCCCCCCCCCCCCCCCCCCCCCCCACACCTCAGGCCCCCTCCCCACACACAATCCCAACCCCCCTCACACCTCTCACCTCTCTTATTTCTGTGGTTCGATATTTTTCATGTTGCTGGCTGATACTAAGCATGTGAAACTGAGAACATTATTTTTGCTTGTGTTTTTAATGCAGTTATTAAATTCTGATTCTTTTTACGAGATACGTTTAAGTTTTAAATTCTATCGCTCTGTTCTGATATTCGTTCTAATGTTTTAATTTCTGTGACACAGCACCACTGTAAATGAGGATTCTCCCTCAGTGGTTTTATGCGATGAATGAAGGTTGAATGACTGAATGAATGAATGAATGAATGAATGAGTGTAATGTGTGTGTGACTTACCTAACTGTTCTTTGTCTCTTTGTGCTAATGCTCACAATGGAGGATTTAGAGTAGACCTGAGCTCATGGTTTTGGTTTCTGTGAGAAATATAAACAGGCGGAGACTCCATCATCATTGGTGCACAGCCCAATGAAATCACCCCACCGTGTGTCCGGCTGTAGGACCGAGCCTGTCTCTGGACTCTGGCATGCTCCACTGATTCACACAAACTCTAATTAAATGTATTGGTAGTTTCTTCCTAAGTAATTACAAATTATGTTAATTCATTAGCCGGTGCCAGTTACTGGAGGATATCCTTGATCCACCTCTGAGGCAAATAAGCCCGAAGGTTTGAGCAATATTTTATTTCCTCTACTGCTAAGTAGTGTGCGGACTGTCGAGACTTGAGCCAATTTGTCCTAACAATTTCGGCTTCGCTGACCGAAAGGCTTCAAATAAAGGTGCGTTGAATAAATATGCACCAATTTATCCTCCCTCACCACACAAGAGTACTCCTTGTTAACAGCGCTAGCCCTAGAAAATCACTCGCCTGTCGATGTGGCAAATACTGCGGCTAACCATACGAGGGTAATATTAAAAACTGGAGCTTGCAAAAAAAAAAAAAAACAACAAACAAAAAACAGAACAAAGTGAACTGTTCACTGAGATGAAACTTGAAATACTCTTCCTCTCTTTCATTTTCTCAGAATTAGATTTTGCTGTGCCTGCAAGTTAAATCATGTGTACAACTTATAGCAGCTGTGTGTATACGGGCAAGAATAATGGCCAAATGGGACTGAATCATTTGTTCGTCAAATATGACTATAAGCCATGAGGCTCAATAAAGCTACTGCCACCAGATGTTTATTTAATGATGTTCCCTGCTTAATAATTTAACTGGATCACTAGATTTGTTAGGATAGGTGACAGTTTAGAATAAACCTAGCTGCTGTTGAGCCAGTGGTACAGTATGTAAATCCACTACCCACGGAAGTGTACATTCCATTTACAATTGAGAATATGTTCTCATTAAGGCGTTGCCTTTAAAAAAAACCCCTTTAGTAAATTTGATGAATGACGCAATGTACTGCACTTAATAGTTTGTGTTTTCCAAAGCTAAGTTAAAGTGGTGGTACTGTACCAGTTACTTATTTAGTGGTAGAGCATATATTCGTGTTGCTTCAAAATGAAATTGACAGGAAATAAAGTGTTCATATGTAACACTTAATTAGGCGGTGATACGTTTGTAATAAGGTGTTGTTATTACCACTGCTGGGCCTGGAAACTGCTGAGCTATGCTTGGGGCTGCTGGGGCAGGCACTTTAACCAAAGTGTGTATATAACAGGAGTAAGCAGCATCATTAAACAGGGGCCAGTTAAATGGTGTGCATTAAAATGGGACACGCTGACGTGATGTTAGGCATCACTGAATTCCCCCAGCAACGATATTTTAAACAGTGCAATTTTTAAATAGTTTTCAGTCAGGTTTTACATGTTCTTATTTGACTCTGACTTGCTGACTATATTTGCCTGATATTAAGAAAAGAAAATGATGGAAAGTACTGTGGAGTGGCGATGCATGGTTCGCTAAAAAGCATTTGATGCAGGGGATCGCCAGATACTTCTGTATAAATTAAAAGCAATTTGTTTTACGTACTGGGGTTTCGTACATGTTTCCTTATCATGGATACACTCACATATTTTTAACAGAGTCCAAATGGTACAGTAGGTGTTAGAGGCGTAATCTCAAAGCCAAAAAATCCTACAGGTGGAGACCCTCAAGGAAAGCATCCATTGTCCTTTATCATTTTTATTCTATATAAATTATGGGGATGTCACTTGTTTGTGTCTTTTATTTTATATCTGCTGTTGGTTCAGCCATGTTGATTCAGGAAAGTGTCTAGAAACAGTCATGGGCTACATAGTTTTTGGAGTTGTTGGCTGTGTGACAATAAGTTATCTTTGTATTTGTGCAAACCTGAATCCATCTTATTTGGATAAAGGCATAAATGAAGAGACTCAAAGTGCTAGCTTTTCTGTGGAGTGCTGTTAAATGCTAATGATGCTATTGCTACTACTACTGAAAATAATAGCAAGTTACAATCACCTCTGCACATCTGCA